>NC_143049.1:32545000-32877500 GCF_057628025.1 Oncorhynchus mykiss
TGTCCAACCGGATGGACAGGTCCACCAGCTGGTCAAACGTAAGGGTGGTGTCACTGCAGGCCAACTCCCGATTGACGTCCTCGCGCAGACTGCAGCAATAATGGTCGATCAGGGCCCTGTCGTTCCATCCCGCGCCGGCAGCAAGGGTCCTAAACTCTAGGGTGAACTCCTGGGCGCTCTTCGTCTCCTGCCTCAGATGGAAGAGGCGCTCACCCGCCGCTCGACCCTCAGGCGGATGGTCGAAGACTGCCCGGAAACAGCGGGTGAACTCCTCAAACTGGTCCAAACTCTGCATCTCCCTCTCTCCATACGGCGTTGGCCCACTCCAGGGCTTTCCCGGTGAGGCACGAGATGAGGGCGGACACCCTCTCACGACACGACGGAGCCGGGTGGATGGTGGCCAGGTTTAGGTCCAGTTGGAGAAGGAACCCCTGGCAGTTCGCAGCCTTCCCATCGTATCCCTGGGGCAGGGAGAGACGAATCCCACTGGGACCAGGATGAAGAGGGGCGCTCAGTGGAGCGCATTTCAGTTAACAAGGCACACCTGTTAAAAAGTTAACTTGTGGAATTTATTTCCTTCTTAATGCGATTGAGCCAATCAGTTGTGTTGTGACAAGGTAGGGGTGAGATACAGAAGATAGCCATATTTGGTAAAAGACCAAGTCCCTATTATGGCAAGAACAGCTCAAATAAGCAAAGAGAAACAACAGTCATCATTACTTTAAGACATGAATCCAGAAAATGTCAAGAATGATGAAAGTTTCTTCAAGTGCAGTCGCAAAAACCATCAAGCGCTATGATGAAGCTGGCTCTCATGAGGACCGCCACAAGAAAATAAGACCCAGAGTTACCTCTGCTGCAGAGGATAAGTTCATTAGAGTTACCAGCCTTAGAATTTGCAGTCCAAATAAATGCTTCACAGAGTTCAAGTAACAGACACATCTCAACATCAACTGTTCAGAGAAGACCGTGTGAATCAGGACTTCTTGGTCGAATTGCTGCAATGAAACCACTACTAAAGGACACCAATAATAAGAAGAGACTTGCTTTGGCCAAGAAACATGAGCAACACACATTAGACATCTGTCCTTTGGTCTGAATAGTCAAAATTTGAGATTTTGGGTTCCAACCTCCGTGTCTTTGTGAGACGCAGAGTAGGTGAACGGATGATCTCCGCATGTGTAGTTCCCACCGTGAAGCATGGAGGAGGAGGGGGGATGGTGTGGGGGTGCTTTACTGGTGACACTGTCAGTGATTTATTTAGAATTCAAGCCACTCTTAACCAGCATGGCTACCACAGCATTCTACAAATATGGCTATCTTGTGTATACCACCCCTACCTTGTCACAACACAACTGATTGGCTCAACTGCATTAAGAAGGAAAGAAACACCTGTTAATTTAAATGCATTCCAGGTGACTACCTCATGAAGCTGGTTGAGAGAATGCCAAGAGTGTGCAAAGCTGTCATCAAGGAAAAAGGTGGCTACTTGGAAGAATCTCAAATCTAAAATATATCTTGATTTGTTTAACAGTTTTTTGGTTACTACATGATTCAATATGTGTTATTTAATAGTGTTGATGTCTTCACTATTATTTTACAATGTAGAAAATAGTAAAAATAAAGAAAAAACCTTGATTGAGTAAGTGTGTCCAAACTTTTGACTGGTACTTTATGTAGCAATTGCAGATTGCTACATGCGCATAACAGAACAATGCATTCATTGTGTCAATGAATAATGTGCACAAAAATGGAATAATGCGCAGGATCTCAAGTTAAGACTCAGGTCAATAGCAGAAGCTTGATTAGGAATGTATATTATAATATGTTTAGTTTGGAAGTGACAAAGTTTTGAGGATCCAATGTTTACACTACCTTCAGAGACTTCAAGGTTCACTTTAATGTAGTTATCTTGTCCCCATTTGTCCACTCCACACCAGTATCTCCCAGCATCATTTAACGTCAGGTTGGTGATTGTCACAATGAAGACACTTTCTTCTCTGTTGTCCTTCAGCGAGTATCTCCCGTTAGAAGCACTGTTTTCCCCTGCCTCAGTCTTAATAACTTTGTCTTTATTAAAAACAGAACAATCCCCTTTGCAGAGGTACTTCTGTTGGCTCCTCCACTCCTCTTTATAAGGGCATCTGATCTCTGCCTTGCCCCCCTCATATCCTTCCACTGTGATCAACTCTGCTGAACACACACTCCACACAGCAGCTGTAGGACACACCAACAGTCTCATTACAAACAGTACAAACACCCCAGCTTCCATTTCACATACTGTAAGAGGGGATTCTGGTCTGGTACACAACTGGTGATCACCATCACATCCATCAGTACATACTGGACCTTGTGTTCCTCAGTGTCCCCTCCCCTTTATCCAACAACATTATCAGTGAGTGAATGGAGTTACACTGTAAAATGTTACAACCAAATGTATCCAACTATAGAGAGGAGTCACTGGACATGTGTTCATTCAGTCTGATGTACTCACCTAAGAGGAGGACAACCTTCAGTGTGAGGACCAGCAGGTTAACCATGATGACTTGTGGCTCCCAGCTAGTTCAAGTCTCTTTAGACCCTGTACACCCTGTTTACTACAGTCCCCTCAATACTTATATGTCCAGTTACCACCCCAGTACAGGAAGGTCTGCTCCTGCAGTGTGTATGAGAACCCCCCTGAGAGTGAGTGTGTCTACGCTGAGCCACAGAAGTCCTGCTGTTTCACTTCGTACTTCCTGAAACCATTTCACTTCTCAGTAACACTTTATAATAACGTCCGGCAATAAACAATTTGTAAGACATTTATATACAGTTTACTCACCATTTATTAATCATTTATTCCTACAATAAATATTAAATAAAAACATATACTGTATATAGACAGATTTTCAAACAACTTTTAAATTATTTGTTAATGATTTACTAGTTAGGGTGGCAGGTAACCTATGGGCCAGTAAGCGAAAGAATGCTGGTTTGAATCCCCGAGCTGACTAGGGCATTCTCGTTGACAAGGCACTTAACCCTAAATGCTTCTGTAAATCACTCTGGATAAGACCATCTGCTACAGTGCCTTCAGAAAGTATTCACACCCATAGATTTTGTCCACGTTTTGTTGTGTTACAAAATGGAATTAAAATGCATTGTCATTTTTTGTCAACAATGTAAACCAATCAAATTAAGTTAACAACACTGCCCTTTAATATAAAGTCCATTTTAAATCACAACACAATTTATAATTAAAACAATATAATTACAAATGTGGAAGCAAACAGGAAGCAGTAAAAAGGATGAATAAAATAACATAAATCACAGAGGATGCCTAAAACAGTCACTGATTAAAGGCCAAGCTAAAAGGTACATTGTTAACTGTGATTTTAAAAACCTCAATGGTTTTTGCTCCTTTTACCTGAGAGGGCAAGCTGTTCCATAACTGAGGGTCTTTGATAGAGGACATAGATTAGAACATTTTACACACACACACACACACACACACACACACACACACACACACACACACACACACACACACACACACACACACACACACACACACACACACACACACACAGAGAGCCCTGTTCACAATGAGAACTCTATTTCTCAGGGCCAAAGGATGATTGTACGTGCAAATAGTTTCTTGGAATTGAAAACTGGATGTGAAAAGAGTAATTTCCCTTATTTGACACAGTGTGTGTGTGAGAGTGAGTGTTTCTCACCTGTTTCCTTATTGAATTCACATCTATAGACCATGAGCAGGCTGACCACAAGCACCAATAGCAGCATAACCACATTCCCAGATACTATGATGACCACTGATGTATCTGAACACAGAAACAAACAGTACCATTAGAACACGTACTATACAATCAGCACTTCTGTTCAACACTCTAATGTACTTGTCCTCTTGCTCAGTTGTGCACCGGGGCCTCCCACTCCTCTTTCTATTCTGGTTAGAGCCAATTTGTGCTGTTCTGTGAGGAGAGTAGTACACAGCATTGAAAGAGATCTTCAGTTTCTTGGCAGTTTCTCGCATGGAATAGCCCTCATTTCTCAGAACAAGAATAGACTGATGAGTTTCAGAAGAAAGGACTTTGTTTTTAGACATTTTGAGCCTGTAATCGAACCCACAAATGCCGATGCTCCAAATACTCAATTAGTGTAAAGAAAGCCAGTTTAATTACTTCTTTAATCGGAAAACAGATTTCTGCTGTGCTAACATAATTGCAAATTGATTTCTAATTATCAATTAGCCTATTAAAATGATAAACTTGGATTAGATAACACAACATGCCGTTGGAACACAGGAGTGATGGTTGCTTTTAATGGGCCTCTGTACGCCTATGTAGATATTCCGTAAAGAATCTGCCGTTTCCAGCTACAATAGTCATTTACATCATTAACAATGTCTACACTGTATTCTGATCAATTTGATGTTATTTTAATGGACCAAAAATGTGCTTTTCTTTCAAAAACAAGAACATTTCTAAAGACCCCAAACTTTTAAACGGTAGTGTAAATATTTACACCTGTATGTCGTTGTCTTCTCTGTTGGAATCCGGTCCGTCTGCTGGAGAGTCAACCGACAGAAAGTCTCTGGTTATGTAAATTATGGATACGTCAGGCGTACACATGGATGTTTTATAGAATAGATGTTTCGCCGGTTGTCGGTATTCTTGTCCTAGACTTACGTAATTTCCAGCTGCAGACTAGTAATTCTACGTCTGGGATTTGCTCATATTCTGTAGTGATCGATAGTCTCAGAGTTGAACCATTTCCAGCCGTGTAGCCAAAACTATATCTGTATGGTCTCCGTGACCTATAGAGTTGTCACGTTCTGACCTTAGTTCCTTTGTTATGTCTTTGTTTTAGTTTGGTCAGGGCGTGAGTTGGGGTGGGTAGTCTATGTTCTTTTTTCTATGTTGTGTTTATGTGTTTGGCCTGGTATGGTTCTCAATCAGAGGCAGGTGTCGTTCGTTGTCTCTGATTGAGAATCATACTTAGGTAGCCTTTTCCCACCTGTGTTTTGTGGGTGATTATTTCTCCGTGTCAGTGTTGGTTACACACGGGATTGTGTCGGTTTTCATTTATTTCTCTTGTTCCTTTTGTTTTCTGTGTCCAGTGATATTTCATTAAAATATATAATGAACACATACCATGCTGCGCCTTGGTCCTCCTCTCATTCCACCGAAGACAACCGTTACAGGAGTTGTAGTTCTTAACCATTTCAACATGTAGCGTCAGCTCCATATTTTGGTCTATAGAATTGCAGCAGTTCCAACGTGGGGACTCCGTAATGTACATTTCTTAGGAAGTGGTTTAATTCTCTGTGGAAAAAGGGGCAGTTCTATGACACCTGATGTAATGTCTGGCCTCACGGGGGCGTGGTCACTGACTAGTTAAACTTTATATGAACATCCATACTCTTATTTAGAAGGTTAACGTCACATTACATCTTTTCACAAATGGTTTCATGTTTAATCACATACGTTTCACAATATTTAGATGTAAACCTGACAGCTGGGAAATGTACATTTGAACCTTTTCACATGTACCAACACAATGGTGTGATCATTCTACAGTGGTCCCTGTAGCATACGATCAAACGCTTATTTAAAACGGCCAGTTTCGAATGATGCATCAATCAGCATTTGAGCTGGCCACACTTTTTTTCAGAAACATTTTGCACAAACACAGTCCTTACAAAGTTATGTCCAGAATGTTAGCAGAAGTATCTACAGCATAACACAATCATCCAAATTGGAAAAATGTAGGCTACATTTGTCTTAGCGCTAACTGAGGAAAGATTGACATAACACATGCGGTCAAATTTGTATAACTCTCGCTGAGCAAATACAATATGAATTAGCTAATATAAATTACTATGTATAATGAATCACATCCAGGGTGAGCTCACCATTGATCAAAATAATTGAGTAAAACACTCTCTAGAAATCGAAAGTAATCCGACGTTGGGTAGTTTCTGCTCGCTGCCATGCTTTTTTCCCCTCAAAGAAACCAAAGATAATAAGAGGAGACAAGATGAGTTTGGTCTGTTTATAGTATGCATGTTCAAAGGGGGGTGTCATCCACCATGGTTCACATCCCACCATTAATTTCCGGAAGTCCTCAAGAAATGAGTGAACCCTTACGCCCCTCATTTTGTTATAACATTTTCGGTCCAACAGACGCTTACGTGAAACCCAGTAGGCATTGTATGTCAACAAACATGGCTCCACACACATAGCTGGAATTAGCTTAGCTCATCATAATCAGTACAACCTTCAAAAAAGTATTTTACACACATAATATGTACATATTACAATCTATGCAAGAATCGGAATGCATGATTCATCCCCGGCACTTGAAAAACGTGAATAAAACAGTAAATATATCAATACTTTGATACAAATGGTGCGTGCAGGCAGTCAATCACGTAACCTCTCACTCCCACTCTGAACCATTCAGTGTTGTTGTTTATGTATGTAGCTAGTGAGATAAGCTGTAGCATTAGCAATGTCTTTCAAAAGGAGACAACTCACAAATGCGGAAATTCTGGAGATTTTAAAAAATTCTGACAATGAGCCTGAAAGTCAGTAATCAGATTCTGGCAGTGACAGTGAGGAGCTGACCCCCAACCATTGAAAACCCTTAATCTGAGGACCCCTTGTCCACGGACAAAGTCCCAGTTCCCTTTGAAGATGCTGGTGGTGATGGAGGCAGACTGACAATGGATGAAGTACAGGAGTTCTGTGGTAGCTGGAAGGCTGCCAGCCACACATAGCCAGCTAGCTAACATAGCATCCCTCTCTGTTTCAACCAGGTGTTTGAGTAGGCTAAACTAGATAGCTGCATTTGCTAGCTAAGTAATGAAAGTAAAAGTAAAAAAATGTACACTACGAAACATAGATAGTTCTCTCTCTCTCGCTCTTAGTGCTAAACACGGCTGCTAGAATCTTGACTAGAACCCCAAAATTTGACCATATTACTCCAGTGCTAGCCTCTACACTGGCTTCCTGTAAAGGCTAGGGCTGATTTCAAGGTTTTACTGCTAACCTACAAAGCATTACATGGGCTTGCTCCTACCTATCTCTCCGTCTTTGTCCTGCCGTACATACCTACACGTATGCTACGGTCACAAGACGCAGGCCTCCTTATTGTCCCTAGAATTTCTAAGCAAACAGCTGGACGCAGGGCTTTCTCCTATAGAGCAACAATTTTATGGAATGGTCTGCCTATTCATGTGAGAGACACAGACTTGGTCTCAACCTTTAAGTCTTTATTGAAAACTCATGTATTCAGTAGATCCTATGATTGAGTGTAGTTTGGCCCAGGGATGTGAAGGTGACCAGAAAGGCCCTGGAGCAACGAACCGCCCTTGCTGTCTCTGGCTGGCTGGTTCCTCTCTCCACCAGGATTCTCTGCTTTTAACCCTATTACGAGATCCCTCCTGTCTCAGCCTCCGGTATTTACGCTGCAATAGTTTGTGTAGCGGGGCTAGGGTCAGTCTGTTATGTATGGAGTATTTCTCATGTCTTATCCGGTGTCCTGTGTGAATTTAAGTATGCTCCCTCTAATTCCCTCTCGCTCACCTCCCGGACGACTTGAGCCCTGGGACCATGTCTCAGGAATACCTGGCCTGATGACTCCTTGCTGTCCCCAGTCCACCTGGTCATGCTGCTGCTCCAGTTTCAACTGTTCAGCCTGTGGCTATGGAGCCCTGACCTGTTCACCGGATGTGCTACCTTGTTCCGGACCTGCTGTTTTCGACTCTCTCTCTCTGCCTCACCTGCTGTCTCTAAATCTGAATGCTCGGCTATGAAAAGCCAACTGACATTTATTCCTGAGGTGCTGACCTGTTGCACCCTCTACAACCCCTGTGATTATTATTATTATTATTTGACCCTGCTGGTCATCTATGAACGTTTGAACATCTTGGCCATGTACTGTCATAATCTCAACCCGGCACAGCTAGAAGAGGACTGGCCACCCCTTAGAGCCTGGTTCCTCTCTAGGTCCCTTCCTAGGTTCCATCCTATGGAGTTTTTCCGAACCACTGTGCTTCTACATCTGCATTGCTTGCTGTTTGGGGTTTTAAGCTAGGTTTCTGTATAAGCACTTTGTGACATCGGCTGTAAAAGGGCAAACCACCAGCTTTATAAATACATTTGATTGATTGATAGGTTGGAGGATGTCATCCGGGAAGTCTATCGAAGGGGGTGAGAACTATGAGCCTCCTACTGTAGGTTTTGAATTGTTCAATGTACCCAGAGGAGGACAGAAGCTAGCTGTCCTCCAGCTACACCATGGTGCAACGCTAAAGAGTGCTGCTGAGGCTACTGTATACCTTCATTGAAAAACAGTGTGTTTTAATCAATTATTTGGTGACATGAATATACATATTTAGTCAAGTTTATTCTAAAAAGGATAATTTTTTATGTTTAACTTGTTCATTTTTCTGAAATTCATTGAGTAGGATGGTGTGGTGGAAATTATGAAATAAGGATCTGCTGGAGTCCAAGTCTAACCAAGATTCTTTATTTCTGAGCTCAGAGAGAATAACAGAGTTACACAGCGCAGTGTAGACAGTCTGAATTCTGAAGCATTGGGTGATAAGCACATATCTTTATAGTTCCTGTTCTTGGGCAGGACTCTCAGTTCCCTTTTTATTTATACAAGGACACAGGAGCAAACTGGTTTGCAACACAGGATTATACTCCCAAGAACAGGAGATTATAATAGGAGGATGGTTGGAGTGGCGTTCGCGTCATGGCCTGCCACTGGATTTGGTATTGACATCAGGAGAAGCAGTGCAGCATAGGGTAGTGTGGAAACAGGAGGTGGATGGGGTGATAAGTCTGGATAAACTCAACAGGTCATTTTGGTGACCAGTCATTTGGGAGGCTTAGGGTCTCGGCGGGGGCGGTCCTGAGGTGTCGGAACTCAGTGTGTATGGTGGTCAGAGGTGTTTATTTTTCTTCTTTGTCTTCCTCAGATTCTCCGCCGTCTGCCCCCACAGCCCACACTCCTGCTGCTGGGGGTCCTGGTTGTGGAGGTGGTAGCTGTTTTGAGGTGGGGGGAGTGTAGTGTGGTGGATGATGTTGATACAGTTCATCTTTAAGTCTGTTCCTACTTGTTTTGCCTTTCTTTTCTTCAGATTTCATCATTACCTCTGCACTTATCCTCTCTCACTCTGTCCTTGTCTCTGCTTCAACTTCCCACTTTCTAAAATGATCCCATCCTATATTATATTTCTTGCCTTTCCCTACTTTCTCCAACCGTTCTGACTAATTTCAACTTAACGACATTGAGGGTGTCTGAAATCTGAAGCATTGGGTGATAAGCACATATCTTTATAGTTCCTGTTCTTGGGCGGGACTCTCAGTTCCCTTTTCATCTATACAAGGACACAGGAGCAAACTGGTTTGAAACACAGGATTATACTCCCAAGAACAGGAGATTATAATAGGACAGTTTCACACAGTTTCACAAGGTTAGTCATATACTCAGTTATGTGGATACATACAATTAAAATGTTACATTAAAATGGTCCTCCCCTTCCTCTGAGGAGGAGATTCCACTGCAATATGTACATACTGTGGGGAGAACAAGTATTTGATACACTGACAATTTTCCTGGTTTTCCTACCTACAAAGCATGTAGAGGTCTGTAATTTGTATACTTCAACTGTGAGAGACGCAATCTAAAAAAAAAAATCACATTGTATGATTTTTAAGTAATGAATTAGCATTTTATTGCATGACATAAGTATTTGATCACCTACCAACCAGTAAGAATTCCGGCTCTCACAGACCTGTTAGTTTTTCTTTAAGAGGCCCTCCTGTTCTCCACTCATTACCTGTATTAACTGCACCTGTTTGAACTCGTTACCTGTATAAAATACACCTGTTCCCACTCTCAATCAAACAGACTCCAACCTCTCCAAAATGGCCAAGACCAGAGAGCTGTGTAAGGACATCAGGGATACAATTGTAGACCTGCACAAGGCTGGGATGGGCTACAGGACAATAGGCAAGCAGACTGGTTTGAAACACAGGATTATACTCCCAAGAACAGGAGATTATAATAGGACAGTTTCACACAGTTTCACAAGGTTAGTCATATACTCAGTTATGTGGATACATACAATTAAAATGTTACATTAAAATGGTCCTCCCCTTCCTCTGAGGAGGAGATTCCACTGCAATATGTACATACTGTGGGGAGAACAAGTATTTGATACACTGACAATTTTCCTGGTTTTCCTACCTACAAAGCATGTAGAGGTCTGTAATTTGTATACTTCAACTGTGAGAGACGCAATCTAAAAAAAAAATCACATTGTATGATTTTTAAGTAATGAATTAGCATTTTATTGCATGACATAAGTATTTGATCACCTACCAACCAGTAAGAATTCCGGCTCTCACAGACCTGTTAGTTTTTCTTTAAGAGGCCCTCCTGTTCTCCACTCATTACCTGTATTAACTGCACCTGTTTGAACTCGTTACCTGTATAAAATACACCTGTTCCCACTCTCAATCAAACAGACTCCAACCTCTCCAAAATGGCCAAGACCAGAGAGCTGTGTAAGGACATCAGGGATACAATTGTAGACCTGCACAAGGCTGGGATGGGCTACAGGACAATAGGCAAGCAGCTTGGTGAGAAGGCAACAACTGTTGGCGCAATTAGTGGAAAATGGAAGAAGTTCAAGAAGACGGTCAATCACCCTCGGTCTGGGGCTCCATGCAAGATCTCACCTCGTGGGGCATCAATGATCATGAGGAAGGTGAGGGATCAGCCCAGAACTACACGGCAGGACCTGATCAATGACCTGAAGAGAGATAGGACCACAGTCTCAAAGAAAACCATTAGTGACACACTACGCCGTCATGGATTAAAATCCTGCAGCGCACGCAAGGTCCCCCTGCTCAAGCCAGCGCATGTCCAGGCCCATCTGAAGTTTGCCAATGACCATCTGGATGATCCAGAGGAGGAATGGGAGAAGGTCATGTGGTCTGATGAGACAAAAATAGAGCTTTTTGGATGAGAAGGATGAGTACAACCCCAAGAACACCATCCCAACCGTGAAGCATGGAGGTGGAAACATAATTCTTTGGGGATGCTTTTCTGCAAAGGGGACAGGACGACTGCACCGTATTGAGGGGAGGATGGATGGCCATGTATCGCGAGATCTTGGCCAACAACCTCCTTCCCTCAGTAAGAGCATTGAAGATGGGTCGTGGCTGGGTCTTCCAGCATGACAATGACCCGAAATACACAGCCAGGGCAACTAAGGAGTGACTCCGTAAGAAGCATATCAAGGTCCTGGAGTGGCCTAGCCAGTCTCCAGACCTGAACCCAATAGAAAATCTTTGGAGGGAGCTGAAAGTCCGTATTGCCCAGCGACAGCCCCGAAACCTGAAGGATCTGGAGAAGGTCTGTATGGAGGAGTGGGCCAAAATCCCTGCTGCAGTGCAAACCTGGTCAAGAACTACAGGAAACGTATGATCTCTGTTATTGCAAACAAAGGTTTCTGTACCAAATATTAAGGTCTGACTGGGAGACCCATGGGGTGGCACACAATTGGCCCAGTGTCGTCCGGTTTAGGCGAGGTTTTGGCCGGCAGGGATGTCCTTGTCCCATCGCACACTAGCAACTCCTGTGGCGGGCCGGGTGCAGCACACGCTGACACGGGCGCCAGGAGTACGATGTTTCCTCTGACACATTGGTGCGGCTGGCTTCCGGGTTAAGTGGGCATTGTGTCAAGAAGCAGTGCGGCTCGGTTGGGTTGTGTTTTGAGTCCGTACGGGAGTTGCAGCGATGAGACAAGACCGTAACTACCAATTGGATACCACAAAAAAGGGGTTAAAAAAACATGATATATATATTTTAAAATTACTCCTACACGTGTCCAGGTCAAGGTCATAAAGGAACAGTTTGTGACCCATATCACTTAACTTCCTGCCTAGTAATAAAGATGCAATGTTTAGAGAGAAGGGGGAGACTCCACCCAAATTGGGGTATATACAGTTGAAGTCGGAAGTTTACATACACCTTAGCCAAATACATTTAAACTCAGTTTTCACAATTCCTGACATTTAATCCTAGTACAAATTCCCTGTCTTAGGTCAGTTAGGATCACCACTTTATTTTAAGAATGTGAAATGTCAGAATAATTGTACAGAAAATGATTTCTTTCAGATTTGATTTCTTTCATCACATTCCCAGTGGGTCAGAAGTTGACATACACTCAATTAGTATTTGTTAGCATTGCCTTTAAATTGTTTAACTTGGGTCAAATGCTTCAGGTAACCTTCCACAAGCTTCCCACAATACATTGGGTGAATTTTGGCCCATTCCCCCTGACAGAGCTGGTGTAACTGAATCAGGTTTGTAGGCATCCTTGCTCGCACACGCTTTTTCAGTTATACCAACACATTTTCTATAGGATTGAGGTCAGGGCTTTGTCATGGCCACTCCAATACCTTGACCGTTGTCCTTAAGCCATTTTTCCACAACCTTGGAAGTATGCTTGGGGTCATTGTCCATTTGGAAGACCCATTTGCAACCAAGCTTTAACTTCCTGACTGATGTCTTGAGATGTTGCTTCAATATATCCACATACTTTTCCTCCCTCATGATGCCATCTATTTTGTGAAGTGCACCAGTTCCTCCTGCAGTAAAGCACCCCCACAACATGATGCTGCCACCCCCGTGCTACATGTTTGGGATGGTGTTCTTCAGCTTGCAAGCCTCCCCTTTTTCCTCCAAACATAACGATGGTCATTATGGCCAAACAGTTCTATTTTTGTTTCATCAGACCAGAGGACATTTCTCCAAAAAGTACAATCTTTACGAGTACGAGTCCCAAGTGCAGTTGCAAATCGTAGTCTGGATTTTTCATGGCGGTTTTGGAGCAGTGGCTTCTTCCTTGCTGAGCGACCTTAGGACTCGTTTTACTGTGGATATAGATACTTTTGTGCCTGTTTCCTCCAGCATCTTCACAGAGTCATTTGCTGTTGTTCTGGGATTGATTTGCACTTTTCGCACCAAAGTACGTTCATCTCTAGGAGACAGAATGCATCTCCTTCCTGAGCGGTATGACAGCTGCATGATCCCATGGTGTTTATACTTGCATACTATTGTTTGTACAGATGAACGTGGTACCTTCAGGCGTTTGGAAATTTCCCCCAAGGATGAACCAGACTTGTGGAGGTCTACAATTTTTTTCTGAGGTCTTGGATGATTTCTTTTGATTTTCCCATGATGTCAAGCAAAGACACTGAGTTTGAAGGTGGCCTTGAAATACATCCACAGATACACCTCTAATTGACTCAAATGATGTCAATTAGCCTATCAGAAGCTTCTAAAGCCATGACATAATTTTCTAGAATTTTCCAAGCTGTTTAAAGGCACAGTCAACTTAGTGTATGTAAACTTCTGACCCACTGGAATTGTGATACAATTAATTATAAGTGAAATAATCTGTCTGTAAACAATTGTTGTAAACTTTCTATGTCATGCACAAAGTCCTAACCGACTTGCCAAAACTATAGTTTGTTAACAGGAAATGTGTGGAGTGGTGTAAAAACGGGTTTTAATGACTCCAACCTAAGTGTATGTAAACGTCCGACTTCAACTGTATACTACCACTGGTGGAAATATGTCTTTGTCTTATTCAGCTGTGTAACCCAATGGGTGAATAAACTTGCTTTAAGCTTTACGAATCGTAATTTAAAACCTAACAGTTGGCGCTGTGAGCAGGGTTGGCGCTGTGAGCAGGGTTGGCGCTGTGAGCAGGGTTGGCGCTGTGAGCAGGGTTCACCGTGATTTACAGTCAAACCAGAAATTCCGAATCAGTGAACAGGAGCCAGCACCAGAAACAAGGTAGGCACAGTTCCTACACCTGTTATCACTCATTCTGAAATCTTGAGGAGACGAGAGTCGTGAAACATTTTCCGTCACCAAACTGTTCCTGGATGGTTGGGAGAAGTTGCCCTTGGAGGATGTGTTCTTAGGCAAAATCATGAGTGAGCCCACTCCCTTGGCTGAGAAGCAACCCCACACATGAATGGTCTCAGGATGCTTTACTGTTGGCATGACACAGGACTGATGGTAGCGCTCACCTTGTCTTCTCCTGACAAGCTTTTTTCCGGATGCCCCAAACAATGGGAAAGGGGATTCATCAAAGAAAATGACTTTACCCCAGTCCTCAGCCGTCCAATCCCTGTACCTTTTGCAGAATATCAGTCTGTCCCTGATGTTTTTCCTGGAGAGAAGTGGCTTCTTTGCTGCCCTTCTTCACACCAGGCCATCCTCCAAAAGTCTTTGCCTCACTGTGCGTGTAGATGCACTCACACCTGCCTGCTGCCATTCCTGAGCAAGCTCTGTACTGGTGGTGCCCCGATCCCGCAGCTGAATGTGGAAATAGGAAGAATGTGTATTTTGTGGCTTATGAAAGTGTTGAATACAAAGTGTTGACAGTGGCGAGTAAGAAGCTAAACATGAACTCACTCATAAAAACAGCAGTTCTACTTTTGACATTTGAGTCATTTAGCAGACGTTCTTATCCAGAACAATTTACAGTCAATGCATTCATCTTTAGACAGCTAGGTGGGACAGCCACATATCACAGCCATGTGCTGTATTCGTTGACAGCCTCTTTCTAGTTATGGTTTTAAATGTTTTGAAATCTCACACTATCAATTTTTCTGTAGCTTTCTCTTATGCCTGCTAGATTACTGCAGACACGGTATTCCGAGCCATCCGATTGGCCAGCGGTAGCCCTATTTAGTGCACTTGATTTGCTCTCTGGGCCCACCGGGAAGGCAGAGTTTGAACCTTTAGACACATGATATGGTTCCACATGGCAACAATTCTACCGCCAACAGCCCAAGATGAATAACAGCCCGAGACAATAAAAAAATAGGAACACAAGGCTTTATCGTTGGGCTTTGTACACAAATGCTTAGAGATCTACCAGTCGATTGCGCTCCACCGGTTTGGTGACTACTGCTCTAGAAAGTGGAGTAAAGTTCAATCTCGTGCTTTTCTCCGTGGACTGATATTTCTTTTTCATGGCAGTCTCGGGGTACTGCTCGCCAGCGCGCGGTGCAGTTTAGAGGCAACATTGATGGTGAGTATTACTCCTCTGTCCCACTGCATGACCTGACTGCAGGACACAAGTCAAAGACTGCAAATACCATAGACCACCACTAGATGGAGACCAACACCAGGGTTACAAACGTACAGGAAGAGACTGTTATATCAGTTCACTATGACCACCAATCAATGTGATTTTCTCCAGAAACTGACAAATAATTTTGAGAGGGAGTGTGTTTATGTATCTAGTTGACAGGGACAACACACATTCATAAACATTTCAATTTTCACGTTGATGTATTTAGTAGTATTTACTATTTATTAGGATCCCCTTTAGTTGTTGCTGAGGCAACTACGCTTCCTGGGGTAGTCGTGGAAATATTTGGTCAATCATATTTCACAAATCCCGGAGCATGTGAGTTCAAATAGACTATTTATTACTTCATAATAAAAGCCGAGCTGGGATCATGAAAACAACTGCCTTCCAGTCTTGGCACAGAATACTTCTACATTTGTCCTTCTTACGTCATTCTCATAGTGACTCCTCTTAATGGCTTATCACCTCTGGCATTTATCCACCATTATCATATTGTCTTCAAATTAGGACATGCAACCTGTAGAGTCACAAAAATAGTTTCATGCATGTAGGACCATAGCAACAGACCTTGGCACTCTACAGGATTAACCAATACATGACATCCTGCTGAATCCTCTGAAAGGGGAACCGCTGTTCTGGAAAAGACCCAAGAGGTGTAACCATAGTTGGCCATAACAGTTACAAGAATAACCACGTGCATGTCTAACGGTTTCCAATGACCTAGAGCACATGGAGTGCACTAGTTTTGCTGGCTCTTTCTGAAATAAATAATTTGCACATATGTACTGAAAAAATCACAATGGGGTCCAAACATGAAACAAAATAAGAAATGAAGTACGTAATATACAGAAATATACAGCACTACATTTACATTGCAATTGAGCCATTCAGCAGACACTCCCATCCACAGCGACCCACAGCAAGTGGATTCATCTTAAGACAGCCAGACGAGACAACCACATATCAAAGTCATATCCTAACCACGTATCACATACATAATACAACACATAATACAATGCAGAAAACAATACAAAATGCATAAACATGTCTGTGTCTCTTTACAGTCGCCATCCTGCAATAAGGAGGTATTTTATCTGTTAGCTTGAGTTACCTGGGGTGGCAGAGAGTTCCATGTAGTCATGGCTCTATTTAATACTGTGTTTCCCAGCCTCTGTTCTGGCCCTGGGGACTGTGAAGAGACCTCTGGTTGTCTTGTCCATACCAATGAGTGTCCGAACTGTGAACCAACTGCCTAAACAGACAGTTCGGTAGCTTCAACACATCAACATCTCGCACAAAGACCAATAGTGATGCAGTCAATGTTTCCTTCAACTTTGAGTCAGGAGAGACTGACATGCATGTCGTTGACATTTGCCCTCTGTGTACATCTAAGTGCAATATGTGCTGCTCTGTTTTGTATCAACTGTAACATACTGTATGTGAAAATATAAAATCAAACTTAAGGCCCCCATGCAGTTATTTCAATGTAATTTTTATAGTCACTGTGTGTTTATTTGATCAAAATAAGTCAAATGTATATTTTTTTATGATGTATTTCCCTGAGCCTCTTTTGGCCATTGATCGTGTGGGTGTTAGGAAACAAACACAGCCCTGATTGGCTGATAGGATGGCCTAGAGCCCACCCACTTACCTAGATGACCCGTTATTGGTCCCTTATAATGAGATCAGATTGTGGCTTCATGAACATGCTGAAATTTCAGGCATTCTTTTAAAACAGCTCTCACACAGAAATGTAATTATCATAAATGTCACAATATCCTAGTGTTATTTCCACCTCTCTAGTGTGGTAATATCATAAAAAAATAGGGAATTCAAGTTTTTAACTGCACTTCCCCTTTAATTTAAATTGCATTTACAATCGCAACACAATTCACAATAAAACAATCAAATGAAAAAGTAGAAGCAAACAGGAAGCAGTAAAAAGGATAAATTAAAGAACATAAAACACACAGGACGTCTAAAACAATCACTGGTTAAAGGCCAAGCTAAAAGGGCTGTTTTTAAAGGCACCCTTTATCAGGAGTTTATCAAGACATCATTAATGCTTATTTAATCATTTACAAATGTGTAAAAAAAACACAGTTAATAGACAGTTATAATGCCTTGGTCAAAAGGTGTGATACCTTTTTAAGTGCTTGCCAAATAGTGAGACAATATTTATCTGCAGATATTAACATGCAATTAAATGACAGGGAAACACATCTGATGGAAGAGAGAAGTCAGGGAAACATCTGGAAGAGAGAAGTCTGGGAAACACATCTGATGGAAGAGAGAAGTCTGGGAAACACATCTGATGGAAGAGAGAAGTCAGGGAAACACATCTGATGGAAGAGAGAAGTCAGGGAAACATCTGGAAGAGAGAAGTCTGGGAAACACATCTGATGGAAGAGAGAAGTCTGGGAAACACATCTGATGGAAGAGAGAAGTCAGGGAAACACATCTGGTGGAAGAGAGAAGTCAGGGAAACATCTGGAAGAGAGAAGTCAGGGAAACACATCTGGTGGAAGAGAGAAGTCAGGGAAACATCTGGAAGAGAGAAGTCAGGGAAACACATCTGGTGGAAGAGAGAAGTCAGGGAAACACATCTGATGGAAGAGAGAAGTCTGGGAAACACATCTGATGGAAGAGAGAAGTCTGGGAAACACATCTGATGGAAGAGAGAAGTCAGGGAAACACATCTGATGGAAGAGAGAAGTCAGGGAAACACATCTGGTGGAAGAGAGAAGTCAGGGAAACACATATCATGGAAGAGAGAAGTCAGGGAAACACATCTGGTGGAAGAGAGAAGTCAGGGAAACATCTGGAAGAGAGAAGTCAGGGAAACACATCTGGTGGAAGAGAGAAGTCTGGGAAACACATCTGATGGAAGAGAGAAGTCAGGGAAACACATCTGGTGGAAGAGAGAAGTCAGGGAAACACATCTGATGGAAGAGAGAAGTCAGGGAAACATATGGAAGAGAGAAGTCAGGGAAACACATCTGATGGAAGAGAGAAGTCAGGGAAACACATCTGATGGAAGAGAGAAGTCAGGGAAACATATGGAAGAGAGAAGTCAGGGAAACACATCTGGTGGAAGAGAGAAGTCTGGGAAACACATCTGATGGAAGAGAGAAGTCAGGGAAACACATCTGGTGGAAGAGAGAAGTCAGGGAAACATCTGGAAGAGAGAAGTCAGGGAAACACATCTGGTGGAAGAGAGAAGTCAGGGAAACATCTGGAAGAGAGAAGTCAGGGAAACACATCTGGTGGAAGAGAGAAGTCAGGGAAACACATCTGATGGAAGAGAGAAGTCTGGGAAACACATCTGGTGGAAGAGAGAAGTCTGGGAAACATCTGATGGAAGAGAGAAGTCAGGGAAACACATCTGATGGAAGAGAGAAGTCAGGGAAACACATCTGGTGGAAGAGAGAAGTCAGGGAAACACATCTGGTGGAAGAGAGAAGTCAGGGAAACACATCTGATGGAAGAGAGAAGTCAGGGAAACATCTGGAAGAGAGAAGTCTGGAAAACACATCTGGTGGAAGAGAGAAGTCAGGGAAACACATCTGATGGAAGAGAGAAGTCAGGGAAACATCTGGAAGAGAGAAGTCAGGGAAACACATCTGGTGGAAGAGAGAAGTCTGGGAAACACATATCATGGAAGAGAGAAGTCAGGGAAACATCTGGAAGAGAGAAGTCAGGGAAACACATCTGGTGGAAGAGAGAAGTCAGGGAAACACATATCATGGAAGAGAGAAGTCAGGGAAACACATCTGATGGAAGAGAGAAGTCAGGGAAACATCTGGAAGAGAGAAGTCAGGGAAACACATCTGGTGGAAGAGAGAAGTCAGGGAAACACATCTGATGGAAGAGAGAAGTCAGGGAAACACATCTGGTGGAAGAGAGAAGTCAGGGAAACACATCTGGTGGAAGAGAGAAGTCAGGGAAACACATATCATGGAAGAGAGAAGTCTGGGAAACACATCTGGTGGAAGAGAGAAGTCAGGGAAACACATCTGATGGAAGAGAGAAGTCAGGGAAACATCTGGAAGAGAGAAGTCAGGGAAACACATCTGGTGGAAGAGAGAAGTCAGGGAAACACATCTGATGGAAGAGAGAAGTCAGGGAAACACATCTGATGGAAGAGAGGTCAGGGAAACATCTGGAAGAGAGAAGTCAGGGAAACACATATCATGGAAGAGAGAAGTCAGGGAAACACATCTGGTGGAAGAGAGAAGTCAGGGAAACATCTGGAAGAGAGAAGTCAGGGAAACACATATCATGGAAGAGAGAAGT
This sequence comes from Oncorhynchus mykiss, assembly GCF_057628025.1. NCBI lineage: Eukaryota > Metazoa > Chordata > Actinopteri > Salmoniformes > Salmonidae > Oncorhynchus > Oncorhynchus mykiss. Next base: position 32,564,502 of record NC_143049.1, read on the forward strand.
CGGGGAAACACATCTGGTGGAAGAGAGAAGTCAGGGAAACATCTGGAAGAGAGAAGTCAGGGAAACACATCTGATGGAAGAGAGAAGTCAGGGAAACACATCTGATGGAAGAGAGAAGTCAGGGAAACACATCTGATGGAAGAGAGAAGTCAGGGAAACATCTGGAAGAGAGAAGTCAGGGAAACACATATCATGGAAGAGAGAAGTCAGGGAAACACATCTGGTGGAAGAGAGAAGTCAGGGAAACATCTGGAAGAGAGAAGTCAGGGAAACACATATCATGGAAGAGAGAAGTCAGGGAAACACATCTGGTGGAAGAGAGAAGTCAGGGAAACATCTGGAAGAGAGAAGTCAGGGAAACACATCTGGTGGAAGAGAGAAGTCAGGGAAACACATCTGATGGAAGAGAGAAGTCAGGGAAACATCTGGAAGAGAGAAGTCTGGGAAACACATCTGGTGGAAGAGAGAAGTCAGGGAAACATATGGAAGAGAGAAGTCAGGGAAACACATCTGATGGAAGAGAGAAGTCAGGGAAACACATCTGATGGAAGAGAGAAGTCAGGGAAACATATGGAAGAGAGAAGTCAGGGAAACACATCTGGTGGAAGAGAGAAGTCTGGGAAACACATCTGATGGAAGAGAGAAGTCAGGGAAACACATCTGGTGGAAGAGAGAAGTCAGGGAAACATCTGGAAGAGAGAAGTCAGGGAAACACATCTGGTGGAAGAGAGAAGTCAGGGAAACATCTGGAAGAGAGAAGTCAGGGAAACACATCTGGTGGAAGAGAGAAGTCAGGGAAACACATCTGATGGAAGAGAGAAGTCTGGGAAACACATCTGGTGGAAGAGAGAAGTCTGGGAAACACATCTGATGGAAGAGAGAAGTCAGGGAAACACATCTGATGGAAGAGAGAAGTCAGGGAAACACATCTGGTGGAAGAGAGAAGTCAGGGAAACACATCTGATGGAAGAGAGAAGTCAGGGAAACATCTGGAAGAGAGAAGTCTGGGAAACACATCTGGTGGAAGAGAGAAGTCTGGGAAACACATCTGATGGAAGAGAGAAGTCAGGGAAACACATCTGATGGAAGAGAGAAGTCAGGGAAACACATCTGGTGGAAGAGAGAAGTCAGGGAAACACATCTGATGGAAGAGAGAAGTCAGGGAAACATCTGGAAGAGAGAAGTCTGGGAAACACATCTGGTGGAAGAGAGAAGTCAGGGAAACACATCTGATGGAAGAGAGAAGTCAGGGAAACATCTGGAAGAGAGAAGTCAGGGAAACACATCTGGTGGAAGAGAGAAGTCTGGGAAACACATATCATGGAAGAGAGAAGTCAGGGAAACATCTGGAAGAGAGAAGTCAGGGAAACACATCTGGTGGAAGAGAGAAGTCAGGGAAACATCTGGAAGAGAGAAGTCAGGGAAACACATATCATGGAAGAGAGAAGTCAGGGAAACACATCTGGTGGAAGAGAGAAGTCAGGGAAACATCTGGAAGAGAGAAGTCAGGGAAACACATCTGGTGGAAGAGAGAAGTCAGGGAAACACATCTGATGGAAGAGAGAAGTCAGGGAAACATCTGGAAGAGAGAAGTCTGGGAAACACATCTTGTGGAAGAGAGAAGTCAGGGAAACATATGGAAGAGAGAAGTCAGGGAAACACATCTGATGGAAGAGAGAAGTCAGGGAAACACATCTGATGGAAGAGAGAAGTCAGGGAAACATATGGAAGAGAGAAGTCAGGGAAACACATCTGGTGGAAGAGAGAAGTCTGGGAAACACATCTGATGGAAGAGAGAAGTCAGGGAAACACATCTGGTGGAAGAGAGAAGTCAGGGAAACATCTGGAAGAGAGAAGTCAGGGAAACACATCTGGTGGAAGAGAGAAGTCAGGGAAACATCTGGAAGAGAGAAGTCAGGGAAACACATCTGGTGGAAGAGAGAAGTCAGGGAAACACATCTGATGGAAGAGAGAAGTCTGGGAAACACATCTGGTGGAAGAGAGAAGTCTGGGAAACACATCTGATGGAAGAGAGAAGTCAGGGAAACACATCTGATGGAAGAGAGAAGTCAGGGAAACACATCTGGTGGAAGAGAGAAGTCAGGGAAACACATCTGGTGGAAGAGAGAAGTCAGGGAAACACATCTGATGGAAGAGAGAAGTCAGGGAAACATCTGGAAGAGAGAAGTCTGGGAAACACATCTGGTGGAAGAGAGAAGTCAGGGAAACACATCTGATGGAAGAGAGAAGTCAGGGAAACATCTGGAAGAGAGAAGTCAGGGAAACACATCTGGTGGAAGAGAGAAGTCTGGGAAACACATATCATGGAAGAGAGAAGTCAGGGAAACATCTGGAAGAGAGAAGTCAGGGAAACACATCTGGTGGAAGAGAGAAGTCAGGGAAACACATATCATGGAAGAGAGAAGTCAGGGAAACACATCTGATGGAAGAGAGAAGTCAGGGAAACATCTGGAAGAGAGAAGTCAGGGAAACACATCTGGTGGAAGAGAGAAGTCAGGGAAACACATCTGATGGAAGAGAGAAGTCAGGGAAACACATCTGGTGGAAGAGAGAAGTCAGGGAAACACATCTGGTGGAAGAGAGAAGTCAGGGAAACACATATCATGGAAGAGAGAAGTCTGGGAAACACATCTGGTGGAAGAGAGAAGTCAGGGAAACACATCTGATGGAAGAGAGAAGTCAGGGAAACATCTGGAAGAGAGAAGTCAGGGAAACACATCTGGTGGAAGAGAGAAGTCAGGGAAACACATCTGATGGAAGAGAGAAGTCAGGGAAACACATCTGATGGAAGAGAGGTCAGGGAAACATCTGGAAGAGAGAAGTCAGGGAAACACATATCATGGAAGAGAGAAGTCAGGGAAACACATCTGGTGGAAGAGAGAAGTCAGGGAAACATCTGGAAGAGAGAAGTCAGGGAAACATATCATGGAAGAGAGAAGTCAGGGAAACACATCTGGTGGAAGAGAGAAGTCAGGGAAACATCTGGAAGAGAGAAGTCAGGGAAACACATCTGATGGAAGAGAGAAGTCAGGGAAACACATCTGATGGAAGAGAGAAGTCAGGGAAACATCTGGAAGAGAGAAGTCAGGGAAACACATATCATGGAAGAGAGAAGTCAGGGAAACACATCTGGTGGAAGAGAGAAGTCAGGGAAACATCTGGAAGAGAGAAGTCAGGGAAACACATATCATGGAAGAGAGAAGTCAGGGAAACACATCTGATGGAAGAGAGAAGTCAGGGAAACACATCTGATGGAAGAGAGAAGTCAGGGAAACACATCTGGTGGAAGAGAGAAGTCAGGGAAACACATCTGATGGAAGAGAGAAGTCAGGGAAACACATATCATGGAAGAGAGAAGTCAGGGAAACATCTGGAAGAGAGAAGTCTGGGAAACACATCTGATGGAAGAGAGAAGTCTGGGAAACATCTGGAAGAGAGAAGTCAGGGAAACACATATCATGGAAGAGAGAAGTCAGGGAAACACATCTGGTGGAAGAGAGAAGTCAGGGAAACATCTGGAAGAGAGAAGTCAGGGAAACACATCTGGTGGAAGAGAGAAGTCAGGGAAACACATATCATGGAAGAGAGAAGTCAGGGAAACACATCTGGTGGAAGAGAGAAGTCAGGGAAACATCTGGAAGAGAGAAGTCTGGGAAACACATCTGGTGGAAGAGAGAAGTCAGGGAAACACATCTGATGGAAGAGAGAAGTCAGGGAAACACATCTGGTGGAAGAGAGAAGTCAGGGAAACACATCTGGTGGAAGAGAGAAGTCAGGGAAACACATATCATGGAAGAGAGAAGTCAGGGAAACACATCTGATGGAAGAGAGAAGTCAGGGAAACATCTGGAAGAGAGAAGTCTGGGAAACACATCTGATGGAAGAGAGAAGTCAGGGAAACACATCTGATGGAAGAGAGAAGTCAGGGAAACACATTGTGAGGACATGAAGCACATTATCTAGCTGTCAGCTAAAAACAGAGCTCAATGTTCAAGAGGCTGTTAGTGGCAAACGTAGTTCATGACACGTTTCTTGTGATTGGTTGCCAGTGTGTTTTTTCTCCCTTGTGATTGGTTGTCAGTGACTCAGGTGTCTCTGGATTTGCTCACTGTGGAGTAGATGGGAGGCGCCTCAGAGGAGCTGTGTGGATGAATGACAATAGAGTAGGCAGGGTTTTGACTTATGTTGACAGTGGCATAGTCACCAGAAAAAGTGCTCTTTTTAGCGATGGCGACAGTGGCCTCATTGGGGCAGCTGGGGTCCTTGTGGAAGTTGACGCTGGCATAGTTGAGAGAGTCAGAGGGGCTTGTGGGTAAGTTGGCGGTGGCGTAGATTGTGGGGGTCTCACTACCTGAACTGGACTGTAGGGGGCGGTCCTTTATTTCTTCATAGTGATCATCACCATGACAACCCTGGAGAGGAGGAAAAGGAGGAGAGGGACAGGCGGACATGATGAAAGAGGGAAGAACATAGATTAGAACATGCTCTCTCTCTCTCTCTCTCTCTCTATATATATATATATATATATATCACACAGACATGCAATGACGCTCACAGGCAGGCGCTTGCACACACACACTGACCTCTATGTTGATCCGAGTGTCTGTGTTCACCCTGGGTGCTGAGGAGCCAGCTGTGGAACACAGCACACACACACACACACACACACACACACACACACACACACACACACACACACACACACACACACACACACACACACACACACACACACACACACACACACACACACACACACACACACACACACACATGTCAATATTGGGCTGCAGCAGTCTGTTCAGGAGGTTCTCAGAGCCCTGTTCTCAATGAGACCCCTATTTCTCAACCAGGGTCAAAGGAAGATTGTATATGCAAGTTTCTTGCAATTTAAGACTGGGTGTGAGTAACTTCCCCTTGTGTGTGTGTGTGTGAGAGAGTGTTTCTCACCTGTTTCCTTGTTGAATTTCCATCTATAGACTATGAGCAGGCTGACCACAAGCACCAATAGCAGCATGACCAGAGTCCCAGATACTATGATGACCACTGATGTATCTGAACAGACAAACAGTATGATTAGAACACATACTTTACAATCAGCACTTCTGTTCAACTTACATAGGGCCTTTTACACTGTGAAGTAAGATCTGCCTCTCTTCCACATCAGATGTGTAACTTTTCTGTTTACTTCCTGTCCTGACATTAGCCTTGGATGTGGTGGCCAACAATGTGTAAAAGCAGCCTCATACAACAAAAATGCTGTCGACTAGTATTAAAGTAATTATTGCAGGGGCATGTGGAATCGGAGAGACATTATCTTTTCACTACCACTCAGAAGGAGGAATCTGGTATAGAAGTGTCCCAGATTACCTAAAGTCAGATTTGACGCCAGATCAGTCTCTACATGACAAAATTATGTGTTGAGAAACTGGTTTTAAACTAGTGCAGCGTAAAAAGGCTCATAGGCTGCGTTGACACAGCTTTTTTCCACTAATTGGTCTTTTGACCAAAGAAATCAGATCTTTTCACATCCGATCTTTTTCAGGGCTGATCTGATTGGTCATATTTTTGGGCTGTTTAGATGTCTGTTTAAAAGCAGCCATTAAGTTTATTTACCAAATCCATTTTTTGTTGATGATGAGATGGATGATGGTGTTGAGATGGATGATAGTTGAGAGATGGATGATGATGATGATGAGATGGAGGTGGCTAAGGATGATAGCGTTGGTGAACCTGGATTTGATGCTGTTGTTTTTGTAGCAGGTTTTCTTGTGGTGGGGGTTATTGTTGGTGTCGCTAAAAACAAAGGACCACAAAACACAGTTGTTGTGAAATGTGTGGACATTTTTCACTTGGCTAACATGTTGTCTACTGGTATTAAAGTAGTTATTGCACAGAGATGTGTTGTCAGAGCACCATGTCTTTACACTACACCACCAAGAGAGGGAATCTGATTCCAAAGTCAGATTTGACGCCAGATCTGTCTATGTACAATACACAAATATGTTTATGTGATAGAATGAAATGTGCCTTAATAATAACTAAATAATAACACAGCATCATAATGTGTACCAGGAAGTAATATGCTCTTCATTTATCTGAATGGTGATAATATGATCTGTGTGCTCTAGTGATGTCTGGACCACAAACACAACAGTGAATTCAGCTCACTGCAGTGGCCTGCCCAGTCACCGGATCTCAATCCAATTGATTATCTGTGGGATGAGATTTAATGAGCTATTTGGAGTAGAAATCCACTACCAGCCAACTTGATTCAACTGTGGGAAGCATTGGAGTCAACATGGGCCGGCATCCCTGTGGAACGCTTTGGACACCTTGTAAAGTTCATGCCCTGACGAATTGAGGCTGTTCTGAGGGCAAAAGGGGGTGCAGCTCAATATTAGAAAAGTGTTCCTAATGTTTTGTCCTCTCAGGACAACGTATTTTCTGGAAGAGAGAAGTCAGGGAAACACATCTGATGGAAGAGAGAAGTCAGGGAAACACATCTGATGGAAGAGAGAAGTCAGGGAAACATCTGGAAGAGAGAAGTCAGGGAAACACATATCATGGAAGAGAGAAGTCAGGGAAACACATCTGGTGGAAGAGAGAAGTCAGGGAAACATCTGGAAGAGAGAAGTCAGGGAAACACATATCATGGAAGAGAGAAGTCAGGGAAACACATCTGATGGAAGAGAGAAGTCAGGGAAACACATCTGATGGAAGAGAGAAGTCAGGGAAACACATCTGGTGGAAGAGAGAAGTCAGGGAAACACATCTGATGGAAGAGAGAAGTCAGGGAAACACATATCATGGAAGAGAGAAGTCAGGGAAACATCTGGAAGAGAGAAGTCTGGGAAACACATCTGATGGAAGAGAGAAGTCTGGGAAACATCTGGAAGAGAGAAGTCAGGGAAACACATATCATGGAAGAGAGAAGTCAGGGAAACACATCTGGTGGAAGAGAGAAGTCAGGGAAACATCTGGAAGAGAGAAGTCAGGGAAACACATCTGGTGGAAGAGAGAAGTCAGGGAAACACATATCATGGAAGAGAGAAGTCAGGGAAACACATCTGGTGGAAGAGAGAAGTCAGGGAAACATCTGGAAGAGAGAAGTCTGGGAAACACATCTGGTGGAAGAGAGAAGTCAGGGAAACACATCTGATGGAAGAGAGAAGTCAGGGAAACACATCTGGTGGAAGAGAGAAGTCAGGGAAACACATCTGGTGGAAGAGAGAAGTCAGGGAAACACATATCATGGAAGAGAGAAGTCAGGGAAACACATCTGATGGAAGAGAGAAGTCAGGGAAACATCTGGAAGAGAGAAGTCTGGGAAACACATCTGATGGAAGAGAGAAGTCAGGGAAACACATCTGATGGAAGAGAGAAGTCAGGGAAACACATTGTGAGGACATGAAGCACATTATCTAGCTGTCAGCTAAAAACAGAGCTCAATGTTCAAGAGGCTGTTAGTGGCAAACGTAGTTCATGACACGTTTCTTGTGATTGGTTGCCAGTGTGTTTTTTCTCCCTTGTGATTGGTTGTCAGTGACTCAGGTGTCTCTGGATTTGCTCACTGTGGAGTAGATGGGAGGCGCCTCAGAGGAGCTGTGTGGATGAATGACAATAGAGTAGGCAGGGTTTTGACTTATGTTGACAGTGGCATAGTCACCAGAAAAAGTGCTCTTTTTAGCGATGGCGACAGTGGCCTCATTGGGGCAGCTGGGGTCCTTGTGGAAGTTGACGCTGGCATAGTTGAGAGAGTCAGAGGGGCTTGTGGGTAAGTTGGCGGTGGCGTAGATTGTGGGGGTCTCACTACCTGAACTGGACTGTAGGGGGCGGTCCTTTATTTCTTCATAGTGATCATCACCATGACAACCCTGGAGAGGAGGAAAAGGAGGAGAGGGACAGGCGGACATGATGAAAGAGGGAAGAACATAGATTAGAACATGCTCTCTCTCTCTCTCTCTCTCTCTATATATATATATATATATATATCACACAGACATGCAATGACGCTCACAGGCAGGCGCTTGCACACACACACTGACCTCTATGTTGATCCGAGTGTCTGTGTTCACCCTGGGTGCTGAGGAGCCAGCTGTGGAACACAGCACACACACACACACACACACACACACACACACACACACACACACACACACACACACACACACACACACACACACACACACACACACACACACACACACACACACACACACACACACACACACACACACATGTCAATATTGGGCTGCAGCAGTCTGTTCAGGAGGTTCTCAGAGCCCTGTTCTCAATGAGACCCCTATTTCTCAACCAGGGTCAAAGGAAGATTGTATATGCAAGTTTCTTGCAATTTAAGACTGGGTGTGAGTAACTTCCCCTTGTGTGTGTGTGTGTGAGAGAGTGTTTCTCACCTGTTTCCTTGTTGAATTTCCATCTATAGACTATGAGCAGGCTGACCACAAGCACCAATAGCAGCATGACCAGAGTCCCAGATACTATGATGACCACTGATGTATCTGAACAGACAAACAGTATGATTAGAACACATACTTTACAATCAGCACTTCTGTTCAACTTACATAGGGCCTTTTACACTGTGAAGTAAGATCTGCCTCTCTTCCACATCAGATGTGTAACTTTTCTGTTTACTTCCTGTCCTGACATTAGCCTTGGATGTGGTGGCCAACAATGTGTAAAAGCAGCCTCATACAACAAAAATGCTGTCGACTAGTATTAAAGTAATTATTGCAGGGGCATGTGGAATCGGAGAGACATTATCTTTTCACTACCACTCAGAAGGAGGAATCTGGTATAGAAGTGTCCCAGATTACCTAAAGTCAGATTTGACGCCAGATCAGTCTCTACATGACAAAATTATGTGTTGAGAAACTGGTTTTAAACTAGTGCAGCGTAAAAAGGCTCATAGGCTGCGTTGACACAGCTTTTTTCCACTAATTGGTCTTTTGACCAAAGAAATCAGATCTTTTCACATCCGATCTTTTTCAGGGCTGATCTGATTGGTCATATTTTTGGGCTGTTTAGATGTCTGTTTAAAAGCAGCCATTAAGTTTATTTACCAAATCCATTTTTTGTTGATGATGAGATGGATGATGGTGTTGAGATGGATGATAGTTGAGAGATGGATGATGATGATGATGAGATGGAGGTGGCTAAGGATGATAGCGTTGGTGAACCTGGATTTGATGCTGTTGTTTTTGTAGCAGGTTTTCTTGTGGTGGGGGTTATTGTTGGTGTCGCTAAAAACAAAGGACCACAAAACACAGTTGTTGTGAAATGTGTGGACATTTTTCACTTGGCTAACATGTTGTCTACTGGTATTAAAGTAGTTATTGCACAGAGATGTGTTGTCAGAGCACCATGTCTTTACACTACACCACCAAGAGAGGGAATCTGATTCCAAAGTCAGATTTGACGCCAGATCTGTCTATGTACAATACACAAATATGTTTATGTGATAGAATGAAATGTGCCTTAATAATAACTAAATAATAACACAGCATCATAATGTGTACCAGGAAGTAATATGCTCTTCATTTATCTGAATGGTGATAATATGATCTGTGTGCTCTAGTGATGTCTGGACCACAAACACAACAGTGAATTCAGCTCACTGCAGTGGCCTGCCCAGTCACCGGATCTCAATCCAATTGATTATCTGTGGGATGAGATTTAATGAGCTATTTGGAGTAGAAATCCACTACCAGCCAACTTGATTCAACTGTGGGAAGCATTGGAGTCAACATGGGCCGGCATCCCTGTGGAACGCTTTGGACACCTTGTAAAGTTCATGCCCTGACGAATTGAGGCTGTTCTGAGGGCAAAAGGGGGTGCAGCTCAATATTAGAAAAGTGTTCCTAATGTTTTGTCCTCTCAGTCTATAGTCTGACTGCTGACATGGTATCAATTGTGTGGTTGTTCTGTACTCCACATAGATATCCCCCAGCATCCTCTTGGGTTAGCCTGGTGATGGTCACGCTGAAAACTCTGTCTGTCTTGTTGTGGAACAGTGAGAACCTCCCTTTCTGGCTTTTGGTTTTTGTCACTTTAACATCAACTAGACAATTCGATCGTGTCTTTTCTTTGCAGAAGTATTTCTGATTGTCTTCATACTTTTCATCATAAACACAGTGGTGGAGACAGACCGTTCTTCATACTGTAGCCAGTCACTGCAGTGCGATTCTCGCAGCACCAATCTGTCATTTTAAACAAACATGTAGGCCTAGCGCTCAGAAAGAAGTTCAGCCGATGTATTAGCAAATAAATATATACCATAACAGAACAAGAAAGGTTTGGAAACTCCAATGACAAAAAATTGTACACCATGAAACTTCCTTGTCTCATGTCCAGACGCTGTCCTGTCCTGTTCCTTGTCTCATGTCCAGACGCTGTCCTGTCCTGTTCCTTGTCTCATGTCCAGACGCTGTCCTGTTCCTTGTCTCATGTCCAGACGCTGTCCTGTCCTGTTCCTTGTCCCATGTCCAGACGCTGTCCTGTCCTGTTCCTTGTCTCATGTCCAGCCGCTGTCCTGTCCTGTTCCTTGTCTCATGTCCAGACGCTGTCCTGTCCTGTTCCTTGTCTCATGTCCAGACGCTGTCCTGTCCTGTTCCTTGTCTCATGTCCAGACGCTGTCCTGTCCTGTTCCTTGTCTCATGTCCAGACGCTGTCCGGTCCTGTTCCTTGTCTCATGTCCAGACGCTGTCCTGTCCTGTTCCTTGTCTTATGTCCAGACGCTGTCCTGTCCTGTTCCTTGTCTCATGTCCAGACACTGTCCTGTCCTGTTCCTTGTCTCATGTCCAGACGCTGGCCTGTCCTATTCCTTGTCTCATGTCCAGACGCTGTCCTGTCCTGTTCCTTGTCTCATGTCCAGACGTTGTCCTGTCCTGTTCCTTGTCTCATGTCCAGACGCTGTCCTGTCCTATTCCTTGTCTCATGTCCAGACGCTGTCCTGTCCTGTTCCTTGTCTCATGTCCAGACGCTGTCCTGTCCTGTTCCTTGTCCGTTGCTCAATAAATGTTCTCCCTGTACCTGCTTTTCGTCTACCAGCGTCGATCCTTACATTCACATTTATAGACAGAGCTATAAATGCAAGGACTGACCATGCACAAGATCAATATTGTAGTTTTAACCATGGTTTGAGTCTTTACAGTGTTTTTGTTAACAATTACATCATTTACAAACAATGGAGCAAAGAAAGCAAATATTTTTAATTTTAGTGTGGTATGACAGTTGAATTAAGCTCATGAGGCATTTTATAAGTCATATATTTCAAGAATAAATGGGTATATATCATACATTCTAAAGTACAAAAGATTGCAAAAGTGAATGTAAAATATGGAATAAAGTGGTAGGATATCTGGTTAGGATTCGTGGTCAATAGCAGAAGCTTGATTAGGAATGTATATTATAAAATGTCTAGTTTGGAAGTGATAAAGTTTTGAGGATGAGAATCAAAGGTTTACAGTACCTCTAGAGACTTCAAGGTTCACTTTAATGTAGTTATCTTTTCCCCATTTGTCCACTCCACACCAGTATCTCCCAGCATCATTTAACGTCAGGTTGGTGATTGTCACAATGAAGACACTTTCTTCTCTGTTGTCCTTCAGCGAGTATCTCCCGTTAGAAGAACTGTTTTCCCCTGCCTCAGTCTTAATAACTTTGTCTTTATTAAAAACAGAACAATCCCCTTTGCAGAGGTACTTCTGTTGGCTCCTCCACTCCTCTTTATAGGGGCATCTGATCTCTGCCTTGCCCCCCTCATATCCTTCCACTGTGATCAACTCTGCTGAACACACACTCCACACAGCAGCTGTAGGACACACCAACAGTCTCATTACAAACAGTACAAACACCCCAGCTTCCATTTCACATACTGTAAGAGGGGATTCTGGTCTGGTACACAACTGGTGATCACCATCACATCCATCAGTACATACTGGACCTTGTGTTCCTCAGTGTCCCCTCCCCTTTATCCAACAACATTATCAGTGAGTGAATGGAGTTACACTGTAAAATGTTACAACCAAATGTATCCAACTATAGAGAGGAGTCACTGGACATGTGTTCATTCAGACTGATGTACTCACCTAAGAGGAGGACAACCTTCAGTGTGAGGACCAGCAGGATAACCATGATGACTTGTGGCTCCCAGCTAGTTCAAGTCTCTTTAGACCCTGTACACCCTGTTTACTACAGTCCCCTCAATACTTCTATGTCCAGTTACCACCCCAGTACAGGAAGGTCTGCTCCTGCAGTGTGTATGACAACTACTCTGAGTGTGTGTTAGTGTGTGTGTGTGTGTCTACTCTGAGCCACGGAAGTCCTTCTGTTTGACTAAGTACTTCCTGAAACCATTTAACTTCTCAGTAACACTTTAATGTCCGTCAATAAACCATTTCTAAGACATTTATAAAGAGTTTACTCACCATTTATTAATAATTTATTCCTACAATATATGTTAAATAAAAACAAAGTCCTGCTTTAAATGAAGTGCATCTTATAAAGCCTTTATAAAGCCTCGTTAACCACTACATGAATGTGTTACAAATCCTGTTTTATAAAGCCTTGTTAACCACTACATGAATGTGTTACAAATCCTGTTTTATAAAGGGTTCATAACCACTACATGAATGTGTTACAAATCCTGTTTTATAAAGGGTTCATAACCACTACATGAATGCGTTACAAATCCTGTTTTATAAAGGGTTCATAACCACTACATGAATGTGTTACAAATCCTGTTTTATAAAGGGTTCATAACCACTACATGAATGTGTTACAAATCCTGTTTTATAAAGGGTTCATAAATTTGTCTTAAATGTGTGACATAACCACCATAAGCTGTAGACCACACTGTTTACCAAGACATATTGTTAGCTGTCTATTCACCACCACAAACGATGCTGGCACTAAGACTACACTCAACGAGCTGTATAAGGCCAAAATCAAATAAGAAAATGCTCATTCAGAGGCGGCGCTCCTAGTGGCCAGTCACTTTAAAGCAGTCTTAGACGGATTACCAGGACGTGTACTCAGAGCATGCTCTGACCAACTGGCAAGTGTCTTCACTCATATTTTCAATCTGTCCCTGACCGAGTCTGTAATACCTACATGTTTCAAGTAGACCACCTTCCCTGTTCCTGTGCCCCAGAACGCCAAGGTAACCTGCCTAAATGACTATCGACCCGTAGCACTCACGTCTGTAGCCATGAAGTGCTTTGAAAGACTGGTCTACCTAAATGACCTCGTACACTTGCACATCGACTCGGTACTGGTACCCCGTGTACATAGCCAAGTTATCGTTACTCATTGTGTATTTATTCCTTGTGTTATTATTTTTCTGTTTTTGTATTATTTCTCTATTTTCAATCTCTGCGTTGTTGGAAAGGGTCCGTAAACAATAATTTCCCTGTTAGTCTACACCTGTTGTTTATGAAGCATGTGACAAAAGCAACTTGATTTGATTCCATCGAGGTCCTTTACGACTCCAGGGCAAGGAAGCTTACAGGAAAGATCAGCTGTATAGCCACTACACATTTACATATCTGCTCATTCTCTTATAGCTCTATGCTCACTCTACCTAGCTGTATCTACTGTATGTAAACTCCGTTGTCTGTATTGGCATGTACTGGCATGTTGTCTATCATTAGCATGTTGTCTAGCACTGGCATGTTGTCTATCACTAGCATGTTGTCTATCACTAGCATGTTGTCTATCACTAGCATGTTTTATATCACTAGCATGTTGTCTATCACTGGCATGTTGTCTATCGCTAGCATGTTTTATATCACTAACATGTTGTCTATCATTAGCATGTTGTCTATCACTGGCATGTTTTATATCACTAGCATGTTGTCTATCATTAGCATGTTTTATATCACTAGCATGTTGTCTATCATTAGCATGTTGTCTATCACTGGCATGTTGTCTATCACTAGCATGTTGTCTATCACTAACATGTTGTCTATCACTAGCATGTTGGCTATCACTAGCATGTTGCCTATTACTAACATGTTGTCTATCACTAGCATGTTGGCTATCACTAGCATGTTGCCTATTACTAACATGTTGTCTATCACTAGCATGCTTTATATCACTCTATTGTTAGCCAGTCCCTCCAGGATTCCGCGATTCTGCGATCGCATAATTCTATGCAAAATCAACTAATCAGCGCATATTATGTGAGAGCTCACAATTTTGAACAATCCCCGCACTTTTAGCTCAATAAAGGGTCCAATCAAAAGTGGGTTTGTAATTCTGACCAATTACTGCACTACAGTTACAGTGGAAAATGGCCCAATCCTATCACACGTCAACAACGTATTTTCCCCAGGTTGTCAGCGTATTCACATGTGAAGATGATGGGTGATTGTTGGTGGCTAACATGCAGTACAATGAACAGGAATCAATCTAATTTGCCAACAAAATAACAGCTAAAGACCGTGCAAAACAATTTCCAAATGTTTTTGGAAACAAGAGAAAGTAGGTAGGGTGGTCAGCACTCTGCTCTCCCCAGTCTAACCTTGGCTTTAGTAGGGTGGTCAGCACTCTGCTCTCCCCAGTCTAACCTTGGCTTTAGTAGGGTGGTCAACACTCTGCTCTCCCCAGTCTAACCTTGGCTTTAGTAGGGTGGTCAACACTCTGCTCTCCGCAAGTCTAACCTTGGCTTTAGTAGGGTGGTCGGCACTCTGCTCTCCCCAGTCTAACCTTGGCTTTAGTAGGGTGGTCAGCACTCTGCTCTCCCCAGTCTAACCTTGGCTTTAGTAGGGTGGTCGGCACTCTGCTCTCCCCAGTCTAACCTTGGCTTTAGTAGGGTGGACGGCACTGTGCTCTCCCCAGTCTAACCTTGGCTTTAGTAGGGTGGTCGGCACTCTGATCTCCCCAGTCTAACCTTGGCTTTAGTAGGGTGGTCGGCACTGTGCTCTCCCCAGTCTAACCTTGGCTTTAGTAGGGTGGTCAGCACTCTGCTCTCCCCAGTCTAACCTTGGCTTTAGTAAGGTGGTCAACACTCTGCTCTCCCCAGTCTAACCTTGGCTTTAGTAGGGTGGTCAGCACTCTGCTGCTCTCCCCAGTCTAACCTTGGCTTTAGTAGGGTGGTCGGCACTCTGCTCTCCCCAGTCTAACCTTGGCTTTAGTAGGGTGGTCGGCACTCTGCTCTCCCCAGTCTAACCTTGGCTTTAGTAGGGTGGTCAGCACTCTGCTCTCCCCAGTCTGTCTATGGAGAGCGCTGCTCAAAGCACGGAGTGTAATTTGTCCTCTTTGTCGTTTTAAACTCTCTGTAAAACTGCATACGGGTCACGAAAGCACAATCTTTCACGATTTTTTTGAAATGGTAATACTGTTTTAAAAGTACATATCAACCACAATACTCTGTTTCTATGTTTTCTGTTCTTTATCTCCCTTACGACCCTTTCAGAAAAAAAGTCACAATCTCAAGGATTTTGAAGACAGTTTATGCAAAATATCGATCCTCAAATTGAAAGCGATTGATCAGCTTTGAATCTATATGTTGTTTTTGAGAGACAGAGAGCGGGAGAGAGAGGGTGTGAGAGTTGGAATGGGAGGTGTATCTCATGTTGATAGCAAGCCCCAAGCCAAATGAAGAGGAGAGGTGTGTGAGTGAATGTGAGTGGATTATGACAGAGCTGTTTGTTCAGGAAAATAAACAAAATTGAGCACTTTAGATGTTTCTAATTGTTTTTGTATTACGTATTCTGCTAAAATCTTCATAAAACTGAGCACATAACTTTTTTATTGCTTTATATGAAATTAACATTTAAAAAAATTCAGAATTTCAGAAAATCTGCCACAAAATCAAGCATTTTTGGAAATCACTTTAAAAAAAGTTTTTATCCTGGAGGGGCTGATTAGCATGTTGTATATCACTAGCATGTTGTATATCACTAGCATGTTGTATATCACTAGCATGTTGTATATCACTAGCATGTTGTATATTACTAGCATGTTGTATATCACTAGCATGTGCTATATCACTAGCAGCACCATTACACCAAGCAATGTTCTGAGTATGTGTAAATGTTCTTCAATTAATCACTTAGCGAATGTTCTCCCTGTTTGGTGTTTTAGAAAATGCAAGATACATATTCGGCCGTTGTAGGAACTATGCATCGTGAAAACACTTGTAAGCCTAAGTTCCATCGCTATCGGGAACTCAGGCCCTGATCTTGTAGCTGTTTTCTAAAAGTTGTCTTTAAATTTAAAAAAATGTATTTTAATAACATGTAACTTATGATTTGTTGCCAGTGTGAATATGTCCCTTGTGATTGGTTGTCAGTGACTCAGGGGTCTCTGGGTTTGCTGACTGTATAGTAAATGGGAGGAGCCTCAGAGGTGCTGTGTGGATGATTGACAGTAGAGTAGGCGGGGCTTTGACCAATGTTGACGGTGGCATAGTAACCAGGAGAAGTGCCCTCTTTAGCGATGGCGACAGTGGCCTCATTGGGGCAGCTGGGGTCCTTGTGGAAGTTGACGTTGGCGTAGTTGAGAGAGTCAGTGGGGCTTGTGGGTAAGTTGGCAGTGGCGTAGATGGTGGTGGTCACACTACCTGAACTGGACTGTAGGGGGCGGTCCTTTATCTCCTCATAGTCACCATCACCATGACAACCCTGGAGAGGAGGAAAAGGAGGGATGGGAGGACATAATGAGAGAGGGGAGAATTAAGCGATAAGGCCTGAGGAGGTGTGGTATATTGCCAACATACCACGGCTAAGGGCTGTTCTTATGCACGACAATGTCACGCCCTGACCTTAGATATCTCTGTTTTCTATATATTTTGGTTTGGTCAGGGTGTGACTAGGGTGGGTACTCTAGTGTTGTATGTTTAGGTTTTTTTGTATGTCTAGGGTTGTTGTAGGTCTAGGGGTTTTTGTATGTCTATGTTGGCCTGATATGGTTCCCAATCAGAGACTGTTTTTCGTTGTCTCTGATTGGGGATCATATTTAGGCAAAGTCCCTTATTGATATTTTAAACTGGTACCCAACGTAAATAGAACAGTAAAAATACATGTTTAGTCATACCCCTGGTATACCACGGCTGTCAGCCAATCAGCATTCAGGGCTCGAACCACTCAGTTTACAACAGACTAGAACACTCACTCACACACACACACAAACAGACAGGCCCGCGCACACACACTGACCTCACTGTTGGTCCCGGTGTCTGTGTTCAACCTGGAAGCTGAAGAGTCAACTGTGGAACACAACAGTGTCATACACTTCACACATGTCACTATTGGGCTGCAGCAGTCTGTTCAGGAGGTTCTCAGAGCCCTGTTCACAATGAGACCTCTATTTCTCAACCAGGGTCAAAGGAGGATTGTATATGCAAATGTTTTCTTTGAAAGAAAACTGGGTGTGAAAAGCGTAATTTCCCATTATTTGACACAGTGTGTGTGTGAGTATGTTTGAGTGTGTTTGTTTATGAGAGTAAGTGTTGCTCACCTGTTTCCTTGTTGCATTTCCATCTATAGACTATGAACAGGCTGACCACAAGCACCAATAGCAGCATGACCTGAGTCCCAGATACTATGATGACCACTGATGTATCTGAACAGACAAACAGTACCATTACAACACATACTTTACAATCAGCACTTCTGTTCAACTTACATAGGGCCTTTTACACTGTGAAGTAAGATCTGCCTCTCTTCCACATCAGATGTGTAACTTTTCTGTTTACTTCCTGTCCTGACAGGATGTGGTGGCCAACATTCATGCTTCATGTCTGGGTGCAGCTATTAGCATACTGTATACACCATAGTATATAGACTAAAAGAAGGCTAGCTGTTCAAACTGTTCAAACAATTCACAAATGCTGAGTACTGGTATTAAAGTTATTCTTGCAGAGGCATGTGTCGTCGGAGAGACATTGTCTTTAACAGTAGTGTAGGAACAGTAGTGGAGAGGGTAGCAAGTTTTAAGTTCCTCGGCATACACATCACAGACAAACTGAATTGGTCCACTCACACAGACAGCATCGTGAAGAAGGCGCAGCAGCGCCTCTTCAACCTCAGGAGGCTGAAGAAATTCGGCTTGTCACCAAAAGCACTCACAAACTTCTACAGATGCACAATCGAGAGCATCCTGGCGGGCTGTATCACCGCCTGGTATGGCAACTGCACCGCCCTCAACCGTAAGGCTCTCCAGAGGGTAGTGAGGTCTGCACAACGCATCACCGGGGGCAAACTACCTGCCCTCCAGGACACCTACACCACCCGATGTCACAGGAAGGCCATAAAGATCATCAAGGACATCAACCACCCGAGCCACTGCCTGTTCACCCCGCTATCATCCAGAAGGCGAGGTCAGTACAGGTGCATCAAAGCTGGGACCGAGAGACTGAAAAACAGCTTCTATCTCAAGGCCATCAGACTGTTAAACAGCCACCACTAACACTGAGTGGCTGCTGCCAACACACTGACACTGACTCAACTCCAGCCACTTTAATAATGGGAATTGATGGGAAATGATGTAAATATATCACTAGCCACTTTAAACAATGCTACCTTATATAATGTTACTTACCCTACATTATTCATCTCATATGCATACGTATATACTGTACTCTATATCATCGACTGTATCCTTATGTAATACATGTATCACTAGCCACTTTAAACAATGCTACCTTATATAATGTTACTTACCCTACATTATTCATCTCATATGCATACGTATATACTGTACTCTATATCATCGACTGTATCCTTATGTAATACATGTATCACTAGCCACTTTAAACTATGCCACTTTGTTTACATACTCATCTCATTTGTACATACTGTACTCGATACCATCTACTGTATCTTGCCTATGCTGCTCTGTACCATCACTCATTCATATATCCTTATCCTTACATATTCTTTATCCCCTTACACTGTGTACAAGACAGTAGTTTTGGAATTGTTAGTTAGATTACTTGTTATTACTGCATTGTCGGAACTAGAAGCACAAGCATTTCGCTACACTCGCATTAACATCTGCTAACCATGTGTATGTGACAAATACATTTGATTTGATTTATACTATACCTCTGAGTGGGGAATCCGGTATAGAAGTGTCCCACACTACCTGCGGATGTGGCTTGGAAATCTGATTCCAAAGTCAAATTTGACGCAAGATACATCTCTTTACACTACAAAAATATTTTACAAACTAGCGTAGTGTAAAAAGGCTCAACGTTTATTTACCAGAACTGTTGTGTGTTGATGTTAAGATGGATGATGGTGATGACACGGATGATGGTGAGATGGAGTTGGCAGTAGGTTGGGAGGTGGCGGTAGGTGGGGAGAATAGAGTTGGTGAAACTGGGTTTGAGAGGGAGAGAAAGAGAGAATGTGTCTCATACCTACAGTATGCTTGTGTGTCTGACAGATGAACTCACCCAACTTCTATCAGAGTTGGGGTCAATTCCATTTAAATTAAAGTCATTTGAAAAGTAAACCAAATTCCAATTCCAAAGATGTTTCTATTTAGATAGGTTTCCATCCAATTGGTGACAGAATTTCATGGAAATATTCGTAAAACAGCAACTACAAAAAAAATCATTTTTTCCCACCAATGGTGTTTCCACTAAACAAATTTGTTGCGATTTGTGATGACATACTTTTCCGCTTAAATTGTCATGTACTGAATAAAAATCTAAACTTTCATGTGTTTCCGTCACATTTTAAACTCCACCTATTGTTTGTCATAAAAACTGTTACATTAAATAGCAAATGTTTCTTCTCTGGACTTGGCATGTGTGCTCTAGTCAACAGCTCATAGATACAGTAGGCTGTGAGGGTACTGGGTAGGCTAGTCTACATTATGAGATTATTATGGATAAGCACAAGAATATTTGTATTTATCAAATGGCAGTCAAACATCAATCAATATGTCACCAGAATAAAACCAGCGATACTCATTGGAAAGGAGCATCAAGCTCATTACTGTGCACTTTCACCCTCCCTGTGAAGCTCATCAAAAGTTATGTCATCTGTAGCCGAATAAACTGCATAGTTTCCAGTTGTAGTGGGAGGACCACACACCACATCATTGCGTGACTCCAAGTTTACTTCGGTATGATTGTTATTTAATAAATATTTGCGCATAAATGAGTTTCACCAGCTTTTCTCGTATTATTAATTTTACAGACACAAAAAGACCCCACCATATCGAAAGATCAAATGATCTGTCAGCGTTTATCAAATTGTACCTAAACTTAGTTTCTATCACAGATGTGATTTTTTTTCAGACTGTATGACTTTATTTGCATCAAAACAGTGGGTGGAAACGTAGTTAATGAAAAGCATAGAAGAGAATCTGCATTGCTGGTTACTTCCTGAATTGAATGAGATGTACAGTACATTAGAAAGTATTCACAACCCTTTACTTTTTACACCTTTGTTGTGTTACAGCCTGAAATTAACATTTATTAATTTTAGATTGTGTCACTGGCCTACATACAATAACCCATAATGACAAAATGGAATTATGTTTTCAGAAATCTTTACAAATGTATTTAAAATTAAAAGTTAAATTGTCTTGAGTTCGTAAGTATTCAACCCCTTTATTATGAAAAGCCTTAGTAAGTTCAGCAGTACAGTTTAACAAGTCACACAAATTGCATGGACTTACTCTGTGTGCAATAATAGTGTTTAACATGACTATCTCATCTCTGTACCCCACACATACAATAGCTCCATCAGTTGAGCAGTGAATTTCAAACAGATTCAACCACAAAGACCAGGGAGGTTTTCCAATGCCTCACAAAGAAGGGCACCTATTGGTCGATGGGAAATAAATAAACTGACGCATTTTAAAGTTATTAATTACCCTTTGAAAGGTGTATCAATACACCCAGTCACTGCAAAGATACAGGCATCCTTTCTAACTCAGTTGCCAGAGAGTAAGGAAACAGATCTGGGATTTCACCATGAGGCCAATGGTGACTTTAAAACAGTGACATCGTTTAATGGCTGTGATAGGAGGAAATTGAGCACACAAAAAAACACAGCTGCCAGACATATGAAATGAAGTATTGCTTAAGCAAGACATGGGACAAGAATAGAGCAACAGTGACAGTTACAGCAGTAAGCGTTCCTCGTCAGTGTTCACACTCAGTCTCTGTCAAGACGGTCCAGAGACGGACCACGAATCTTGAGAAATCTGTTGGAGAAGTTAGTCCTGAAGTAAATGGTAATAATAATTTCTACTAGCCATCTATGGAAGCAAAGGGGGTTGGGTGACTTCCATTCTATGAGGATAAAAATTTTTTGCAGTCACCCTTCCTCATCGGATGATCTTAGAACAGACTCAAGGAGAGCAAGTTCTGTGTCATGTTCAATGGCCCTCTCATATACCTTTGAGTACCAATCAAATATTATTAAATAGGGGGCAGAGCCAAAAAAGATGACTTAATGAACCCTCTGAGGCTTTACATGTGTCACACAGTGGGGAGACCTGAGGAGAAATTCTATGTAATTTGGAGTAATAGTCTATGCATGACTTTGTATTGTATCAATTTATATCTGCCAATGATGGAACAGGAGTGATTCTAGACAGGGCTTCTCCCCATAGATCATCTGAGATCTCAATATTTAACTCTTTACCGCAGGTCTCCTTGAGATGACTAGTAGAGGCAGTGCCCCATAGTGTAATGAATACGATGGGAGACAGAGTGCTGGTTTCAAGTGCAGGGCGCAGCAGGTGTTTATTTGTAAAGACCACAGGAGGAGGCAGGTAGCTGGGTCCAGGGAAGGTCATACACAGGGACTCCAGAAAGGTAACAGTACAGGCAGGGTACTGGCTAATAAAAGGCTAATAACGTAGTCCGGGAGATCAGGCAAGAGGTTGACGACAGGAAATCTGTACAGGCAGGGAATAGGCAAAAAGGCATCGTTAGTGAGGATGGCCAAAAATCTACAATACACAGGAGGACTAATACGAAAATGAACAGCGCTCCGACTAGAATGTGTATCAAAACAAACAACACCTCACAATGATGGGGTGCAAAGAACTGAACTAAATAGTGTGTGTGAATGACATACAGGTGTGGGAACAGGTGATCAGAATTCAGGTGGTTGGGATCTGGAGAGTGAGCTGTGTTCAGGGGATCTATGTGTTTGAGAGTTTGAGCTGGAAAGTGGGCTGGGGAGTGAGCTGCGTTCAGGGCATCTATGTGTTTGAGAGTGTAAGTTGGAAGCAGATGATACACATAGATCATCTGCAGTTCTCCTTGAGATGACCAGTAGAGGCCTTTGTGTAGTTGGAGAAAAAGGAGACAAACTGTGATGAAAAATCCCTCCCCACTGCTCCCCCAGAGGAACCCTCCCTCCCCACTGCCTCCCCAGAGAAACCCTCCCTCCCCACTGCTTCCCCAGAGAAACCCTCCCTCCCCTCTGCCTCCCCAGAGAAACCCTCCCTCCCCACTGCTTCCCCAGAGAAACCCTCCCTCCCCACTGCCTCCCCAGAGAAACCCTCCCTTCCCACCGCCTCCCCAGAGGAACCCTCCCTCCCCACTGCCTCCCCAGAGGAACCCTCCCTCCCCACTGTTTCTCCAGAGGAACCCTCCCTCCCCACTGCCTCCCCAGAGAAACCCGCCCTCCCCACTGTTTCCCCAGAGGAACCCGCCGTCCCCACTGTTTCCCCAGAGGAACCCTCCCTCCCCACTGCTTCCCCAAAAGAAGTACCCTTCTCTACATCTCACGTAAATGAGGACCGCCGGGCATGATGGCTAGAACAAACCCAATACTACGCTAGCTAGCTAGCAGCAGTCAGACTTAACTAACAGCCCTCTCCGCGGTTCTTGGAAAACAAAATAATATGCTACCGTTTATGAATAAACATCAAATCCACTGTTTGCTCAGTCAAAGTGCTGCCAATGACTGGAACGAACTACAAAAATCTCTGAAACTGGAAACACTTATCTCCCTCACTAGCTTTAAGCACCAGCTGTCAGACCAGCTCACAGATGACTGCACCTGTACATAGCCCATCTATAATTCAGCCCAAACTGTATTTTTCCCCCTACTGTATTTATTTATTTATTATGCTCCTTTGCACCCCATTATTTCTATCTCTACTTTGCACATTGTTCTACTGCAAATCTACCATTCCAGTGTTTTACTTGCTATATTTTATTTACTTCGCCACCATGGCCTTTTTTTGTTGCCTTCACCTCCCTTATCTCACCTCATTTGCTCACATCGTATATAGACTTATTTTTCAACTGTATTATTGACTGTATTTTTGTTTTACTCCATGTGTAACTCTGTGTTGTTGTATGTGTCAAACTACTTTGCTTTATCTTGGCCAGGTCGCAATTGTAAATGAGAACTTGTTCTCAACTTGCCTACCTGGTTAAATAAAGGTGAAATAAAACAAATTATGAAATAAATATCACAAAAATGTGTGGCGAGTGATTTCACCCTTTCAGGGGTTTGCTGTAGTTTTTATACGTAACTTGGTGAAGACTCCTGTCATGCAAATGTGATGAACATGTAGCTTGGCTGGAAAACACAGGCTGTATTTCACTTCTGCCTCTCTCATGGTCTGCATCATTGCTCCATCACCTCCATGGTGTAGTCGGGGAAGATGAGAACCTTTTGGTCTTTGTATTCCATAGATTGCTGTCGTCCAAGTCGTAGAATGAACTCCTTTTCCTGAAAGTGATGTACCCTTGCGATTATGGTGCGTGGCTTGGCACCTGGTGAGGGCTTTGCCTGTAGATAGCGGTGTGTACGGTCAACGATGAGCGGCTTTGGGAAGTTGTCATTGCCCAGCAGCTTGGGAATGAGCTTGGAAACAAACTCTGTGGGTTTCCCTTGTTCATCATCCTCCAAAATTCCCACAAGTTTGATGCTCAGCTTGTGATTCTTCTCTTCTCAATTGAGAACCTTGGCTTGGAGCGCCTCATTCTTCTTTTTAAGCAGCGCACTTGTGGTTTACAGACCTCCAATCTGGGTGTCATGATCAGACAGGGCCTCATCAGCCTCACCCTTCAGTTCGGCCTGTGATGTCTTTAGACACTAACTTTGTTTCAAGCCTGTCAAAATGATCATTGATAGTTTTTATTACAGCCTCTTTCATTTTTTGACACACTGCAGTGGCAGCATCTTGTTGCTGCGTATCTGGAGAGTTGTCATCACCAGACTCAAAATGGTGCTAGCTGCTGCTTACTGGGGCCTTTGCGTTAGCTGTTCGATTGTTGTTTGTCGCCATATTTTACAGTTTCACTGCTAGTTAGTGCATGGGGAATAAAATAAACAACGTGTATATTTTTGGGAAATAAAAGAAAGATTAAAAAATCTGCGGAGAGGAGATCTGAAGGAACGCTTCTACCCCATTCGCAGGCGCACTAGTGCCACTGTCACGCCCTGACCTTAGAAATCATTTTAATTCTCTATTTGGTTAGGTCAGGGTGTGACTAGGGTGGACAATCAATGTTTTCTATTTCTTTGTTGGCCTGGTATGGTTCCCAATCAGAGGTAGCTGTCTATCATTGTCTCTGATTGGGGGTCATATTTAGGCAGCCCTTTCCCACCTATTGTTTGTGGGATCTTGTTTTTGTGTAGCTGCCTGTGAGCAGCCCAGAACGTCATGTTTCATTTTCTTCTATATTATTTTTGGTGAGTTTCATATTTATTAAACATGTGGAACTCTAAGTACGCTGCACCTTGGTCCATTCATTTAGATGAGCATGACAGCCGCCGAATAAAAACAATTCTAAGCATGCATCCTGTTTGCAATGAGGCGCTAATGTAAAACTGCAAAGAAAGGGTCACCGACTTTATGTCCTGAATAGAAAGCATTATGTTTGTGGCAAATTCGACACAACACAACACTCATGGTGGCTGCATCACGTTATGTGTATGCTTGTTATTAGCAAAGACTAGAGATTTTTTTAGGATAAAAATAAATGGAATAGAGCTAAGCACAGGCAAACTCCTAGATGAAAACCTGGTTCAGTCTGCCTTCCAAAAGACACTGGGAGACAAATTCACCTTTTAGTAGGACAATAACCTAAAACACAAGGCCAAATATACACTGGAGTTGGACATTGAATGCTCCTGAGTGGTTACACTTAAATCAGCTTGAAAATATATGGCAAGACTTAAACATGGCTGTCTAGCAATGATCATCAACCAACTTGACAGAACTTTTTTAAAGAATAATGTCCAAATATTGTACAATCCAGGTGTGCAAAGCTCTTAGAGACTTACCCAGAAAGACTCGCAGCTGTAATCACTGCCAAATGTGATTCTAACATGTATTGACTCAGGGATTTGAATAGTTATGTAAATTTGATTTTTCTGTATTTAATTTTCAATACATTTGCTACAATTATTGTGTGCCAATTTCTTCAATTTTGAAGTCGGACTGTATTGCAACAAAATGTGTAATAAGTCAAGGTGTATGAATACTTTCTGAATGCACTGTAAATGTACCCTGATCGCTGCAATCGCTGACAGGCGTATAGAAGGAAGTGTGGTTTCTGCTCTTCCTGTTCAGATATTTTAGTTGTCATTTAGCCAACTACATGTATCTCTCCCTCTCTCTCATACACAGGTGCTAGGTGGAGGTTGCTAAGGATGATTGAGTTGGTGAAGCTGGGTTTGTTACTGTGCTTGTAGTAGTTTCTGTTGTGGTTACTGTTGGGGCTGCTAAAAAACTAAGTATTTTTGTTGTCATCTCTCTCTCTCTCTCTCTCTCTCTCTCAGATATGGGAGTTTATCAATATTGGATTTGTTTTAAAATTCTTTGTGGGTCTGTGTATTTTGAGGGAAATGTGTGTCTCTAATATGGTCGTACATTTGACAGGAGGTTAGGTAGTGCTTCTCAGTTTCCACCTCTTTCATCTCTTGAGAGCCAGGCCTGGATTCGGCAGCCTCTGTCAATAGCAAGGCTATGCTCACTGAGTCTGCACATAGTCAAAGCTTTCCTTAAGTTTGGGTCAGTCACAGGGGTCAGGTATTCTGCCACTGTGTACTCTCTGTTTAGGGCCAAATAGCGTTCTAGTTTGCTGATATTTGTTGTTAATTCTTTCTAATGTGTCAAGTAATTATCTTTTAGTTTTCTCATGATTTAGTTGGGTGTAATTGTGTTGCTGTCCTGGGGCTCTGTAGGGCCTGTTTATGTTTGTGAAAAGAGCCCCAGGACCAGCTTGCTTAGGGGACTCTTCTCCAGGTTAAACTCTCTGTAGGTGATGGCTTTGTTACGGAAGGTTTAGGAATCGCTTCATTTTAGGTGGTTCTAGAATGTAACTGCTCTTTTCTGGATTTTTATCAATTGCTGGTATTGGCCTAATTCTGCTCTGCATGCATTATTAGGTGTTTTACATTGTACTCAGAGGATATTTTTTCAGAAATATGCATGCACTATCAAATTTGGTGTTTTTCCTATTTTGTGAATTCTTGGTTGGTGAGCAGACCCCAGACCTCACAACCACCATTCCTTTTGATGGCGTAGAAGGCCCTTCTTGTCTTGTCTCTCAGAGCTTCACAGCTTTATGGAAGTTACCTGTGGCACTGATGTTTAGGCCAAGGTATGTCTAGTATTTTTGTCTGCTCTAGGGCAACGGTGTCTAGATTAAATTTGTATTTGTGGTCCTGGCAACTGTATTATTTTTGGAACACCATTATTTTTGTCTTACTGAGATTTACTTTCTGGGGTCTCTTTCTCTCTCTCTCCCTTTCTCGTTTGCTCTCTCGCTCGCTCCCAGCCCTCTCTCTGTCTCTTTTTATCTCTCTCTCTCTCCTAAATATAACACAGTTGAAGACGGTTGAGTAATACTGTATGAGCTATGCCAAACGAATGTTCTTTTATATTCTTGATAAAATCTTAACTGCCATGACAGGTTTCCGAGACAGATGTAGAAACATTTAATAGATTACATAGGAAGTTAAGATGTGTTCCAGTTGTTTTTAACACCTCAACTCACACAGGCACACCCAGCCCTCTCCCTCATTATATTCCTGTCACACCCTGATCTGCCTCACCTGTCCTTGTGCTTGTCTCCACCCCCCTCCAGGTGTCACCCATCTTCCCCATTATCCCCTGGGAATTTATACCTGTGTTTTCTGTCTGTCTGTGCCAGTTCGTATTGTTTGCCAAGTCAACCAGTGGTTTTCTCTCAGCTCCTGGTTTTTCCTAGTCTCTCTTTTTCTCATCCTCCTGGTTTTTGACCCTTGCCTGTCCTGACTCTGAGCCCGCCTGCCTGACCACTCTGCCTGCCCCTGACCTCGAGCCTGCCTGCCGCCCTGTACCGTTTTGGACTCTGCCCTGACTATGACCTCTGGCCTGTCCCCAACCTGCCTTTTGTCTATCCCTTGGATTATAATAAATACCAGAGCTCCAACCATCTGCCTCCAGTGTCTGCATCTGGGTCTCGCCTTGTGTCGTTGTAATTCCATCTAAGCTTCTCACTTCACTGACACACAACTGTGTCCTGATCAATCTGTCTCACAATGCAAAACAGGCTAATTAAAAAGCAGTCTTACTCTTTATATCAAGCTGGACTGCTGACAGGGTATCGAGAGCTTGGTTGTTCTGTACACCACAGAGATATCGCCCAGCATCCTCTTGGGTTAGTCTGGTGATGGTCACGGTGAATGCTCCGGCTGTCCTGTTGTCGAACAGTGAGAACCTCCCATTCTGGCTTTTGGTTGTTGTCACTTTTACATCATCTATGCACCTCGTCTGTGTCGTCACTTTGCAGAAGTATTTCTCATTGTCTTCAGTTTTTTCATCATACATACAATGGATGGAGACTGTCTGTTCTTCATAGCCAGTCACTGCAGTGTGATTCTCACAGCACCAATCTGTCATTTTAAACACACATGCAGGCCTAG
The DNA here is from genome assembly GCF_057628025.1 of Oncorhynchus mykiss. Classification (NCBI taxonomy): domain Eukaryota; kingdom Metazoa; phylum Chordata; class Actinopteri; order Salmoniformes; family Salmonidae; genus Oncorhynchus; species Oncorhynchus mykiss. The sequence continues at coordinate 32,592,398 of NC_143049.1, forward strand.
AGCTCAGAAATAAGTTCAGCCAATTTATTATAAATATATACCATAAGAAGTAAGGTTTGGAAACTCCAATGACAAAGAATTATACACCATGAAACTTCCTTGTCTAATGTGTTAGTTATCTGTGATCTGTCCTCCAATACATACAAAATACATGTGTGTTTGATCCCACTGTTCACGGAAGTTGAATGAGCGGACTAATTTAGGGCATTCCAACTTGAGATGAATAACTTTATGTTGATGATCATGTAAATCATGCATTGAGGTTGAGTCAATTAAAAATACAGTATGCATGAACTGTTAAGCAATGTGTAGGGATCTCAAGTTGGGAGTCGGGCTAATAGCAGAGACCTCATTAGGAATGTTTAATGTAAAATGTTGAGTATGAAAGTGGTAATGTTTTGATGATGAGAATCAGAGGTTTACAGTACCTCCATACACTTCAGGGTCCAGTCCAAATCGTTCCACTCCACACCAGTATGTTCCAGCATCATCTGACATCAGGTTGGTGATGGTCACAATGAAGACTCTGACCCCTTTGTCATCCTGTAGGGAGTATCTCCATTTAGAGCTTCGTTCTTCATCCTCAGTCTCAATATCATTGTCTCCCAAAAATGTTATACACTCCATTTTGCTGCCTTTACAGAGGTACTTCTGGTGGCTCCTCCACTCCTCTCTATAGGGGCATCTGATCTCTGCCTTGCCTCCCTTATATCTTTCCACTGTGATCAACTCTGCTGAATACACACTCCACATAGCAGCTGTAGGACACACCAACAGTCTCATTACAAACAGTGCAAACACCCTAGCTTCCATTTCACATACTGTAAGTGAGTGAATGGAGTTACACTGTAAAATGTTACAACCAAATGTATCCAACTCTAGCGAGGAGTCATTGGAGAAGTGTTCATTCAGTCTGATGTACTCACCTAAGAGGAGGACAACCTTCAGTGTGAGGACCAGCAGGATAACCATGATGACTTGTGGCTCCCAGCTAGTTCAAGTCTCTTTAGACCCTGTACATCCTGTTTACTCCAGTACCCTCAATACCTCTACGTCCAGTTACCACCCCAGTACAGGAAGGTCTGCTCCTGCAGTGTGCATGAGAACCCCTCTGAGAGTGAGTGTGTCTACTCTGAGCCACAGAAGTCCTGCTGTTTCACTTCGTACTTCCTGAAACCATTTCACTTCTCAGTAACACTTTATAATAACGTCCGGCAATAAACAATTTGTAAGACATTTATATACAGTTTACTCACCATTTATTAATCATTTATTCCTACAATATATGTTAAATAAAGACAAAGTTCTGCTTTAAATGAAGTGCATCTTATAAAGCCTTTATAAAGCCTCGTTAACCACTACATGACTGTGTTACAAATCCTGTTTTATAAAGGGTTCATAACCACTACATGAATGTGTTACAAATCCTGTTTTATAAAGGGTTCATAACCACTACATGAATGTGTTACAAATCCTGTTTTATAAAGTTTTCATAAACACTACATGAATGTGTTAGAAATCCTGTTTTATAAAGGGTTCATAACCACTACATGACTGTGTTACAAATCCTGTTTTATAAAGGGTTCATAAACACTACATGAATGTGTTACAAATCCTGTTTTATAAAGGGTTCATAACCACTACATGAATGTGTTACAAATCCTGTTTTATAAAGGGTTCAGAAATTTGTCTTAAATGTGTGACATAACCACTACATGAATGTGTTACAAATCCTGTTTTATAAAGGGTTCATAAATTTGTCTTAAATGTGTGACATAACCACCATAAGCTGTAGACCACACTGTTTACCAAGACATATTGTTAGCTGTCTATTCACCACCACAAACGATGCTGGCACTAAGACTACACTCAACGAGCTGTATAAGGCCAAAATCAAATAAGAAAATGCTCATTCAGAGGCGGCGCTCCTAGTGGCCAGTCACTTTAAAGCAGTCTTAGACGGATTACCAGGACGTGTACTCAGAGCATGCTCTGACCAACTGGCAAGTGTCTTCACTTATTATATTTTCAACCTGTCCCTGACCGAGTCTGTAATACCTACATGTTTCAAGTAGACCACCTTTCCTGTCCCTGTGCCCCAGAACGCCAAGGTAACCTGCCTAAATGACTATCGACCCATAGCACTCACGTCTGTAGCCATGAACTGGTACCCCGTGTACATAGCCAAGTTATCGTTACTCATTGTGTATTTATTCCTTGTGTTATTATTTTTCTATTTTTGTATTATTTCTCTATTTTCAATCTCTGCGTTGTTGGGAAGGGTCCGTAAATAAGAATTTCCCTGTTAGTCTACACCTGTTGTTTATGAAGCATGTGACAAAAGCAACTTGATTTGATTCCATCGAGGTCCTTTACGACTCCAGGGCAAGGAAGCTTACAGGAAAGATCAGCTGTATAGCCACTACACATTTACATATCAGCTCATTCTCTTATAGCTCTATGCTCTATGCTCTAAGCTCTATGCTCACTCTACCTAGCTGTATATACTGTATGTAAACTCTAAGCCTAAGTTCCATCGCTATCGGGAACTCAGGCCCTGATCTTGTAGCTGTTTTCTAAAAATTGTCTTTAAAATATATATTTTTTTTTAATAACATGTCACTTATGATTTGTTGCCCGTGTGTATATGTCCCTTGTGATTGGTTGTCAGTGACTCAGGCATCTCTGGGTTTGCTGACTGTATAATAGATGGGAGGAGCCTCAGAGGTGCTGTGTGGATGATTGACAGTAGAGTAGGCGGGGCTTTGACCAATGTTGACAGTGGCAAAGTAACCAGGAGAAGTGCCCTCTTTAGCGATGGCGACAGTGGCCTCATTGGGGCAGCTGGGGACCTTGTGGAAGTTGACGTTGGCGTAGTTGAGAAAGTCAGAGGTTCTTGTGGGTAAGTTGGCGGTGGCGTAGATGGTGGTGGTCTCACCACCTGAACTGGACTGTAGGGGGCAGTCCTCTATCTCCTCATAGTCACCATCACCATGACAACCCTGGAGAGGAGGAAAAGGAGGAGAGGGACATGAGGACATGATGAGAGAGGGAAGAATATAGATTAGAACATGCTCTCTCTCTCTTTCCCTCTCTCGCTCTCTCTTTCTCTCGCTCTCACACACACACACACACACACACATACACACACACACACACACACACACACACACACAAACACTCAGTCAGTTAAACAGACAGGCCCGCGCACACACACTGACCTCTCTGTTGATCCCAGTGTCTGTGTTCACCCTGGGTGCTGAGGAGTCAGCTGTGGAACACAACACACACACACACAGTGTCATACAATTCACACATGTCACTGTTGGGCTGCAGCAGTCTGTTCAGGAGGTTTTCAGAGACCTGTTCACAATGAGACCTCTATTTCTCAACCAGGGTCGAAGGAGGATTGTATATGCAATTTTTTTATTTGAAATGAAAACTGCGTGCAAAAATATTAATTCCCCCTTATTTGACACAGTGTGTGTGTGTGTGTGTGTGTCACCTGTTTCCTTGTTGAATTTCCATCTATAGACTATGAACAGGCTGACCACAAGCACCAATAGCAGCATGACCAGAGTCCCAGATACTATGATGACCACTGATGTATCTGAACAGACAAACAGTACCATTAGAACACATACTTACAATCAGCACTTCTGTTCAACTTACATAGGGCCTTTTACACTGTGAAGTAAGATCTGCCTCTCTTCCACATCAGATGTTTACTTCCTGTCATTAGCCTTGGAACTGGTGGCCAACATTCATGCTTCATGTCTGGGTGCAGCTATTAGCATACTGTATACACCATAGTATATAGACTAAAAGAAGGCTAGCTGTTCAAACTACACAGGAGCTTCCCATCTAAACCATATTGCACATAATGTTGCACACTTGAGTAATGCATTCATTCACAAATGTGTTGATATTTTAAAAGGTTTTAATTCTTCATTTGGCTAACACAGTAAATGATGTGTACTGGTAATCAAGTCATTCTTGCAGGGGCATGTGTTGTCAGAGAGACACTGTTTTTATACTATACCTTTCAGAGTGGGCAATCTGGTGTAGTATCCCACACTACCTGCGGATGTGGCTTGGGAATCTGATTCGAAAGTCAAATTTGACGCAAGATACATCTCTTTACACTACAAAAATATGTTTACAAATTAGCGTAGTGTAAAAAGGCTCAACGTTTATTTACCAGAACTGTTGTGTGTTGATGTTAAGATGGATGATGGTGATGACACGGATGATGGTGAGACGGAGGTGGCAATAGGTGGTGATGATAAAGTTGGTGAAACTGGGTTTGAGAGGGAGAGAAACGAGAGCGTGTCTCATACATACAGTATGTGTGTGTAACAGATGAAATGACTCAAATACTACCAGGGTCGGGGTCAATCCCATTTAAATTACAGTCAATTCAGAAAGTAAACCAATTTTTAATTCCAAAAATTATTTGTCATTAGCTAGGTTTCCATCCAACTAGCGACAGAGTTTCATGCAAATGTGATCAAATCTGCATTAAGAAAAATATGCGAAATTTTCAACCAGTGGTTTCCACTAAACAAACTTGTTGCGGAGCGTGATGACGTAGTTCACACAAAATGTACTTTTTTTATTTAAGTTTTAATTTACCGAATAAAAACAGAAAGTTCCATGTGTTTCCATCGCATTTTCAACTCCACCGATAGTTTTGACAAAAACTGTTACGTTAAATAGCAAATGAGCCTACGCTGGACTTGGCATGTGTGCTCTAGCCAACAGCTCATAGATACAGTAGGCTGTGAGGGTACTGGGTAGGCTAGTCTACATTATGAGATTATTATGGATAAGCACAAGAATATTTATATTTGTCAAACGGCAGTCAAACATCAATCAATTTGTCACCAGAATAAGACCCTCGATAGTCATTGGAAAGAACCATCAAGCTCATCACCATTTACTTTCACCACCCTGTGAACTTCATCGCAAGGTATTTCATCTGTAGCCTAATAAACTGCAAAGTTTACTTTGATATGATGGTTATTATATAAATATTTGTGCATAAAGGTGTTTCCACAACTATATCTCGCAAAATGTATTTTACCGACATAAGAAGGCCCCACCATCTCAAAAAAACAAATTCTCTCTCAGCATATCTATACAATTGTACCGAAACTAGCTGAATCCATCACAGCTGTTGTGAATTTTTTTAACTTCATAACAACTGTGGATGGAAGTGTGGTAATGAAAGCATTGAAGAGAAGCTACATTTCAGTGTACTTCCTGAAATGTTTGAAATGTAAACGTACCCTGACCACGAGACTATATACACGACTCCAACACCATCATTAAGTTTGCCGATGACACAACAGTGGTAGGCCTGATCACCGTCAACGATGAGATGGCCTATAGGGAGGTCAGAGACCTGGCCATGTGGTACCAGGACAACATCCTCTCCCTCAACGTGATCAAGACTAAGGAGATGATTGTGGACTACAGGAAAAAGAGGACCGAGCACACCCCCATTCTCATCGACAGGGCTGCAGTAGAGCAGGTGGGAGCTTCAAGTTCCTTGGTGTCCACGTCGACAACAAACTAGAATGGTCCAAACACACCAAGACAGTCGTGAAGAGGGCATGACAAAGCCTATTCCAGATCAGGAGACTGAAAAGATTTGGCATGGGTCCTGAGATCCTCAAAAGGTTCTACAGAAGCACCATCGAGAGCATCCTGACTGGTTGCATCACTGCCTGGTATGGGAACTGCTTGGCCTCCGACCGCAAGGCACTACAGAGGGTACAGTAGTGTGTACGGCACAGTACATCACAGGGGCTAAGCTGCCTGCCATCCAGTACCTCTATACCAGGCGGTGTCAGAGGAAGGCCCTAAAAATTGTCAGACTCCAGCCACCCTAGTTATTCACTGTACTCTCTGCTACCGCACAGCAAGTGGCAACGAGCACCAAGTCTAGATCCAAGAGGCTTCTAAACAGCTTCTACTCCCAAGCCATAAGACTCCTAAACATCTAATCAAATGGCTACCCAGACTATTTGCATTGCCTCCCTCCCTTTTACACCGCTGCTACTCTCTGTTGTTATTATCTATGCATAGTCACTTTAATAACGCTACCTACATGTACATATTACCTGAATTACCTCGACTAACCGGTGCATTGACCTTGTACCGGTACCCTCCTGTCTATAGTCTGGCTATTGTTTTTTTAACCGCTGCTCTTTAACTACTTGTTACTTTTATTTCTTATTCTTATCTTTTTTAAACTGCATTGTTGGTTAGGAGCTCATAAGTAAGCATTTCACTGTAAGGTCTACACTTGTTGTATTAGGCACATGTGACTAATACAACTTGATTTGATACTCACTGACAGGCGTAAAGAAGGAAGTGTGGTTTCTGCTCTTCCTGTTGAGATATTTTTGTGTTTTCTCTCTCTCTCTCTCTCTCTCTCTCTCTCTCTCTCTCTCTCTCTCTCTCTCTCTCTCTCTCTCTCTCTCTCTCTTTCTCTCTCTTTCTCTCTCTCTCTCTCTCTCTCTCAGGTGCAAATACCCTAAATACATATGTACATTAAGTAAGTACATTTAATCACACATGAAGTTAAGCTGTGGTCACTGACACAGCTGTGTCCTGATCAATATGTCTCACAATGCAGAACAGGAAAATTAAAGAAATGTCTTACTCTTGATAACAAGCTGAACTGCTGACAGGGTATTGGTTGTGTGGTTGTTCTGTACACCACAGAGATATCTCCCAGCATCCTCTTGGGTTAGTCTGGTGATGGTCACGGTGAATGCTCCGGCTGTCCTGTTGTCGAACAGTGAGAACCTCCCGTTCTGGCTTTTGGTTGTTGTCACTTTTACATCAACTAGACACTTAGATAGTGTATTCGCTTTGCAGAAGTATTTCTCATTGTCTTCATTTTTTTCATTATACATACAATGGATGGAGACTGACCGTTCTTCATAGCCTGTCACTTCTTCAGAGCCTGTCACTTCAGCTGGGTTTTCACAACACCAATCTGTAATTTTAAAAAACATGTAGGAGCACAGAATGAAATGTGTTCCCTTTTGTCGAGGATCGCATAATTCATGCATTGAATCTAGAGGTCGACCGATTATGAATTTTCAATGCCGATACCAATACCGATTATTGGAGGACCAAAAAAGCTGATACCGATTAAATCAGACAATTTTTTATTTATTTATTTGTAATAATGACAATTACAACAATACTGAATGAACACTTATTTTAACTTAATATAATACATCAATAAAATCATTTTAGCCTCAAGTAAATAATAAAACATGTTCAATTTGGTTTAAATAATGCAAAAACAAAGTGTTGGAGAAGAAAGTAAAAGTGCAATATGTGCTATGTAAGAAAGCTAACGTTTCAGTTCCTTGCTCAGAACATGAGAACATATGAAAGCTGGTGGTTCCTTTTAACATGAGTCTTCAATATTCCCAGGTAAGAAGTTTTAGTTTGTAGTTATTATAGGAATGATAGGACTATCTCCCTCTACACCATTTGTATTTCATTAACCTTTGACTATTGGATGTTCTTATAGGCACTTTGGTATTGCCAGTGTAACAGTATAGCTTCCGTCCCTCTCTTCGCTCCTCCCTGGGCACGAACCAGGAACACAACGACAACAGTCACCCTCAAAGCAGTGTTACCCATGCAGAGCAAGGGGAACAACTACTAGAAGGCTCAGAGAGAGTGACGTTTGAAACGCTATTAGCGCGCGCTAACTAGCTAGCCATTTCACTTCGGTTACACCAGCCTCATCTCGGGAGTTGATAGGCCTGAAGTCATAAACAGCGCAATGCGCAATGCACAGCGAAGAGCTGCTGGCAAAACGAAAGTGCTGTTTGAATGAATGTTTACGCGCCTGCTTCTGCCTACCATCGCTTAGTCAGATACTTAGATACTTGTATGCTTGTATGCTCAGTCAGATGATATGCAACGCAGGACACGGTAGATAATATCTAGTAATATCATCAACCATGTGTAGTTAACTAGTGATTATGATTGATTGTTTTTTATAAGATAAGTTTAATGCTAGCTAGCAACTTACCTTGGCTTACTGCATTCGCGTAACAGGCAGTTTCCTTGTGGAGTGCAACGAGAGAGAGGCAGGTCGTTATTGCGTTGGACTAGTTAACTGTAAGGTTGCATGATTGGATCCCCGAGCTGACAATGTAAAAATCTGTCGTTCTGCCCCTGAACGAGGCAGTAACCCAGCGTTCCTAGGCCGTCATTTAAAATAAGAAAGTGTTCTTAACTGACTTGCCTCGTTAAATAAAAGTATAAAAAAAAAATAATAATAATAATTTAAATCGGCAAATCGGCGCACAAAAATACAGATTTCCGATTGTTATGAAAACTTGGAATCGGCCCTAATTAATCGACCATTCCGATTAATCGATCGACCTCTAATTGAGTCAATAAAAAATATGCCTGAAATCTTGAGTAATGTGTAGGGATCTCAAGTTAGGATTCGGGCCAGTAGCAGAGACCTTATTAGGAATGTTTAATGTAAAATGTTGAGTATGAAAGTGGTAATGTTTTGATGATGAGAATCAGAGGTTTACAGTACCTCCATACACTTCAGGGTCCAGTCCAAATCGTTTCACTCCACACCAGTATGTTCCAGCATCATCTGACATCAGGTTGGTGATGGTCACAATGAAGACTCTGACCCCTTTGTCGTCATATAGGGAGTATCTCCATTTAGAGCTTCGTTCTTCATCCTCAGTCTCAATATCATTGTCTCCCAAAAATGTTATACACTCCATTTTGCTGCCTTTGCATATGTACTTCTGGTGGCTCCTCCACTCCTCTCTATAGGGGCATCTGATCTCTGCCTTGCCTCCCTTATATCTTTCCACTGTGATCAACTCTGCTGAACACACACTCCACATAGCAGCTGTAGGACACACCAACAGTCTCATTACAAACAGTACAAACACCCCAGCTTCCATTTCACATACTGTAAGAGGGGTTTCTACTCTGAATGAGTTACACTGTAAAATGTTACAACCAAATGTATCCAACTATAGAGAGGAGTCACTGGACATGTGTTCATTCAGACGGATGTACTCACCTAAGAGGAGGACAACCTTCCGTGTGAGGACCAGCAGGATAACCATGATGACTTGTGGCTCCCAGCTAGTTCAAGTCTCTTTAGACCCTGTACACCCTGTTTACTCCAGTCCCCTCAATACTTCTATGTCCAGTTACCAGCCAGTTACAGGAAGGTCTGCTCCTGCAGTGTGTATGAGAACCACTCTGAGTGTGTGTTAGTGTGTGTAGTGCAGGAAGTTGTTTGACTAATTACTTCCTGAAATAATTTCACTACTCTGTAAAACTTTTTAATATCATCCAGTAATAATCCGTAAATGAGTCATTTATAAATAGGACCCTTTTAGGTATAAAAAAGGTTCTATTTAAAAATTATGTTATAAAATATTGAATCTGTCCATTGACACGCATTGATTAACACATTCATAAATGTCAAAAAAGACAGTCAAAAAATGAATCATAAGGAATGAGTTTTTGAAGTGTCTGTCTTATAACTAGGAGATATAAAAAAGCTTGACACCTGTTTAACCCCTTATTTTTGTTGGCACAAAACTGCCTCCATACTTCCATTCATTTATATGAGTTACCTTCAGACGAATTACGTGAAGACCCTCGTGTTTGTGACAGTCTACACTTTCTACAGTGGGGTCATATTCGTTTGTAGTCCAAATGGTTCGGATGCTACAGACAAAAGACTCCCGACAAATCCCGTGGCACTTTTGGGGGGTCGTAGAGCATAACCAAACTGTTCGGATAACCAAACTGTTTTTGGCATGTCTCCTATCCGACAAACAGCACTGTAGCTCTGTGGCATAGGTGGATGTGGTGGATTGAGATGCAGCACATGCAAAAAACATATCTCTAACTTTAACTCAAGTATTAATAAACACCTTACTGTCATGACGTTGCCCTGTTGGGTGAGGTTCATGACCCCCCCCCCCCCCCCCCCCATAAATACCTTTCCCCCTTTTCTCTCCACTCTACAAAATGGACTCTTGGAAAGCCCTTCGCTAACTAAGAGAAAGTATGGTAACATCAAAAGGTTGGGAAATGAAACAATATTTCCTTTTCTCAACCAGTTTAAAGTGTCCATTGGTACATAAAGAATATGATGTCAGATCAGTTGGTGTCTGGGACATTATATCTGATGACAGGATGACATAAATTGCATCTTGGAAAGTCTACATATTCTAGTTATCAGATTCACATGGAATTGTTGTGCAATTTAAATGTTTAAATATGAAACTATTTGTGAAAAGATTAACTGTAATTTTAGCTTCTAAATGAGAGAATTGTTTTCATAAGTCAACTATGCTCACTCAGTGGCCACAACGAAGTGAGCAGACATCGGTTGAGAACTATGAAACACACCCTTTTCTCCCCCAATACAAAAGCCCGTTGACGGAAGTCAAACTCAGTTCCCGATGACTTTCCCGATACATTTAAAAGGGCTAATTTCAACTACAACCTAACGAAATTAACATTTAATTCCAGGAATGTTAGGACTGCTGTCCTAACGTTAAAAAGGGGGAATTTCAAAGTGGAGGTGACGATCACCACACTGGAATGGTGAATTTCAAAGTGGAGGTGACGATCACCACACTGGAATGGTGAATTTCAAAGTGGAGGTGACGATCACCACACTGGAATGGTGAATTTCAAAGTGGAGGTGACGATCACCACACTGGAATGGTGAATTTCAAAGTGGAGGTGACGATCACCACACTGGAATGGTGAATTTCAAAGTGGAGGTGACGATCTCCACACTGGAATGGTGAATTTCAAAGTGGAGGTGACGATCACCACACTGGAATGGTGAATTTCAAAGTGGAGGTGACGATCACCACACTGGAATGGTGAATTTCAAAGTGGAGGTGACGATCTCCACACTGGAATGGTGAATTTCAAAGTGGAGGTGACGATCACCACACTGGAATGGTGAATTTCAAAGTGGAGGTGACGATCACCACACTGGAATGGTGAATTTCAAAGTGGAGGTGACGATCACCACACTGGAATGGTGAATTTCAAAGTGGAGGTGATGATCACCACACTGGAATGGTGAATTTCAAAGTGGAGGTGACGATCACCACACTGGAATGGTGAATTTCAAAGTGGAGGTGACGATCACCACACTGGAATGGTGAATTTCAAAGTGGAGGTGACGATCACCACACTGGAATGGTGAATTTCAAAGTGGAGGTGATGATCTCCACACTGGAATGGTGAATTTCAAAGTGGAGGTGACGATCTCCACACTGGAATGGTGAATTTCGACTAGACCAGCCAAAATACAGTGCGAGCTGATTATGGCAACTTGGTATGAACTTTGAACGATTATTCATTAAAGAAGAAGTGATACCTCCTAGACGTCAAGTTATCATCTGCAGCTGTAAACTTACGTGGCCTAGGAAAGGACAGACAATCTCCTAATAACGACAGGGTACTTTAATGTATCTGCTCTACAACACTAAGAAATATTATTCAAAGGACAATGGCAATCTCTGCTGGGTAAGCCAGTCTTCCATCTTCGAGCCATCTATCGAAGCGCAGCTCAGCGTAAATATATATATCTTGCATTTTCCTTTTCCGAATGGGCGGTTATTAGAATGCATAAGATTCTGTAGTTACGGTAGCATAGCTTCTCAAGTACCGATAGAGACCCAAACTCTTTGTCCCTCAGTCTTCCCGCTCTTTCATTCAAACCCAACCCCTTCCTTTGTGTAACCAGCCGTCATATCGGGTTAGCCCACTATGGGCGTTTCATGACATTATTAGTAATCAATGTGTGATCTATCCTGTGTGTATATATATATATATATATATATATATATATATATATATATATGTAATTCTGTGTGATTATTTAGGTATTTAGTAAATAAATAATTAACTAAATTTGTGTACTTGTTAGCTAGGGTTAGTGGTGATAACCAAGTACTTACGACAAGCAGAATGAGACCGATTGAGGTGACGATTAATAATTGACTGCTATTGATATAAAAGATCTTCAGATCTTTAAGAGAGTGGATTCAGGAGATAGCCGCTCGATTTAAATGAATGCTTCCGTGGTGCCCCAGGTTATTAATGGTTTAATTGTTGCATGGTTTAATTCAATCACGTAATCAATTAAACGTTAGGTAATCGATTTGATAAAATAGCATGTTATATAATTTAATCAGTCAGAGACATGACATTGCTGTTTATACTAACTGTGAGCCATGTCCAGAGTCGAGGCTTCTGGGATTCTGAATCACGTTCACAGGTCAACAAATTCTGCACAGACATCTCAATGGCAATCGATGGGTTAGTGGACCGATTGGATTCTGGGTGCAGAGATTACCTTGTAGATCATTAATATCTTGTTCTTTATCAGACTGTGTTTCACTGAACCATTTTCTACATGGAACGTTGTAAGACTGATCCATTTTTTGCTATGACCATCCATAGGAGACCCTGGAGAGAGAGGGCAGGGAGGAGATCCACAAAGCCATGTAATCCCTGCTCTCCAGGCTCCTGGGGCAGGGAGGAGATCCACAAAGCCATGTAATCCCTGCTCTCCAGGCTCCTGGGGCAGAGTAGGACCACCATCCAGGCATTCTGGACCTACCTGGCAAAGGACTGCAGACTGCAGGCCCCCCTGACCAGCATACAACCAATTAGGTTCCCACTTCTAAAGCAAAGTTTCTAAATATGTGGAACTAGTACCCCTGAGGGTAATTGGTCTATCCACAGGAGATACTGTGTTATTACCATTTAGCAGGTGTCCAGGCATTGTCCACCTCGGTCCACAGGGCGGTCACTCATCCAGATAGCGGCTGGTCAGCTCTGGGGCCACAGAGGAGATCCTCATCAAACAGGTGTTTGGATCTGGTGAGAAACGCTGGAACCACAACCCGAAACCTGATGACTGTAAACTGATGACTGTAAACCTTGTATTGTAAGTTGATAGGAGTGCACTGTAAATTTGTATTGCACTTTCACTGTAAATATGTAGCATATTGCATTTTCACTGTAAATCTGTATTGCACTTTCACTGTAAATATGTAGCCTCTTCCACTTTCACTGTAAATATGTAGCCTATTGCATTTCACTGTGAATATGTAGCCTATTGCATTTCACTGTAAATATGTAGCCCATTCCACTTTCACTGTAAATATGTAGCCTATTGCACTTTCAAATTAATTTTAGTGTGTATTATTCTGTATTTTTATGTATTATGAACTTTGTCTTTTTAACCACATGACCAAATGAATTTTCCCCTGGTGAGATAATAAAGTTGATCTAATCTAATCTAGATATAATTTATCCGTCAGACAACGGCTAGATATGGTGAACTCGCAGAAACCATACAACACTATCTCACCAAAACAGGAATTTAAATAATAACAACGTGGAGAGCAGGGCTAAAATGTGTTCTTTCTACAGGAAGTGCCAAAAAGTGCGTTAAAGTGGGTGGTGAGTATTACTCCTCTGTCCCATTGGATGACCGGACTGCAGGACACAAGTCAAAGTCCAAGAGACTGAGAGACTGAGAAACGGAGACCAAGAGACTGAAAAACATCTTCTATCTCAAGGCCATCAGACTATTAAACAGCCATCACTGACATCGAGTGGCTGCTGCCAACATACAGACTCAATCTCTAGCCACTTTAATAATTAATAATTGGATGTAATAAATCTATCATTAGTCACTTAAACAATACCACTTTATATAATGTTTACATAGCCTACATTACTCATCTCAGATGTATATACTCTACTCTATACCATCTACTGCATCTTGCCTATGCCTTCTATATATTTATATGTACACATTTTTAATCATTCCTTTTCGCTTGTGTATAAGGTAGTTGTTGTGAAATTGTGAAATTACTTGTTAGATATTACTGCATGGTTGGAACTAGAAGCACAACCATTTCGCTACACTCGCATTAACATCTGCTAACCATGTGTATGTGACCAATAAAATCTGATTTGACTACAGAACAGGACACAAGTCAAAGACTGCAGAACACAAGTCAGACTGCAAAGGCTAAAGACTACCACTAGGGTGAGTCCAGCACCAGGGTTACAGACGTACAAGTAAGAGACTGTTATATCAGTTCACTATGACCACCAATCACTGTGTGATTTTCTCAGGCAAATTAGGAATTATTTTAACTTCATTAGCATACTGGTTATTGTTCAGAATTTTGGATGACTGACGTGCCCAGAATAAACTGCCTGTTACTCAGGCCCAGAAGCTAGGATATGCATATACTTGGTAGCATTGGATAGAAAACACTCTGAAGTTCCTAAAACTGTTAAAATAATGTCTGAGTATAACAGAACTGATAAAGCACGCAAAAACCAGAGGGGAAAAAAAAATGTTTAGGTCACAGGCCATTTCAATGTTAGCCTATGGGAAATACAAATAGATAGGACCCATATTGCAATTCCTATGGCTTTCACTAGATGTCAACAGTCTTTAGAAAGGATTTCAGGCTTGTGTTTTGAAAAATTATTGAGTAGTTGTAGTTTTTCCAAGGTGTCTCTCATTAGAAATGTAGTCTTGTTGGAGCGTGAATGAGGTGCGCGCTCTTCGTTATTTATCTTCCTTGTTAAAAATAATATTCTCCGTCTTAAATATGATTGTTTATTTAGATATTAGAGTACTTGAGTTGAATTAGAAACATTTTTTGACTTGTTTGGACGAACTTTACCGGTAACTTTTTGGATTAGTTTGTATGCATGTTGAACGAGTGGATTACTGAGATCATTGGCGTCAACTAAACTGATTTTTTTTGGATATAAAGAAGGACTTTATCGAACAAAATGACCATTCATTGTGTAGCTGGGACCCTTGGAATTGCAAACAGAGGAATATCTTCAAAGGTAAGTGATTTATGTAATCAATATTTATGATTTTGTGATGCCTGTCCTGGTTGAAAAAGTATTTTGACGTGGGGCGCTGTCCTCAGATAATCGCATGGTATGCTTTCGCCGTAAAGCCTTTTTGAAAACTGACAACGCCCCACAAGAAGTTAAGCTTTTAAATGATGTATGACACTTGTATTTTCATGACTGTTTAATATTATGAATTTAGGATTTCGGATTTCGCGCTCTGCAATTTCACCGGATGTTGTCGTAGGTGTCCCGCTAGTGGTTCATGCGCCCAAACAGGTTTTAAGAGGGAGTGTGTTCATGTATCTAGTTGACATTGCACATTCATCAACATTTGAAGAGTTTCATTCCAAAATGCTAGATATCCATTTTCAGAAATGTTGGTAAATTAGCTTGTATTGTTCTAAGAACTGATGAAAGATGAAAGACAATCATAAGACTGCTAAATAGATAACAAAATGGCTACACGGACTATCTGAGTTGACCCTTATATTTTATTTTAAAGTGGAATTATGCTTTTAGAAATGTTTAATAAATTAATTAAAAATGAAAATCTGAAATGTATTGAGTCAATAAGTATTCAACCCTTTGTTATGGCAAGACTAAATAAGTTCAGGAGTAAAAATGTGCTTAATATGTCACATAATAAGTTGCATGGACTCACTCTGTGTGCAATAATAGTGTTGAACGTGATTTTTGAATGACTACCTCATCTCTGTACCCCATAATGATCTGTAATGTCCCTCAGTCGAGCAGTGAATTTCAAACAGATTCAACCACAAAGACCAGGGTTTTCCTATGCCTCGCAAATAAAGGAAACTATAGGTAGATGGGTAAAAAAAAATCAGACATTGAATACCCCTTTGAGCACAGTAAAGTTATTCATTATACTTTGGATGGCGTATCAATACACCCGGTCACTACAAAGATACTGGCGTCCTTCCTAACTCCGTTCCGAAGGGAAAGGAAATTGCACAGACCCTCCCCTGACCACAATATCAAGTGTTACGTTCCCCAGTTTCTGTGTTGCTGTGGGTTTGCATGTGTGTGTATTTCAGGAAATGGCTTCCTGGATTCCGGAAGCAGCTGATTGGTCAGCCCCATCGCTGATTGGAGTTCTGACCCCTTCCTCTCATCAGGGGAAACAGCTGTCTCTTCATTACCAACTCCTCCAGCTTGATAAAAGCCAGTGTTCCTTTGTCAGAGAAAATAGCTTATTTTAATGTCCTGTGTTGGTTGTTGGTAAGTGAAAGTTTTGTTGATATTATTTTGTAGCCACTCCTTCAGAGGTATGTTTATGCCAATAGGACTTAGTATTTTTGGTTATTGAAATTGTTCACTTACATTATTGGTAAATTATTCTGTTTCCTTTGTTCCCAGGGGGGAAGGGGAATGCACTTTGGGAGTGTTTAGGCAAGAGGCCTGCGGGCATACCTAACCCGTAGTATTTAATCTGTCTATGCACACTAGGTAAGACCTGGGCGGACCACCACCTATATTTTTGGTATGCTGTATGTGACCAGAATCCTTACTGGAGTTCTGTACACTTAACTTGTTCAGGTCAGTATTTTAATTAAATTTAAAACTACCCATTTACTTCCACTGCTATTACTTCTACCTCAATGTATCATATTGAGGTATAACGGTTCTACCTCACCATAATATTGAGGTATTACGGTTATACTTCAGTATGATATTGAGGTATAACTGCTCTACTTCGGTATGATATATAACGGCTCTACCGCAGTATGATATTGAGATATAATGGCTCTACATCAGTATGATAAAGGTATAACTGCTCTACATCAGTATGATACTGAAGTATAATGGCTCTACATCAGTATGATATTGAGGTATAATGGCTCTACGTCAGTATGATATTGAGGTATAACTGCTCTACATCAGTATGATACTGAAGTATAATGGCTCTACATCAGTATGATATTGAGGTATAATGGCTCTACGTCAGTATGATATTGAGGTATAATGGCTCTACATCAGTATGATATTCTGGTATAACGGCTCTACCTCAGTATGATATTGAGGTATATCAGCTCTACCTCAGAAGGATATTTATCACGTTTATCACATTTATACTATCACATTTAGGTAAGACCCAGATGCAGACAGTGTAGAAGTAACAAGAGTTTACTTACTTACTGACTTTATTGTCCCCATGGGGAAATTTTGTTGCATTGTCATGTACACATTTAAAGTGCCGTCTAAATGCAAAACAAAATTGACAATACAACTTTCTTAACAGTTACGCACCAATAAAAATAATAATAGTAAGAAATAATAAATAAAACATTAAATAAAAAAGAAGAAAAGACCAGCCTTCTGGCCTTACGGAGTCAATGGGAACATTCGCCCAAGCTATTTAGGAGGGATATCACACCTGGCACAAATGATTGTCTCGTTCTGTTTTTCCTGCTGAGCGGTGCCCTATACCTGCACACAGAGGGGAGTGACAGGGGGTGACTTGGGTCTAAAAATTATTTTGTGAGCCTTACAGAGGGCCCTGACCTTAAAGATCTCATCCAGGTCCGTCTGTTTGACTCCAAGTACCTTGCTTGCTGTGGTAATAATCCATAGTATTTAATCTCTGTCTATTACAACCACAGGGATAGGAAAATGACAGGTCAAGGCAGGCAGGGGTCAATAATCCAGGACGGTGGGATAAGGTATAAAACGGCAGGCAGTCTCAGGTTCAGGGCAGGCAGAATGGTCAAAACCGGGACGGACTAGAAAACCAGGCAGGAACAGGGAAACAAACACTGGTAGGTTTTACAAACAAAACGAACTGGCAACAGACAAACAGAGAACACAGGTATCTCCTGGAAAAAGGAGACAAAGGGCTGTGAGACATGAGTTTAACTCTGGACACCAAAGGTGGGATATATACGAAGGGTACTGGGCAACAGAGGACAAACAGCAGAGGGGCTAATCATTTTGGAGATGGGAAACGGGACGATAAACTGGGGGGAGAGTTTGCGGGATTCCACCCGGAAAGGCAGATCCCGGGTGGATAACAATACCTTCTGCCCGAGACAATACCGGGGAGCCGGGGTCCGGTGGCGATCCGCTTGTCGTCGATACCTGGAGGGGGTCTTGAGGAGGGCCAACCGGGCTCTCCTCCAGGTATAACGACACCGTCGGACAAACATCTGGGTAGAAGCTATGCTGACCACCTCTTCCTGCTCGGGGAAGAGCAGAGGTTGATACCCCAGGGTACTCCCGCAATACAGGCAACTCTTAGTGTGAAGTCTGTATAGCTGGTCAGCAGGAGACAGTCTAGCTTTGCCTAGTTGCATGAGCTCGGGAAGAGGTGCATCGTCAGTCTTTGGAGGCTCTCGTGGGAACTCGGGTTCTTTCAGCAACGGAGTCATCGGGAACTTCCGGGATACCCCGGAGGTGAAGCGGAATCGACTCTCCTTCCTTTGTCCCCGTAGTTGTCCATCAATCCGTATGGTCAAGGCGATGAGCGTGTCGAGATCCTTCGGTAGTTCCTGGGCTGCAAGCTCATCCTTAACTTACTCCGTCCTCCGAAACTCTGTGTAAGAATGTATCGAACAGCGCTTCCTGGTTTCAAGCAGCTGCAAACGTACGGAAATCCACTGCGTATTCTGCCACACTATGGGAGTCTTGGCATAACTGGAGCAGCTTATGAACAGCCTCTCGCCCGGCCAATGGAGAATCAAACACCTTCCGAACTTCTTCCACAAACACCGAACTTCCTCCCACACCGTCATGGCCCAGGCGAGTGCCCTCCTGGACATCAGCGTAATGATGTACCCGGTCCGAGGGGAACGGGAGAGAAAAGCCTGTCAAGTTCCAGAATCTCCATCGTAGCACTCTGGAGGAGGTAAGCGGGGTTCTCGGGACACTGGGGTGACTGGGGAGGTGGTGCTGCTAATACTGAGTTACTGAGGGGCTGGGACATTTCCGTCGTGGTAGGCTGCCTAACAGACAAGCCGGGGAAATGCTCCAGCAAAGTGTTCAACGCATGGTCATGGCGTGTGGCCAAGGTTTGGAACCCTTCCATAAGCCTGCGAAGCAACTCCTCGTGCCTTCCGATGGTGGCTCCTTGGGAGGAGATGCCGTTGCGGAGCTGGTCTGAGTCTGCTGGGTCAGTCATGGCCCGTTCATACTATCACATTTAGGTAAGACCCAGATGCAGACAGTGTAGCAAGTAGCAAGAGTTTATTACAACCACATGGGCAGGCAAACAACAGGTCAAGGCAGGCAGGGGTCAATACTCCAGAATGGTAGGGTAAGGTACAAAATGGAAGTCAGTCTCAGGGACAGGACACGCAGAACGGTCAAAACCGGGAAGGATTAGAAAACAGGAGCAGGTAAACAAAACACTGGTAGATTTTACAAACAAAACGAACTGGCAACAGACAAACAGAACACAGGTATAAATACACAGGGGAAAATGGGGAAGATGGGTAACACCTGGAGGGGGGTAGAGACAATCACAAAGACAGGTGGAACGGATTAGGATATGACAATATTGATATATAACGGCTCTACCTCAGTATGATATTGAGGTATAACGGCTCTACCTCAGTATGATATTGAGGTATAATGGCTCTACCTCAGTATGAAATAGAGGTATTTTCGGCTCTACCTCAGTATGATATTGAGGTTTAACTGCTCTTCCTCTGTTTGATATTGAGGTATAAGGGCTCTACCTCAGTATGATATTGAGGTATAATGGCTCTACATCAGTATGATATTGAGGTATAATGGCTCTACCTCAGTATGATATTGAGGTATAATGGCTCTACCTCAGTATGATATTGAGGTATAATGGCTCTACCTCAGTATGATATTGAGGTATAACGGCTCTACCTCAGTATGATATTGAGGTATAACTGTAATGATGTTCGTCTGTACGAGAGGCGGACCAAAGCGCAGCGTGGTTGTTTTGATTCATGTTTTAATAAATAACTTCACATGAACAAACTAACAAAAACAAGAAATGTGAAAACGCAAAACAGTCCTATCCTGTGACAACAAACACAGTGACAGGAACAATCACCCACAAACACACAGTGACACCCAGGCTACCTAAGTATGATTCTCAATCAGAGACAACTAATGACACCTGCCTCTGATTGAGAACCATACTAGGCCGAAACATAGAAATACCCAAATCATAGAAAAACAAACATAGACTGCCCACCCAACTCACGCCCTGACCATACTAACTACATACAAAACAAAGGAAATAGAGGTCAGAACGTGACAGTACCCCCCCCCCCCAAAGGTGCGGACTCCGGCCGCAAAACCTTGACCTATAGGGGAGGGTCTGGGTGGGCGTCTGTCCGCGGTGGCGGCTCTGGCGCGGGACGCGGACCCCACTTCACCATTGTCTTAGTCCGCCTTATTGTCCGCCTCCGTGGCTTTCTCACCATGGCCACCCTTCTCAATGACCCCACTGGACAGAGGGGCTGCTTGGGACAGAGGGGCAGCTCGGGACAGAGGTGAAGCAGCTGCTCGGGACAGAGGGACAACTGCTCGGGACAGAGGAGCAGCTGCTCGGGACAGAGGGGCGGCAGCAGCTTGGGACAGAGGGGCGATAGCTGCTCGGGACAGAGGGGCGGCAGCTGCTCGGGACAGAGGGGCGGCAGCTGCTCGGGACAGAGGGGCGGCAGCTGCTCGGGACAGAGGGGCGGCAGCTGCTCGGGACAGAGGGGCGGCAGCTGCTCGGGACAGAGGGGCGGCAGCTGCTCGGGCGGCCCCTGGCTGACTGGCGGCACTGGCGGCCCCTGGCTTACTGGCGGCTCCTGGCTGACTGGCGGCACTGGCAGCCCCTGGCTTACTGGCGGCCCCTGGCTGACTGGCGGCACTGGCGGCCCCTGGCTGACTGGCGGCACTGGCGGCCCCTGGCTGACGGGCGGCACTGGCGGCCCCTGGCTGACGGGCGGCACTGGCGGCCCCTGGCTGACGGGCGGCACTGGCAGCCCCTGGCAGACGGGCGGCACTGGCGGCTCCTGGCAGACGGGCGGCGCTGGCGGCGCTGGGCAGACGGGCGGCACTGGCGGCGCTGGGCAGACGGCCGGCACTGGCGGCGCTGGGCAGACGGGCGGCACTGGCGGCGCTGGGCAGACGGGCGGCACTGGCGGCGCTGGGCAGACGGGCGGCACTGGCGGCGCTGGGCAGACGGGCGGCACTGGCGGCGCTGGGCAGACGGGCGGCACTGGCGGCGCTGGGCAGACGGGCGGCACTTGCGGCGCTGGAGAGGAGGAAGGCTCTGGAAGCGCCGGACTGAGTAGCTCTCGTAGCGCCGAACAGGCGGGAGACTCCGGCAGCGCTGGACAGGAGGAAGGCTCTGGTAGCGCCGGAGAGGCGGGAGACTCCGGCAGCGCTGGAGAGGAGGGAGCCCCTGTAAGGATGGGCCGGAGAGACAGCCTGGTACGGGGGGTTGCCACCGGAGGGCTGGTGCGTGGAGGTGGTGACGGATAGACCGGGCCGTGCAGGCGCACTGGAGGTCTTGAGCACCGAGCCTGCCCAACCTTACCCGGTTGAATGGTCCCGGTAGCCCTGCCAGTGCGGCGAGGTGGAATAGCCCGCACTGGGCTATGCAGGCGAACCGGGGACACCGTGCGCAAGGCTGGTGCCATGTAAGCCGGCCCAAGGAGACGCACTGGAGACCAGATGCGTAGAGCCGGCTTCATGGCACTTGGCTCGATGCCCACTCTAGCCCGGCTGATACGCGGAGCTGGAATGTACCGCACTGGGCTGTGCACCCGCACTGGGGACACCGTGCGCTCCACAGCATAACACGGTGCCTGCCCGGTCTCTCTAGCCCCCCGGTAACCACAGGAAGTTGGCTCAGGTCTCCTACCTGGCGTAGCCATACTCCCTGTTAGCCCCCCCCCAATACATTTTTGGGGCTGACTCTCAGGCTTCCATCCACGACGCCGCGCTGCCTCCTCATACCGGCGCCTCTCCGCTTTCGCCGCCTCCCATTCTTCCTTGGGGCGGCGATATTCTCCTGGCTGAGCCCAGGGTCCTTTACCATCCAAATCTTCCTCCCATGTCCATTTCTCCAAATAGTGCAGCCTCTCCCACTGCTGCTGCTGCTGCTCCTGTTGCTGCTGCCTCTGTTGCTTCTCCTGCTGCTCCTCTTGCCGTTGCCCGTTACCACGCCGCTTGGTCCTGTTGGGGTGGGTGATTCTGTAATGACGTTCGTCTGTACGAGAGGCGGACCAAAGCGCAGCGTGGTTGTTTTGATTCATGTTTTAATAAATAACTTCACATGAACAAACTAACAAAAACAAGAAATGTGAAAACGCAAAACAGTCCTATCCTGTGACAACAAACACAGTGACAGGAACAATCACCCACAAACACACAGTGACACCCAAGCTACCTAAGTATGATTCTCAATCAGAGACAACTAATGACACCTGCCTCTGATTGAGAACCATACTAGGCCGAAACATAGAAATACCCAAATCATAGAAAAACAAACATAGACTGCCCACCCAACTCACGCCCTGACCATACTAACTACATACAAAACAAAGGAAATAGAGGTCAGAACGTGACAATAACGGCTCTACCTCAGTATGATATTGAGGTATAATGGCTCTACCTCAGTATGATATTGAGGTATTTTCGGCTCTACCTCAGTATGATATTGAGGTTTAACTGCTGTTCCTCTGTTTGATATTGAGGTATGAGGGCTCTTCTTCAGTATGATATTGATGTAAAGCAGTTCTACTTTTCGCTGCCATATCTCTTGGCTCAGAGCCAGCTCACAGAGACCAGCTCCAGTAATTCCACCTTAGACTTCTCCTTCTCCTCCTTGTACTCCACCTCTCTCTCTCCAGCGTCGACATGACCTGATATCCAGGTCTCTGCATATCAGATGATTACTGGTTTATTTTTGTTGTCTTTTAAATCTTAGCCTCTTCTATTTTCTTCTACACTGTTCCCTATTTTGTTTCAATCTGTTATTGTTAATCAGCCTCTTTCAGAATTATTTGTGTAGTATACAAACAGTGTGTGTGTTTGTGTGTGTGTGTGTGTGCGCGCACGTGCTTGTGTGCATGCACGCCTGTGTTCCAGTGTGCAGGTGGTAAGGTGGTGGGGGTCAGGGAGGTGTGTGGGGTTTGCCTCCTCAGTGGAGGAGCCCTGAGCCTCTGTTTCCAGTGTCTACACACCTGCTGTCACTTCCCAAAGTAAGACCACCTCTAAATCCATCTTACCCACCTCTAAATTCATCTTATCCATCTTCTAAATCCATCTTACCCACCTCTAAATCCATTTTATCCCACCTCTAAATATTGTTTTAATCACGAAGTCATATCTTCTGTTTTTGATCAATTAAATGCATTTTAATGTCATAGATTTAGCCGGTGGTAAGACAATGGCTGCAATGAGGTTTAAATAAATCAGCAATCAGGATTAGACCGACCTGTTGTATATTTTCTAACAGTAACCATGTACTTTACTGTACATCAACTGAGAGTTTGTGATCACAGTGATAATTGGTGTGAAGCTTGTGGCTACCAATGTCCAGTAATGGAACAGTCAACAGTATATCAGGAGGCATTCCTCTGTCTTTGTCTTTGACAGTGGGAGGTCCATCTGCTCTTCCTGCACCAGGCGCTGGGGCAGCTCAACAAATAGAGAGGTTGAATCCAGGGGCTTCGTGTGTGTGTGCCTAATTTTCTCTCTCCACCTCCTGCACTCCCAGGTTGGTCAGACTTCAAAAACTCAGGAACAGTGCTCCTCTGAGACCATCCTACACAAGTATGAACTAGACTTCATCGTGGGAGAGGTGAGTTAACCTAACTTTTTGTAGCCTACTTTGAAATCAATGGGACATTTGTGCAAACACTTAGGATACACTTTTCCTCAGTTAGGATTCGACCCTTCAAAGCGGTGTGTATATCTCATTAAATCTCTAAGTCAAGCTAATTATAATAATTTGGTGGGTGCTTATATTTGTTCTATTTCACACAATGTACAATACAAGTGTGAACTGGAAATGTGTTTTTTTGCATATCCCAACCCTCCCTGAGACACCCTCGGAGAGTGGGGAGAGTGGGGTCTGCCATTTTCAACGGCGATCCTGGAGCTGATTTTTTCCCCTTGTCAGCTCGGGGATTCGAACTAGCAACCTTTCGGTTATTGGCCCAACGCTCTAACCGCCCATATTTCAAACCGGTTCCATCACTATTTATCTGTAATAGGCAATACATATGTTTGTGGTAGATATTGTTTAATGATAAGATGTTCTGTGTTTGTTCCTCTTTCAGCAGGGCTCCAAAGATGGGGTCCTCCAGAGGGCTTTCCACAACACTTCCAGGCCTCTCTCAGATACTCGGGGCAACTTTCAATGAAACACGCACACACGTAAAAGCGCACACACCCAAGCATTCTTGTGCACTCATACACCAAGCTCTGGATATGTGCTATGATCTCGCACGCACACACACACACACTTTCCCTCTCTCTCTCTCTGTCTCTCTCTCTCTCGTGGTCTCTCTCTCGCTCTCTCTCTCTCTCGTGGTCTCTCTCTCTCTCTCTCTCGTGGTCTCTCTCTCTCTCTCGTGGTCTCGCTCTCTCTCTCGTTGTCGTTGTCGCTTTCTCTCGTTGTCGCTCTCTCTCGTTGTCTCTCTCTCTCGTTGTCGCTCTCTCTCTCTCTCGTTGTCGCTCTCTCGTTGTCGCTCTCTCTCTCTCTCGTTGTCGCTCTCTCTCTCTCTCTCTCTCGTTGTCGCTCTCTCTCTCTCTCTCTCTCTCTCTCTCGCTCTCTCGTTGTCGCTCTCTCGTTGTCGCTCTCTCTCTCTCATCCTTAAAAGGAAGGATCCACAACAGTCCCATACAACAGATGGTTTAATTTTTATAGCTACGGACACTGAGAATGTCTCTGTTTTTAACTCAAATTCCTTGAAGGCTGACACTTAGCTCTGGAATGTTGTTTTTGTACATTTTCAGGAGTTTAGCAGAACTCCAAGATGGATAGACTTTTGCCAAGCAGGAGAAAGATGTTTTCCCCCTCCGCCAGTATTTGGTTGCTACGGTGACCTGCTCCTCAAGGCCCCAAAATAAGGGGTGAGGAATGCGGTGCTGTGGACGTTAACGATAGACGGGGTGAGGAATACGGTGCTGTGGAAGTTAACGATCGACGGCTCATGAAAGAAACCCTCTATATTTGGAGACTCTGAGCGGGACCACGCTTCACAGTTGGCAGCGATATTGTTTTTCTTGACAGTGTTTCAGCTTTGATGGATGATAATGATGATGTATGTGTGACAACATTGATTTGTAATTATGAACGTTGTATGTGTGGGGTTGTGCTCTTTTGTGCCAGTGCGCAAGTATAGCTGAAGAACACATTTAAGACACCTCTAGGTGGCACTCATATGTCAATCAATCTATGAAAGGCCCAACATCATGTAAAAACTGTCATGAAACATTTGTTACAATTCTCAACGAACAGGACCATTGGGACTCAATATCTTTATAGGAGGCCCATCAATAGACTGACTCTGAAGGAGAGAGAGAAAGGGGGAAACTTGCCAAGGCACAAGGTAGGGTGATGTTGCCATTCCTTTCATTTCCAAAACAAACATGAGATGAGATGAACATTGTGAACCAGATGGGTTTAATGTATCTGGTATTCGAACAAGATCAGGCCAGGATGTACTCTGGCTCTGTTCAGCTCTACACACCTCTGTCATGTTTTCACTATCAGGACTCTCATAACAAAGCCTCCATTAACACTTTATAAAGCCTATATAGATTTGTGATGAAATCATTCATAAGTACATGTCATGGGTGGTAAAAAGAGTCAGGCCACATTTGTCATAGAACTACATATTGTTATATCTCTGCAGATTAAAGGCTACTGATTATGTCGGCCTTGCTTTCATCAATCTACACACAATTCCCTATAATGACAAAGTGAAATTAGAAATATTTGCAAATGTATTAAATATAAAAACAGACAGACCTTATTTACACAAGTATTCAGACCCTTTGCTATGAGACTTGAAATTGAGCTCAGGTGCATCCTGTTTCCATTGATCATCCTTGAGATGTTTATACAACTTGATTGGAGTCCAACCGTGGTAAATCCAATTGATTGGACATGATTTGACACACCTGTCTATATAAGGTCCCACAGTTGACAGTGCATGTCAGAAAAAACAAAACCATGAGGTTGAAGGAATTGTCCGTAGAGCTCCAAGACAGGATTGTCACAGATCTGGGGAAGGGTACCAAAAAATGTCTGCAGCATTGAAGGTCCCCAAAAACCCAGTGGCCTCTAATTCTTAAATAGAAGAAGTTTGGAACCACCAAGACTCTTCCTAGAGATGGCCACCCAGCCAATCTGAGCAATGGGGTCAGGGAGGTGACCAGGAACCCGATGGTCATTCTGACAGAGCTCCAGAGTTAATCTGTGGAGATGGGAGAACTTTCCAGAAGGACAACCATCTCTGCAGCACTCCACCAAACAGGACTTTATGGTAGAGTTGCCAGATGGAAGCCACTCCTCAGTAAAAGGCACATGACAGCCCGCTTGGAGAACCTAAAGATTCTCTGGTCTGATGACTCTTTAGCCTAAATGCCAAGCATCACGTCTGGAGATAACCAGGCACCACTCATCACCTGCCCAATACCATCCCTACGTTGAAGCATGGTGGTGGCAGCATCATGCTGTGGGGATGTTTTTCAGCGGCAGGGACTGGGAGACTAGTCAGGATAGAGGGAAAGATGAACGGAGCAAAGTACAGAGAGATTCTTGATGAAAACCTGCTCCAGAGCGCTCATGACCTCAGACTGGAGCAAAGGTTCCCCTTCCAACCAACGACCCTAAGCATACAGTCAAGACAACGCAGGAGTGGCTTCAGGACAAGTCTCTGAATGTCCTTGTGTGGACCAGCCAGAGCCCGGAATTGAACCGTAGTGCATCCTGTTTCCATTGATCATCCTTGAGATGTTTATACAACTTGATTGGAGATACAACTTGATTGGAGTCCAACTGTGGTAAATCCAATTGATTGGACATGATTTGACACACCTGTCTATATAAGGTCCCACAGTTGACAGTGCATGTCAGAAAAATTAACATCTCTGGACATCTCTGGATAGACCTGAAAACAGCTGTGCAGTGACGCTCCCCATTCAACCTGACAGAGCTTGAGAGGATCTGCGGAGAAGAATTGGAGAAACTCCCCATATACAGGTGTGCCAAGCTTGTAGTGTCATACCCAAGAAGACTCTAAGCTGTAATTGCTGCCAAAGGTGCTACAGCAAAGTACTGAGTAAAGGGTCTGAATAGTTATGTAAATGTAATATTTCAGTTGTTTTTTTTATACATTTGCAAAAATGTATAAAACCTAGTTTTTGCCTCGTCATTATGGGGTATTGTGTGTAGATTGATGAGGAGGAAAATAGAATTTAATCAATTTTAAGGCTGTAACGTAACAAAATGTGGAAAAAGTCAAGAGGTCTGAATACCTTCCAAATGCACTGTAGGTTCCTGTTTACAAATGCCCAAAACTGCTCTACTCCCTCTACCACTGAGAATCTTTCTGGTTCAACCCTACGCTTAAGTCATCTTTGTTTTGAAAGACTAGAATGTTTCTCTGACATTTTTGTTTCATGTTTGGGTTGTGAGTTGAGACAAAATGGGGCTGTGTGTGTGCACATACAGAGCTGATCTCTCATTCACCTTCTCAAGATGAGCTTCCACCACATCCTGTCACTGTGTTGTCATTCATGGCCCTGGAATTCGTTGGAATAATATGATAAGTGAAATTCCCACGATAGGCGTCCTCTTTTCACAGCTTTAGGACATTCCAGAGAATCTGCACAGCCATTTGGCTGTGAAGAGATCACACGGGTGTTCCTGTTGTGCCATGACTGATCTGAGGAGGATGAGGGGAGCTTGACTTCCAGGCATGACCCCTCTCTTCCAATACCATTGTTATGGAGAGGAAGTGGTGCTTATTGTCTTTGCCCCTGTGGGCCCAGCCTAGGCTACTGGGGTTAGGGCTAGGGTCAGCCTAAAATGGGGTTAGGGCTAGGGTTAGGGTCAGCCTAGGCTGGAATTAATGTTAGGGTTAGCCTAGGCTGGGGTTAGGGTCAGCCAAGGCTGGGGTTAGGGTCAGCCTAGGGCCTAGGCTATTGGGGTTAGGGTTAGCCTAGACTGAGATTAGTATAAGGGTTAGTCTAGGCTGGGGTTAGGGTCAGACTAGGATGGGGTTAGTGTTATGGTTAGGGTTAGCCTAGGCTGGGATCAGACTAGGCTGGGGTTAGGGTTAGCCTAGGCTGGGGTTAGTATTAGGGTTAGCCTAGGCTGGGGTAGGGGGTGGGGTCAGACTAGGCTGGGGTCAGAGTAGGCTGGGGTTAGTGTCAGCATGTGTTGGGGTTAGTGTTATGATTCAGCCTAGGTTGGGGTCAGACTAGGCTGGGGTTAGGGTTAGCCTAGGCTGGGGTTAGTATTAGGGTTAGCCTAGGCTGGGGTAGGGGGTGGGGTCAGACTAGGCTGGGGTCAGACTAGGCTGGGGTCAGAGTAGGCTGGGGTTAGTGTCAGCATGGGTTGGGGTTAGTGTTATGATTCAGCCTAGGTTGGGGTCAGACTAGGCTGGGATTATGGTCAGACTAGGCTGGGGTTAGTGTTAGGGTTCAGTCTAGGCTGGGGTCAGATTAGGCTGGGGTTATGGTCAGACTAGGCTGGGGTTAGGGTCAGACTAGGCTGGGGTTAGTGTTAGGGTTCAGTCTAGGCTGGGGTTTGTGTTGGGTTCAGTCTAGGATGGGGATAGGGTTAGGGTCAGCATAGGCTGGGGTTTCTATTTATTTAACCTTCATTTAACTTGGAGTAAGGCTGGGGTTAGTGTTAGGGTTAGCCTAAGCTGGGGTTAGGGTTGGGGTCAGCCTAATATGGTGTTAGGGTTAGATTAGGCTGGGGTTAGTGTTAGCCTAGGCGGGGGGTTATTTCAGCCTTATCTGGGGTTAGGGTCAGCCTAGACAGAGGATACTGTTAGGGTTAGCCTAAACTGGCGTTAGGGTTAGTGTCAGCCTAGGCTGGGGTTAGGGTCAACCTAGGCTGGGGTTAGTGTTAGGGTCAGCTTAATCTGGAGTTAGCTGTGGGGTTAGACTGGGGTTGGGTTCAGCCTGGGCTGGGATTAGGGTTGGGGTCAGCCTGGACTGGGGTTAGGGTTGGGGCTGGGGTTAGGGTTGGGGTCATCCTGGGCTGGGATTAGGGTTGGGGTCAGCCTGGACTGGGGTTAGGGTTGGGACTGGGGTTAGGGTTGGGGTCATCCTGGGCTGGGGCTAGGGTTGGGGTCAGCCGGTTCAGCCGGCTTCGGTTCGGCTGGCGCCTAGCCGAAATTGAATTCAAAACTATTAGAAGTAGGTTTTTACAGTACTGAAAATATTTATGCAATTTTATTTGATTGAACTGAGCACTACAGGTACTGTACATGTACAGTATGTAAGCACTAGTGTATGGATAGTTTATTGATCATGTATTATTACATGGATCCAGTACAGTCCTAGCCCAGGGATTCTGTTTTGTACATTCCATTTCCTGTGAAATGTGACACTCAAGCCACTGACTTTGATATAGTTTTTTACTCTAGTACAATGGTGCTCTATTGTATAACAGTGTTTTAAACGTCGATCAAGCCAGCCAAACTCTGTTGCTATTGATTCTTTCACACTTCACTTAAAGGGTAGGTAGCATAAACGTAACCACATGTAACATGTGGATTTGCATTAGCATACACATCAAAATTTACACCACACTTTAAAAATGTTCAAGTTATTACATAAAACCGAGAATTCCGAAGAAGGCCGCTGTCATGCTGGAAGACGTTTTTGCGGAGTGTTACGTTATATGGAGGATCGGGCAAGCCAGCCTATTTCTTATAATGTAAACTCCAACAGAAATAACTTCAGAGGAACTTCAAATTATACCAAATCGTTTACACTTTTGACTACTGGTTTCAATAAAATGTTCTGCCAACTTACAAGCAAATGCTTTATGAATCTATTGCATGGTTGCTAGCCAACCAGCCTGCTAACATTACGTTAGCACTGTATGAGCCAGTTGCTATCAACACTTATCTTTCAGCTACATTAAAGTAAACCCAACTTTAAGAAATACATAACGCCATCTAACCAGTAATCAAATAATGCTACCGGTATGTGCAGTCATCTTATCCAACAAACCAGCCAGCTAAAGTTGGTTATTTTAGCCCGTTAGCTTGCCTAGCCAGCTCGCTAGCCAACAGCTAGTCGACATAGCTAAGTAGTAAGCCAGAGAACAACACCAACTAGTCTAGCATAGGCAGGAACCCACAGAACACAACAGATATCAGATATCAAGTAGAGAGAGTCGAGACTTACCGATTGACGTCTGAGTTAGCTAACAAAGAAGAGCCAAGGAGAGAGGTGCTTCAGAGGGAGAAGCCTTTTCACCGGCCGAGGGAGAGTCGGTTAATCCAATAGCGATATAGTGAGGAAAATCCATATTGAATTTACCCGCTTTATCTCCATCACTGCTGACGCTCGCAGTTTACCGGGAGGTCGGTAGGAAACAGAGGTTGCAGGCTTCACATTCATGCTCGGCACAGCACCTGGTTTCAGTCGAAGTCTCATTCCGAATCCGGCCTTTCATTGGTTATAGCCATTTAAGTTTTCCGGGGTGAAATGAGCACTGCGTACAGTAGACATTCCCACTGTTCGCTTACTCCAATTCGTTTCAACCGGACAACCGGTCCCACTTCAAAGCTAGCTTCTTCTTTTTGGGCCCCAAATGAGTCGTAACCTCTTCCTTGTGGGCATTACAGCACCGAGCAACAAAACACCTCCATGGAATATTTAGCTTTTAAAAAAGATGTTGGGTCTGAAATGAAAACTAAGATTAGCTACGGACGACGTAAAACTACTACAACACTCACTCGCTCGCTTAACTACTTAACTAGTTAATAAATATTTAAAAACCCAAAACATCGATTTTTGGAGTTGTTGGTAACTACACTGTGACTACAACTAAGTTAATAAGTCTTTGACCACACTATGTTGTTACTTTGGTGAGTAAAATCTCATGCTACCTACAGTTGAAGTCGGAAGTTTGTATACACCTTAGCCAAAAACATTTTAAACTCAATTTTATACCATTCCTAACAATTCCTACTTTAAGAATGTGAAATGTCAGAATAATAGCTATTTCAGCTTTGATTTCTTTCATCACATTCCCAGTGGGTCAGAAGTTTACATACACTCAATTAGTATTTGGTAACGGTGCCATTAAATTGTTTAACTTGGGTCAAACATTTCAGGTAGCCTTCCACAAGCTTCCCACAAAATGTTGGGTGAATTTTGGCCCATTCCTTCTGACAGAGCTGGTGTAACTGAGTCAGGTTTGTACGCCTCCTTCAGTTCTGCCCACAAATTTTCTATAGGATTGAGGTCAGAGCTTTGTGATGGCCACTCCAATGCCTTGACTTTGTTGTCCTTAAGCCATTTTGCCACAACTTTGAAAGTATGCTTAGGGTCATTGTCCATTTGGAAGACCCATTTGTGAACAAGCTTTAACTTCCTGACTGATGTCTTGAGATGTTGCTTCAATACATCCACATAATTGTCCTCCCTCATGATGCCATCTATTTTGTGAAGTGCACCAGTCCCTCCTGCAGCAAAGTACCCTCACAACATGATGCTGCCACCCTTGTGTTTCACTGTTGGGATGGTATTCTTCGGCTTTCAAGCCTCCCCTTTTCCTCCAAACATAATGATGGTCATTATGGCCAAACAGTTCTATTTTTGTTTCATCAGACCAGAGGACATTTCTCCAAAAAGTACGATCTTTGTCCCCATGTGCAGTTGGAAACCAAAGTCTGGCTTTTATATGGCGGTTTTGGAGCGGTGGCATCTTCCTTGCTGATCGGCCTTTTAGGTTATGTCGATATAGGACTCGTTTTACTGTGGATATAGATACTCTTGTACCTGTTTCCTCCAGCATCTTCACAAGGTCCTTTGTCTCACGACTTCTGCTAAAGTTGTTGCCTCTCCTTGTTCGGGTTGTGCTCGGCGGTCGACGTCACCGGTCTTCTAGCCATCATTGATACATTTTTAATTTTCCATTGGTTTTGTCTTTTCTTCCCACACACCTGTTTTCAATCCCATTCATTACCTGTTGTGTATTTAACCCTCTGTTTCCCCTCATGTCTTTGTCAGAGATTGTTTTATGTCAAGTGTTGTTTTTTTGTTGTATAGGTGTGCGACGGGTCCTCATACCCATGTTCGTTTATGTATATACGTATTTAGTGTTTGGAGCATGTTAAGTGGACTTATATTAAAAGACTCCATTTACACTCCGTTTGACTCTCCTGCGCCTGACTTACCTGCCACCTATACACACCACTCTGACACTTTGCTGTTGTTCTGGGATTGATTTGCACTTTTTGCACCAAAGTACGTTCATCTCTAGGAGACAGAACGTGTCTCCTTCCTGAGCAGTATGATGGCTGCGTGGTCCCATGGTGTTCATACTTGCATACTATTGTTTGTACAGATGAACATGATACCTTCAGGCGTTTGGAAATTGCTCCCAAGGATGAACCAGACTTGTGGAGATCTACTATTTTTTTCTGAGGTCTTGGTTGATTTCTTTTGATTTTCCCATGATGTCAAGCAAAGAGGCACAGAGTTTGAAGGTAGGCCTTGAAATACATCCACAGGTACACCTCCAATTGACTCATTATGTTAATTAGCCTATCATAATCATTTTCTGCAATATTCCAAGCTGTTTAAAGACACAATACGTTGACTGTATGTAAACTTCTGACCCACTGGAATTGTGATACAGTGAAATAATCTGTCTGTAAACATTTGTTGGAAAAATGACTTGTGTCATGCACAAAGTAGATGTCCTAATCGACTTGCCAAAACTGTAGTTTGTTAACAAGAAATATGTGGAGTGGTTGAAAAACAAGTTTTAATGATTACAATCTAAGTGTATGTAAACGTCTGACTTCAACTGTACCCATTAAAGTGGAACTGACAGCGTTTTAGCAAGATTAAATCTTATTCAAATCTGTTCATATACACTCCCAGGAAGAATATGACACATTTCTTAAAATTTTCTGACATGCGAGTGTTTTCATATGGTCATTTTCACGTTTTCATGAATTCATAGACTGTTTGGGAATGACGAGTGAGAAAGCGGCTGTGCATTTGGACAAGTAATAGACACTGCAGTAAATAAATCTACTAAAAACATGTCTTGTCCAGGACCGGAGTCCACGTACACCGGTGCGCCATAGACAATAGCCTTTTCATATCTGAAAAGTAGTTAAAACACTGCCAATTCCCCTTTAACATGGCAGGAACATAGAGAGCTGGTGGCAGATTCCCTGTCACCACACACACACATGAGCGAAGACATGTACCAACACACACAGGCACACAAGCACGCACACACACACACACCTGCCACCAGCCTAGGGGTAGTCTAAATTACATTTCCACTCTTCCTCTATCCTGAGTTCTGTTTTTGTTATTCTGATACAGTAAAAACAAGGAAGGAATGTTAGATCATGATATTT
Source organism: Oncorhynchus mykiss (assembly GCF_057628025.1). NCBI lineage: Eukaryota > Metazoa > Chordata > Actinopteri > Salmoniformes > Salmonidae > Oncorhynchus > Oncorhynchus mykiss. The sequence continues at coordinate 32,625,949 of NC_143049.1, forward strand.
GTAAGATAACCAACAATGCTGTTACTGTGAGTAAAGCTAAGTTAATGTTCATCAGTTGGGTTGACAATTTCCCAGAACACTCTTCAATAAACGGCATGACAAAGAGAGCCTTGTGATGTGACATAACAGCAAAGCCCAGCCTCTTGTCTAGACGTCTCCTCCCAATAGTGTTTTTAGTGCATCTTAAAGAGACTTGGTATGAGACACACACACAGCTGTCTGTGTTGAAGTGCACTCCGGGGTTAAATGGTCCGATACGGAGACGTCCACAACGTCCAATAAGACAGGAGAAAATGTTCAAGTACTCTAACTCTCTCCCGAGCAACACCAAGATAATGACACGGTTGAAGGGAAATTGTAGGGTAGCATCGGCTTGGAACTGTTAACACTGACCTGGAGAGACCCTTTTGGGCATTCCAGAGTGGTTCTGGGATTCTTGGAAGTGCTCCGTGTTTGCATTCTTAGTTCCTGGCTTCAGCAGAGGTTGTGCGTCTCTGTGAAATTGGACTGGGACATAGCTAGGCCCAGGAGTTTTCCTGACCATGGGACTTAACTGGGATTAATCTCCGGGTTCTCAAGTTTTAGGATTTACTGAAACTGGGGCCCAGTGTTGTTCCTGGCTTCAGATCAGGTGGTTAAGAACAACTCCTGGCCCTATGCCCATTTCAGGTCCCAACTCCTGGCCCTATGCCCATTTAAAGGGTACTTCAGGATTTTGTCAATGGAGCCCTTTATCTTATTCCCCAGTCAGATGACCTTGTGGATACAATTTGTATGTCTCTCCGTGCAGTTTGAAGGAAGTTGCTAACTAACATTAGCTCAATGACTCGAAGTCTGTGGTAACTGCTAGCATGCTGGTAGATTCCATAGGCTTCCAGTCATTGCGTTAACACTAGTTAGCACTGGCTTGCGAAACAACCTCTAACTTCCTTCATACTGGATGCAGAGATGTAAAAATGGTATCCTTGAGTTAATATGACTCTGGGGAAGTAGATACAATCCCAAAGTATTCCTTTAAGGGCCCAACTCCTGGCCCTAGTCCCATTTAAGGACCCAACTCTGGGCCTTAGACATTGATGCGCTGAAAAGTTGGCTGCACAGAATTCCTAGATGAAATATAACATAGTATATTATAGATTGTAGGTTTATAGAAGGTGGCAGCTAGTCGGAGCAAGCTTAGAGTTAAGAGTTCCTATGAGCGATAACATGATAAAAAGTGACTGACTGTGTGTAATAAGTGTACCCAAGTGTTTTCAGTGGACTAAGAAAACTGCAAGTAATCCTTTAAACTGATTAAAGGAATTCCTTTAAGGGATATAGCTTGATAATAAAATGTGATTGACAGGCTGCTCTGTAACAGGCTGTGTTGTCCTTCAACACAAGGAACTCTATAGAAATCTTGAGTTCAACTTTGACTCTAATTCAAATTCAACTGTTGCCCACTCCATCTATCTTGGTTAATGAACAAAAGCGTTGTTTATCTCCTCGTCTTCAGAACTATTCTAATGAGTTTGTTCCATTGCGCATCATACATAATTTGGATTTTATTAATCCCAAAATAGATGTTTGTTCCAAGAACATTCTACCCCAATGTTTAAAAATAGACTGTCTGTCTGAAATAGACAATGCCCCTCTTTTTGAGTGTCAAAGAATGCACTGTGTCTCATGTGAGACCAGCTGACATGTCGAGCAATATCGCTATTAATATACAGTGGGGCAAAAAAGTATTTAGTCAGCCACCAATTGGGCAAGTTCTCCCACTTAAAAAGATGAGAGAGGCCTGTAATTTTCATCATAGGTACACTTCAACTATGACAGACAAAATTAGAAGAAAAAAATCCAGAAAATCACATTGTAGGATTTTTAATGAATTTATTTGCAAATGATGGTGGAAAATAATTGGTGGCTGACTAAATACTTTTTTTGCCCCACTGTACATGTTAATGTTCGACCTGCTTGCCGAAAATCTCATTCCAAAATCACGGGCATTAATATGGAGTTAGTCCCCCCTTTGTTGCTATAACAGCCTCCAGAACATTGCTGCAGGGACTTGTTTCCATTCAGCCACGAGCATTAGTAAGGTCGGACACTGATGTTGGGTGATTTAGGCCTGGCTCACAGTCGGGGATCTGTGCAGGCCAGTCAAGTTCTTCCACACCGACCGTGACAAACCATTTCTGTATAGACCTCGCTTTATGCAAGGGGGAATTGTCATGCTGAAACAAGAAAGGGCCTTCCCCAAACTGTTCCCAAAGTTGGAAGCACAGAATCGTCTAGAATTTCATTGTATGCTGTAGTGTTAAGATTTGCAAAACATCACTTCTCATCATTGTCCCTGTTCAAATAAACTTCATAAATAAATACAGCAGAACCATCAATGTTTCTTAGGGGCAAAACTACATTCACATAATTTGATATCCAGTATCCAATCAAATTCATATCGGCCATGTGGCCCCGTCAGGAACAACTTCATGCTCCCATTTGCCCAGGTCCAATGGCTCGGGGCTGGGTTTCTACTAAGCTAAAAAAAAAATGTAAATGGTCATACCAAGGATCATTTAGCTATTTCATTTAGAATTTTAGGACCCTTGTAGGTATCAATTTTTTTTATTTTTTTATTAAACATTGAATTTGGCCTTACTGCTATTAGCCCATACATGAAAAAAATGGATATTCCGACAATAAATCAAAAGGAAGTATGTTTTGAAGTGTCTGTCCTATATCTGAGAGATATAAGAAAGCTCAGGAAAAAACAAACATATATATATATATCTCATAGAGAATAATAGAAGCCTCTAATGGCAAAAACTCAGTTTTAGCATGGGCAGCGCCATTGAGGGCTTCCACCATGCCTCTAACATTTTAAAGTAGTCAAAGTAGTCAACAGGGAGGGGATTCCTATGGGTTTTAGCATCAATGGCGCTGCCCATGCTGTCACAGACCCTATGATGGCACAGATATAAAGATAAGTCCTCTATCTATCTCCATGAGATATCTCTAGCTTAAATAGACATATTTTTATGGGGATTTTTTAAAATTATTTTGCAAATTACATTTCCATGGGGTGCGGACATAAACTCTAGTACAAGACAGAGTTTAATGTTTTTTTTTTTTTATCAAGTCATGTGCTCAGAAAACAAATTTAACAATGTACTCTACTAATGACAGATATGGCCAATCTATCCCCTTTGGCTAACCATGCTTAGTAACAGCCTATCTAAGCATAATAATAACCAACACATATAAACTTCCCTCCAGGCCATATGGAAAGTCCCTCAGAGGTTTGAATCTCCTCTCCAGTCATAAAGGGCTCGCTCTTTCCACCACGCTGCCTGTGGCCAACATGACTGATCTTCTGCAATGTGCCAGGTCAGCAATGGCAGAGTCAGCAACGGCAGCAGATAGCTATGTCCTGGGGGGCACACATGCCGAGCATGGCTGAATGATTGGCATTCCCATGATCTCCCGCCCTGATTGGCCAAAGGACTTTTTTAGAAACGGATGTCATGGTTGGACATAGAACTGCCGTGTCATTCGTCTCTCACTTACTTAGACCTTTTGGATGAGTGACTGTAAAGGAAAAACCTCATGGGCTTGTACTTTGCAAGTTCTATGCACAAAAATCATGGACAATCAAGCACTTTGTAGTTTTTGTGTAGTAGGTGTTGTAATTTCGTTTAGTTGCTTTAATCTTTAGGTCAGCCTTACAAAGGGTGATTCTTCAATGTCATTGGTAGTTTTGCCTGTATGCTGCACAACACATTTCCTTGTTGAGGATCTAAGCCTTGAAAGCATAGGCCTGATTGCCTGTGGCAACTATAGGTTTTCTTTTTTCAAAGTAGTGTAAGCACTTCCAACAAAAATCCACAGGTGCAGGGAACAAATACTGTTATGGGGAGAAATACATGCTGCAGCATGCCATGCACTCTAAGCAGACCCTGCTTGGAAGTTTATGAGAATGCAAAGAGTTATTTCTAACGAGTTGTTGTCATGTCTGTTTTAATGATTCGTTTCCACCTGTTTTAACACTTTAAAAAACATTATCTGAAGAATTTAGGAACTTGTGAAGTTATTTTGTGTTCCGAGCAGCTTAAACACAGTGAAGGCAGACCACCGTTAATGTGTTTGTGAGATTAGGAAACGAGAGAGAGAGAGAGAGAGAGAGAGAGAGAATCATTGCGGCGGAAAAGTACCCAATTGTCATAAAGATATGAATAAAGTAAAAGTCACCCAGTGAAATACTACTTGAGTAAAAATCTCAAAGTATTTGGTTTTAAATATACTTAAGTATCAAAAGTAAATGGAATTGCTAAAATGTACATAAGTTTCAAAAGTAAAAGTATAAACAGTTTCAAATTCCTTATATTAAGCAAACCAGACGGCACAATTTAAAAAAAATGTTTTTTATTGATGCATAGCCAACACTCAGACATAATTTATAAACAAAGCATTTGTGTTTAGTGAGTCCGCCAGATCAGAGGCAATAGGGATGACCAGAGATGTTCTCTTGATAAGTGTGTAAATTGGACCATTTTCTTGTCAAAATGTAACAAGTACTTTTGGGTGTCGGGGAAAATGTATGGAGTAAAAAGTACATCATTTTCTTTAGGGATGTAGTGAAGTAAAAGTTGTCAAAAACATAAATAGTAAAGTACAGATACCCCCAAAAACGACTTAAGCTCACGGATCCCGCTTGCAGGATCAAAATCGACAACATCCAGTGAAGCTGGAGCGTGCCAAATTCAAATTACAAAATTGTAATATTAAACATTCATGAACATACAAGTGTCCTGCATCATTTAAAAGCTTCACTTCTTATTAATCCAACCGCATTGTCAGATTTCAAAAAGGCTTTACAACGAAAGCATATCATGTGATTATCTGAAGACAGTGCCCCACACCAAAATACTTTTCCAAACCAGCAAAGGCGTCACAATTGTAACAAATAGAAATAAAATAAATCACTTACCTTTGAAGATCTTCCTCTGTTTGCAGTCTCCATGGTCCCAGCTACACAACAAATGGTCGTTTTGTTCAATAAAGTCCTTTATATCCCCAAAATGTCAGTTTAGGTGGTGCGCTTGATTCAGTAATCCACTCGCTCAACATGCATACAAACGAATCCAAAAAGTTCCCAGTAAAGTTTGTCCAAACAAGTCAAACGATGTTTCTAATTAATCCGCAGGTACTCAAATATCAAAATAAATTATAAAATTGAAGACAGAGAATAATATGTTCAATAGGGAAGATAAATAACGAAGAGCGTGCACCTCATTCATGCGCTCAACAAGACTACATTCCTAGTGAGAGACACCTTGGAAAAACTACAACTACTCAATCATTTTTCAAAAAACAAGCCTGAAACCCTTTCTAAAGACTGTTGACATCTAGTGGAAGCCATAGGAGCTGCAATCTGGGAGCTATTTATTTGTATATCCCATAGACAAGCAATGAAATGGACTGTGACCTCAGAAAAACATTTTCCTGATGGAATTTCCTCGGGCTTTCGCCTGCCATATCAGTTCTGTTATACTCACAGACATGAATTGAACTTTGATTGAAAAAATTCAGAGTGTTTTCCATCCAATGCTTCCAATTATATGCATATCCTAGCTTCTGGACCTGAGTAACAGGCAGTTTACTTTGGGCACTTCATTCATCCAAACTTCCGAACATTGCCCCCTAGCCCTAAGAGGCTTTAGTACTTTAAAGTATTTTTACATAAGTACTTTACACCACTGATTACGGTGACACTCAACTATATGCCCTCAGCGGCGTGTGAGTAATATGTCAGAGCAAATGCCAACTATTTGTTTTCAGATGGAGAAAAGCAACTTCACCATGGTAATGTCATGACATTCTCTATATTTTCAACAAGGAGGAGAGGAACGGTGGGGTAAGAGCCTAAACACATAGCGAGAAGAGTGTCTCAAAAGCATCCATGGAAAAGGGGAAAATGGCCAAAGACTTTTTTTATTTTCCGTTGCTGTATTCATTCCCATCGGCACCGATCCTCATCCTGCATACTGTTTTCATGAGTAGTGTGTGTAACGGTTTTCTTCCTCCTCTGAAGAGGTGAAACAGGGATCGGACCAATATGCAGCGTGTTTATTGTTAAGCATCTTTAATAAAGACGAAAACGTAAACACTATACAAATACAAAAAACGTGGAAAAACCGAAACAGTCCTAACTGGTGCAAAACACAGAGACAGGAGCAATCACCCACAAAATACCTAAAGAATATGGCTGCCTAAATATGGTTCCCAATCAGAGACAACGATAAACACCTGCCTCTGATTGAGAACCACTCCAGGCAACCATAGACTTACCTAGAACACTCAACTAAACATAACCCCATAGACTACAAAACCCCTAGACAAAACAAGACATAAATCACCCATGTCACACCCTGGCCTAACCAACATAGTATTTCTGTGTTTTCTTTATTAAGGCCAGGGCGTGACAGTACCCCCCCCCCCCCCCCCCCTAAACCCATAGGGGAGGGTCTGGGTGGGTGTCTGTCCACGGTGGCGGCTCTGGCGCGGGCCCCTGTGGACCCCACTCCAACACAGTCTTAGTCCGCTTACTTAGCGTCCCTTGAGTGGCGACCCTCGCCGCCGACCTTGGCCTACTAACCTTAACAAAGGGCCCCACTGGACTGAGGGGCAGCTCGGGACTGAGGGGCAGCTCGGGACTGAGGGGCAGCTCGGGACTGAGGGGCAGCTCGGGACTGAGGGGCAGCTCGGGACTGAAAGGTAGCCCAAGACTAAGAGATAGCTCAGGCAGGTTGACGGCTCTGGCAGATCCTGGCTGAATGGCGGCTCTGGCGGATCCTGGCTGAATGGCTGCTCTGGCGGATCCTGGCAGACTGGCGGATCCTGGCAGACTGGCAGATCTGGCGGATCCTGGCAGACTGGCGGCTTTGGCGGATCCTGGCAGACTGGCGGCTTTGGCTGCTCCATGCTGACTGGCGGCTCTGGCTGCTCCAGGTGGAAGAAAACACAGAAATACTAAGGCCAGGGCGTGACAGTGTGTCTCAGATATCAAGGCACAGGAAAAAAATGTCACAAGTCCAGTTTGACCCAGAAAGCCAGGAGAGAGTGGGAGTGCTGTTCAGATACACTACATCAAACACACAACAGTACACAAACACACACACACACACTAGTTACATTCTTTCATCAGGTTCTTGAATTCTTTCAACGGGTTCGAAATGTGTATAATTGAGCCTTCAAGTTGTTTCCAACACGTTGACCAGCCAATACTTGTGTTGTTTTTACACACACCTGTAACAGCAGTGTGGTCTAGTCACAGACTTGAAGGATTCTACCCCCATGAGTCATTGTCTGATACTGTATGTGTCAGTTATAAACTTTACTGGAAATTCCCTTCAACTGGAGTGGATGGAGCAAGCGGGAGATTGCTCAATAACGTGCTGTAGTAATTGCAGCAATAATTCTGTGTTTCCTCATAAGGGTTCTGTCAGAATTTAATAGAGGAATTTTAACCAAATAAACAACGCTAGACCGCACTTGTCTTGATCTGAGACCTGTTCCCAGAATGATTCAAAAGTACATAAAAAGTCAGTCGTTCTATCTTGAAATATGAATACCTGGGAATATGCAATGTCATTGAAGTAACAGAACAAAATACCACCCCAACACATTCTATGTGATCCCTATCTATAGAAGGAATTAATCCCATCCAAATACAACCCTATCCAATTGCATTCCTCTCCATCCCATCTTATCGTATTCAGCGGTATTCCATTCTGTGCCACACTATTCAATACCCCACTATCCTATCCCATTTTATTCCACCCCTTTAGAATTCTACTCTCCTCTACACGGTTCTATCATGTCCAGTTTCAATCCCATGCTATCCCATTGTTCCCTCCGAGCCTCAGGACAGAAACCCAGTCCTTAGTGAGATGGCCTCTCCTCCTACCCTCTCTTAGAACAAGTCATTCAGTGTAGTAATGCTAGCCTGCTTTGTCTATCACACAGCTCCAGGAAAGCTCCTTCCTTCCACAATTACATTTGTACCCACAACCCATGGGGCTTTAACTTTGGTTAACTGAAGTCCGCCCGAGTGCACAGACAGCAGGAAATTTTAAGACCAGCGATTTTGGATTCCACTAGAACCAGGAATGGCTCCTTTCAATGTCCATTATTTCAAAGGGACACACCACTTGACATTCCTTTGGAAGTTCACAGGAAGTCTGCCACAATGGGGGCAAATAGCCAGAGGCTTGTTGTTAACAGGCGGAGGAGACAAAGAGAGGTGAGGGTCGGGGCGAGAGGAAGTAGTGGGGAGGTGTTAAAAACAAACAATGCTTTTAATGAGGGTGTCCACATTCAAGGGGAAACTCAAACATGCCTTTAACACCTTGTTGACCTTGCGCCCGGCCCTATTACATACGTCAGGCGGCAGGTAGCCTAGTTGTTAGAGCGTTGGTCCAGTAACCGAAAGGTCGCTAGATTAAATCCCTGAGCTGAATAGGTAAACGTTTGTTGTTCTGCCCCTGAACAAGTCAGTTAACCCACTGTTCCTAGGCCGTCATTGTAAATAAGAATTTGTTCTTAACTGACTTGCCTATTTAATAAACATATTACAAATGGCCACCCAGACAATTTGGCTATGTTAATTTAAAAAAGTATGTTTAAGAATACCCACCACCACTCAAAACGTGGAATGTGTGCTTTAATAAAGCCGGGACAGTGAATCCCAGGGGACACACACCAGAGGAAATGCATTATCAGGATGTTGGATGTCATTTAAACAGAGAGTAATGAGCTGTGGGTTGCGTTCAGCAAGGCACTACGTTGTGGAATGTATTATGTAGGGCTGTTGTTTTCACCTTCCCAAATTTTGAAAATGCCAATGTTTATTAGGTTTGCCTGGGAGGTTTTGATGTGTTGCCAAGAATACCCTTGCTTCCAAAGACCCTGATTCTAACATCAGAAGCTTCATCCGACAATCAACATTTCCTTCAAAATATAGACTGGAGACTTGAGTTGTTGGTTCAGCTTCCTCCCTCTCCCAGCCTCACCTTAACCACGAGAGGTAAAAAGAAAAGACTAAACTTTCTCAGAACAAGTGCCTGAAGCCAGTTTCCACATACCGGCAGAGAAGTTGGCAAAACAATTGGCTAACTACGAGTTTTGATTTTTCAGTAGTCCTTTGAAGTTTCTGGCCAGTGTTTCTGGTTGCTGAAAGGTCAGTAAAGGAGAAGGGTCAGTATGCATTTGTCACAGTTAGTTTCGGGCTATATACACAACATCTACGCTAATTTGGGGGCCAGTCTGAAAGGCAGATTCCATCTTCATAGCCTTTTGGGCCATAAGTAACAAATCGGATCCATTTACATAGACATAGAGTCCATTGGGGCGGAAGCGTAGCCTAGTGGTTAGAGCATTGGACTAGTAACTGAAAGGTTGCATGTTCAAATCCCTGAGCTGATTGGGGAAGGTAGCTTTCTCCTGGCATCCGCAAAACCTAGATTAGTCCGTCGGACTACCAGTTGGCGAAGCGTGATTCTTCACTCCAGAGAACGCATTTCCAGAGTCCAATGGCGGCAAGCTTTTACACCACTCCAGATGACGCATGGCATTGCGCATGGGGATCTTAGGCTTGTGTGCGGCTGCTCAGCCTAGGAAAAACAATTCATGAAGTTCCTACTACTTGGTAGTGAGTGTTGCAACCAAGGACAGATTATTTTTATGCGCTATGTGCTTGAGCACTCGGCGGTCCCGTTAGGTCAGCTTGTGTGGCCTACCACTTCGCTGTTGAACCGTTGTTGCTCCTAGACTTTTCCACTTCACAATTAAAGCACTTACAGTTGACCGGGGCAGCTCAAGCAGGGCAGAAATTTGACTAACTAACTTTTTGGAAAGGTGGCATCCTCTGAAGGTGCCACGTTGAAGGTCACTAAGTTCTTCAGTAAGTCTATTCTACTGCTAATGTTTGTCTATGAAGATTGCATGGCTGTGTGTTCAATTTTATACACCTGTCAGCAACAGGTGTGTCTGAAATAGCCAAATCCACTCATTTGAAGGGGTGTCCACATACCTTTGTGTATATATAGTGTTTTTGAGATTTGACCCCATAGTCCAGCAGGTGCTCCTGTTTGGAATTCTCTACCACACTGCATCATGTATTGCATTAGGCACAAATCCTTTTAATGTCCTGGTCACGGGGAAGACTGAAGCCACAGATTGCAATGGACAGCTGCCTACAGTATATACACCTCTCCTCACCCCACTCTGTCTCCTAACTGCTCCCCAGGTGCCGATGACGTGGTCGCAGGCAACCCCCCCTCTGATTCAGAGGGGGGGTTTAATGCTGAGGACATATTTCAGTTGAATGCATTCAGTTGTGCAACTGGCTATCCACTTTCCCTTCCCTTCCTGTCCTGCTGAGATGCTCATCTCACACACAAGTCAATGGCTACACTCGTCACTAGATAAATATAGATTAGTTGTGTAGAGTCCTGAATCTATAGACTTTTTCATTAGCTGAAACCTATAGCGCCATATTGACTGAATGGTTATATGCACAGTTGGTTATATGCACAGTTGGTTACATGCTCAGTTGGTTACATGCACAGTTGCCCTTGAATGAAATGTGTCAAAACAAATCTATAGATGTATATTACTACACACTAAATATCTGCAACGGTATAATATCAGACAGACAATGAGAGATGTTTGGAAACTAGGAATATTTACTTAAGTCTTAGACATTGTCAGCATGTTTTCATCTTTATGACATGTTTAGGCCTATGTAACTCCTGCCTGCTTATTTCACTATAATGAATCGCTGAGTTTTGTTTATGATCAGGAACAAATGCATAAGCATTGATGTTCCAACTCCATAACACGCCATCCTCATGGTTGTGAGTAGAACTGCAGTTATTCAGTTCGTCCTCCACCTCCCCCATTGGAACCGTGTGGTTTACGCTTTTGATCCCCGAGGGACCTCGCGCGCTCTACATTCCAGGCATTCCGACTTCAGTCTCTGCTCAGTTACTTATTATCTCTCTGTGCTCGACAACCATGTCAGTGTGGAGCAAGTTCCGAAAAGAGTAGACCACAAAACTCCTTCTGGAAGGACGAGAACGATTTAAACGAAACATTGTGGATTACTTTGGCTTAATTTATTTTTTATTTTTAAGTTATTAAAAACGTTTCGCTGGAATACGAGTGTGAACTGGTAAGAATTGTTACGTGTGTGTGTATGGGAAATGTGCGCTTTCGGCTATTTTGTAACATTCAAGCCTTGAATTAGCCATTGTGCGTAAACACAAGTTCACAGAAGTTATATTATAGTTAATCATTTCTGTGTACGCTACACCATGAGCACTTGTTGGTTCCTATTCCTAAAACTGTTTCTATGTTTCTAGAGCTATTTGCTTGGCTCCTCTGTTAGAATGGAATTTCAAATGCAAGTTTTCCCTTCGTCGCAAAGTTACTTCTATGAAACTTTTCATGAACAACAAACATTTTATCCATAATGTTGTGGATTTAACAAATGTGTCAATTAATACTGTATGCGCTTCACTATTTCAATTTTAAAAACAATTATTACTACAAGGCAATGCATGGAATGACATCACTCAAAAGTAGTGAATATATTGTTGATTTTTACTTGACTTCCTGTAGGCCTTGAGGAATGTATGGGCTTAAAAAAAAGAATATTAGTTGTTTTTTGCAGTCTACATTATTCTACAGTAATGTTTTGGATGACCACACAACATTTGCGTTATCATGCAAATTATTGACTGGCCTCCTGTTAATGTTGTATATGATCAAGTATCCAGTTTTAGGTGTAGGCCTACTTGCCAGTTCTTATTACCAGTATTCTTATTGATTTTCATTGTTTTTCATATTCCAGTTTCATGGTCATCCATAAACACCTCGTCTACCCCTGATCACCAGCTTCGAACAACGGAACCAACATGGCGTCTACAGAAGAGCCGTCTGGCACGGTCCTGCACCGCCTCATCCAGGAACAACTACGCTATGGCAACCCCACAGATGCCCGCACCCTCCTGGCCATCCAGCAGCAGGCACTGCGCGGAGGCAGTGGAGGGTCCCCTGGCGGAGGACCAGGGAGCGGAGCAGAAGAGGGCCCCAGTAGAAGCCCCCGCTCCTCCCTGGAGAGCCTCACCCAGGAGGACTCCTCATTCCTCCAGTTGTCCACCCGTCAGGAGCCCCAGGGCCAGGAGCACCATGGAGACTACCAGCACTCGGAGAGCAGCTACCAGCTCTACCAGCTCCACGGAGAGGAGCTGCCCACCTACGAGCAGGCCAAGGCCCACTCCCAATACCTGGCTCAGCATTGGGCACCCGCCCCGGCCCCCCACAAGCAGCTCCGCGAGGGGACCCTCCTGCGTGATGCGGACTACCGTGCAGCGGAGGAGCTGATTGAGTTAAAGCGAGGGCACGTGAGGTCGCTCAGCGAGCGTCTCCTGCAGCTGTCTCTGGAGAGAAATTGTGCCATGGCGAAGTCGGAGGCGGCGAAGAGCTCCTCACAGAGCTACCCAGAGCTGGGTTACTACGCCCCCCCACAAGGCCTCCAGGACCAACACATCCCACACCCAGAATACTCATCGGTTACCATTATGTCCCAAGGTTATATGCCCATCCACGCTCAAGAGCCCCAGTGTGTGTACAGGGACATGCCCCCGTCACTCCAGATCCAGCAGCACAGGTACTAAGGCATTTCAGCAGTTGTGTGTGTGTGTGTTGGACATATAGAAAGATCATGCAAAGGTGTACCCACCATTTGATTGTCATTGCCCTGAATCAACAGCCATCACACATTTCATAGTGTGTTAATTTCTGTGGGCAAAGCCGTACGCATAATGGACTTCAAGCCGTGTGTCATTGGCTATATGTCATCGGTGCCTTGCATTCCAAACCTCCTTGCATGCGTTGTGAGTCATTACATGCGCAGGTTGGAATTCCAATTGCCTTTCTGAAAACACTTTGGAAGCCAACCTACCTAGGGTGGAGTTGATGTGTTCATTCTAATATAGGGTGCTTGTAATACCTAGGATGCCTAACAAATGTAGGTTGCTCACGTAACCACGGTTCTATGAGCTAAGGGGCTATGTTAGTCACACTCATCGAAAGACTGTTGTAGTTGTAAATCTTTGGATATCTAGTGAACTCAACAACACACGTCCCTCCTCACAGGTATGCGGGCCCAGGCAGATTTGAGCCAAGGCAGATGGACCTGCTGGTGCTGGAGAACGAGAGGCTGAGACAGGAGCTGGAGGGCCACCGAGAGAAGGCCTGCCGCATCCACAAGGTGAGAACCGTTCTCCTTTTTTGTCCATCTCGAAGATGGCGACATGACATTGGAATGGTTTGTGCCGTTGTATGCGTGAAGGACTGATGTTAATTTTGGAGGACCTATTCACGAGATACAGGACAGGTGCATATCAGACTTTTTTTTCATGTTTTCCTCAGTCATCAATGCATGATGAACTTTGAGTTACACAAAACACTTAACTTCTCAAGTTGGCATGCCCATACTGAATAACAAAGTACTGAAGTCCACAACATGTGCCACTTAATGAAGGGAATGGAGGAAACACAAGCCAAGTAGCACTGTGCAGCGACCCCAGGAGATCATTACAACAGCTGCTACCATTGGCTGTACATAGAGACCCCATAGAGCCCAGAGGCTGTTACTGTATCCACACTCCCTGCATTGTTCTGCAGATGGGGGTCGTGCGTATGTGCTTGTGTGCCCTTTAGTTCCAGAGGCCATAGATTTTCGGTCCTATCCAGGGAATGTCAGACAGCAGTCGATGGGTTTGTGACCCCTGGCACAGCTGACATGCTCAGAGTGCCGAGACAGAGACATTCTGCTTGCCATGGCAGGTGGCAGGTCTGTGTGTGTCAACTGAAAGGACTCTATTGTACTTTGATCCCACTGCATTTTCACTTTTCATCAATCATCCTTTTTTTAATCCTCTTTTACTTTCATCCTCTTTCACCCCCATTTGTTTTTGTCACTTTTCACGTCTCTTTTCGACCCTTTTTATTGACCAGCTCATAAAATGTTCCTGACCAAACTGTTTACTCCTCTTGACAACCCCATGTCAATATGTTATTGTCTACTATTATGAATCAAGATGGTGGCAACAACACTGGCTGATAAGACTTCACCCATTTGTCTTGGTAGATAGAGCTAGATTGAGGACTCATCTTTAAAATGGTGGAAGGCCTCGATGGCAATGTCCATGCTAAAACGGGTTATATCCATCTTTCTATCTCTATGGTGAATGCATAAACTGCTGCTGGTCTCCTTTTGGAGTTACGTCACCCCGCCCCTCCTCAGCCTTAAAGAATGATAATTAGCAGGGTTGGAAAGTTTCCCCGGGCTGTCGGGCCACAGGCCTGAGTAGACATGCCCGAGTGGCTGCTGTAATGGTGGGCGTCTCTACTTTTCCACTTCTTTGCCTGTTTCTGTTTCCACAGGCACAGGCATGCACACCTTTCCCACACTGGCAACCTGCCCAGACCTCCATCTCTCTCTCTGTGTGAGTGAACTAGCCACACCTGGAAGGCCAGCGTGATTGTTAGCTCCCAGGAATGCAGATATTAATCAGCCACACACACACAGGGAGTGGTGTTTGCTCAAATTCCTCTGGATTATACTCGTATAGTGCTTGTACTGTGTATACACACAGTATGTAGGCTATGTGCCCATATGTACAGAACGTGCTCCCAGGGATATTTATGTATATATGCCCATATGTATATACAGTTGAAGTTGGAAGTTTACATACACTTAGGTTGGAGTCATTAAAACTCGTTTTTCAATAACTGGAGGTGTACCTGTGGATGTATTTCAAGGCCTACCTTCAAACTCAGTGCCTCTTTGCTTGACATGAAAATCAAAAGAAGTCAGCCAAGACCCAAGAAAAACAATTGTAGACCTCCATAAGTCTGGTTCATCCTTGGGAGCAATTTACAAACGCCTGAAGGTACCATGTTCATCTGTACAAACAATAGTACGCAAGTATAAACACCATGGGATCATGCAGCTGTCATACCGCTCAGGAAGGAGACGCGTTCTGTCTCCTAGAGATGAACGTACGTTGATGTGAAAAGTGCAAATCAATCCCAGAACCACAGCAAATTACCTTGTGAAGATGCTGGAGGAAACGGGTACAAAAGTATCTATATCCACAGTAAAACGAGTCCTATATCGAGTGGCCATCACAAAGCCCTGACCTCAATCCTATATATAATTTGTGGGCAGAACTGAAAAAGTGTGTGTGAGCAAGGAGGCCTACAAACCTGACTCAGTTACACCAGCTCTGTCAGGAGGAATAGGCCAAAATTCACCCAACTTATTGTGGGAGCTTGTGGGAGGCTACCTGAAATGTTTGACCCAGGTTAAACAATTTAAAGGCAATGCTACCAAATACTAATTGAGTGTATGTAAACTTCTGACCCACTGGGAATGTGTTGAAAAAATTAAAGTTGAAATAAATCCTTCTCTCTACTATTATTCAAACATTTCACATTCTTAAAATAATGTGGTGATCCTAACTGACACAAGACAGGGAACTTTTACTAGGATTAAATGTCAGGAATTGTGAAACTTGAGTTTAAATGTATTTGGCCAAGGTGTATGTTAACTTCTGACTTAAACTTATTTCTACGCCTGAACCAACACCCCCACCCCCTGCGTCTCCAACGCATATAAAGATATTAAACCAACAAACAAGATGGCTGACCAAAAATGTCCTCCTTTCCCCTCTTCCTTCTATCTGTCCATTCAGTTGGAGCAGGAGGTCCAGAGGGTATCTAAGGCCCATGAGACTCTGCTGCAGGGCAGCTGTAAGAGGGAGAGCCTGGAGCAGACCTTGAGGAGAAAACTGGTGGACGAGATCAGGAGGCTGCAGGAATTCAACAGAGACCTCCGAGGTAAGGACTACAAATAACACAAGCTCTCTGGTTTGTTAGACATTGACTGGCCAGGCTTGTTTGTATTTCGTTCATGCCCCAAAACTGGTCCAAAACCATTTTGGGGGATTATAATGGTTTATATTAGAGTGGGACTGGTGGCATGGAAATATTTTCGCAAATCTGTTTTAGTGTAAGTGTATAGCAGTTTAGAAATGCTTCCAGTTTTCCTAAACTTTAAATATTTGCGTTACAGAAAGCCTGGAGAATGCGAGAACACACGCCGCCAAAGAAGTGGAAGCTGCCGACCACAACCAGCACATCATGACCAAACTGCTCGAGCAAAGTAAGTGTGTCATCCATTCCATCTCTGTCACAGGATTGGAGCATAGCACGGCACCTTGTAACCAAGCTACATCCTCTATGAAGGAATTTTAGTTGTATAACCTCCGCTTATCTGGTGAGAACGCCTCAACAGTAAACACATGTAGCCTAGCGGTTAGAGCATTGGGCCAGTAACTGAAAGGTCGCTAGTTTGAATCCCAGAGCAGATGAGTGAATTGGTCCATGTACCTTTGAACAAGGCACTTAACCCTAATTGCTCTATCATCGCTGCTGATAATGGCTGACCCTAACCTTCACTCCCCTCTCCGAGGGTGTCTCGGGAGTTTAGATATGCAAAAAACAGGACAAATAGAAGCACCCACCAAATTATTATAATGTATTATCGTAAAAGGAATTATTAATGACAAAATACAGTTGACCTAACATCAGGTTCCTAGGGTTGTTGATTTACGTTGTCATTTTAAGCAGTGGGCTTTCCCCAAGGCTAGATGGGGTTGGAGGTGTACGGCCTTGGTTGGAGGAATGTTTCTTGTTAAGTGGGTCAAAGGGATAGGGGCTGCCCGCATCACTTCCTCTTCCTTTCCCCTTGACATTCCACGAGTGCTTGGGCAAATGAGGACCATCTGCCATGATGGGTGAATGCTGGGACGTATTAGCAGGGTTAAAGCGATGGTGGTGTGATGGCTTAAGACAGTCCAAGCTCTCATTTTCAACTTCGAAATAGCTCCATGTGGCCTTAGACTAAGACTGGTTTTCAGGTCTCGTGTTCAGCCCAGTACACAACACTAGCTTTTCATTGACGTATCTTCCAAATGTATCCTATGTGTGAATGTTGTACAGTTTGTAGCTTTTTGGCTATACCATATATAACCTTCTCTTCTCCTCTTTCTTCTCCTTCTCTTCTCTCCTCTTTGCTTCTTCTCCCCTCTTCTCATTCTTTCCTCCTATCAGACGAGGAGCAGCAGTTTGAGCGTGAGCGTGTAGAGCGAGAACTCCAGCGGCTCCGCAACTCCGCCGAGGAGCAGTGCCTGAGGGCTGAGCAGCTGGAGGAGGCCCTGGAGGCCCAGCGGTGCAGGGGACGGCAGCTGGAGGAGGAGCTGCGCCTCAAGCGGGCCTACGTGGAGAAGGTGGAGCGGCTGCAGAGCGCCCTGGCTCAGCTGCAGACCACCTGCGAGAAGCGTGAGGGCCTGGAGATGAGGTTGAGGACACGCCTGGAGCAAGAGCTGAAGAGCCTGAGGGCGCAGCAGAGGCAGTCTCACCCGCCGGGCGTGACGGTGGGCCCCCTGCACGAGCGTCTGAGGGAGAGAGAGGAGTGTATCTTAGCCCTGGAGGCAGACATGGTGCGCTGGGAGCAGAAATACTTGGAGGAGAGTACCATGAGGCAGTTCGCCATGGACGTGGCCGCCAGCGCCGCTGCTCAGAGGTGAGGGTCAGAGGTTAAGGGATTGATCCCTCAAAGGTTGTATTCTGTATGCACATACAGGAGAAAACATTTTCAAAACATGTAGGCTAAATGCGTTTTTATACTTTACATTTTTACCTGCATCCATTTCCTAAAATAATGTATTTCCTCTGTTCCAGAGACACAACCATCATCAACCATTCCCCCTGCCACTCTTCCAACAACAGCTTCAATGAGGTCCTGCCTGTATCTGACTACAGAAACCAGGAGATGGAAAACCGGTATAAATATTACTTTTTTTTCTTTAAATCTATATTATTCAGAATGTATAGTATTATTGCTGTTATGATACTTTGTATAATAAGTTTAATGTACTTTGTTGCATCAGATGGCGACGATTGGAGATCTGACTCAATATTTCTCCTGTCAATAGGATCTGTGCTCTCTACACCCAAATTCTGGAGAAGGATGCTGTCCTCAATATCCTACACCAGCATTTGCACCAGGAACAGATCAAGAAGGATGGGTCTTGTTTGCCTGCCGCCACGTACACTCCTGTCAGCACGGCCAAGTGCACCAGCATAAACAAAAGTAAGGATGAGGGTCAGAGATGAGAAAACCTCATAACACCTTTTTTTTAATCTATTACTTGTGCTTCTACATCTGCATTGCTTGCTATTTGGGGTTTTAGGCTGGGTTTCTGTACAGCACTTTGTGACATCTGCTGATGTAAAAAAGGCTTTTTATAAATACATTTGATTGATATTACTCAAGGGGTCTCTCAGGGCTCTGTTCAGGGGCCACTGTTGTTCTCAACATACATGCAACATAATCAAATATTAAGTAAGGAGTTATTGTAAAATATAATTATAATAGTAATGAGCATTGAAGTGGATTGAGGTTAGAATGACAGCACCTGTTGCGTGCCAGTGGCTGATCCCTTTCATGTACTGTTGTAGGTAAGAGTTTGTCAGATGACCAGACTCTCTCTCTCCTCCGGTGCTCCTCCCCAGCTCACCCCAGCCAGAGCTGTGGATCAGAGGATGGCGCTAAGGCCAAGGAGCCAGCCACTGGTTCTAACCTCAGCATTGGTGAGTAGTCTCTCTCTCTCTCTCTCTCACTCACACACAGTCGCCCAAACACCCAAACCGTTCTCTGTAACTGCATCACATGCTGTGCCCTGGCAGTCATTGATTTACCAACCATACTCCCATAGAAAAATCCAATCGGCGATGGCTCTGTAGGTTAGAGGTCATTTGTGGGCTGCCGGAATGTGCTATGTTGTCGCACTTAGACCCGAGGATTGACTACACGTGTTTACCCGACTGGATCATCCCAATTTGGAAACGTCAGCATGTTTCTTTGGTTTCAGATAATGTACTGTAACTGTGGCTTATTTTTCCACTGTTTCCACTCCTCTAACACGTTTGCCCTCTTCTATTTTAAAGACAACGCTGCTGTGCAACAACATCGTGCCTCATCCTTGGACACATTAAGAGGCCTGGATGACTTGGAGGCAGTGGAAATCTTCATTTGAGGACGACTTTTGATCCTTGACAAGAGATTCACTCGAGGGTAGTGAACTCTCGGGAAGCTGTGCAGAGCAACTGACTACGCCAATGGTCAGAGTTTCTCTGAAAAATGGACGGAAGACAAGAATGTTGAAAATGAGAGGCGTATGTGTGGAATAAGGGTGTGGGCTTTCACATTTAGAGGGGAGCGGTGCTCTTCCTCGATCTCTTTCTCTCTTAGCCAGGTGGCTGCAGGCTAGCTGTCTTGGTATATGAGACTGTGAAACTTTCGAGGTACTTGGGACAGTATTTCAGTTTTGTAACGGGAAACATCCCACTGTACTGTCAGTGTATGCCAAAGTATTTATATTTTCTGTGTACAACGAGTTCAGGAACTTATTCCCAAATATGAACTGAAAGCTTCACGCTTTTCCAAATAACCTTGTCTGTAGAATTTATCTTTGGACTTTTGACTGGCATTCCCTCCCCGCGCAAAAATGTGCCCACAATCTGGCCACATTCCTGTGCCATGGAATTCTTCAGAGTTAGGAGAACAACTCTCCCATCTCTATAATTGAATAAAAATGCCAAAATCTTAATGTTCATATTTTCCTTGGCCCTATTCCCTAAGCCCAGTAGCTGTCTCTACCACAGGAGGTTGGTGGCACCTTAATTGGGGACTGTCATGGTAATGACTGGAGTGGAATGGGGAAAAAAATACATAAATGACTGGTTTCCATGTGTTTGATGCCATTCCGTTTGCTCCGTTCCAGACATTATTATGAGCCGTCCTCCCCTCAGCAGCCTCCACTAGTCTCTACAGATTTATAAATAGTTGTGATACAGTATGCAATGTATAGTCTGGTTTTTCTATTCCGACTTCTAAACATGAGGCCGGCGAGATCATTCTCAGCCTCGGGAGGGTGAAGAGTTTGTTTTGTTGCTTTTCACCGATAGTTTTTGTGTATTATTCTTCATGTGTATTTTCTGATGTGGTGAATCCGCTGGTCAGATTCACCACATTGATTAAGCTGCAAACTACACCATTTGGTTTTCGTTTACTGTGAGCCTTTTTCTGAACTAACAGGTTAATATATTTTATACAGACGTTTCTCTAATTATTTTAGATATGTTGTGCTATGAACAGAATGCCAAAGATTATTTTTTTTGTAATTTATGTGCAGACAATCATGGTTATGTCCAGCTGTCCAACAGATAAAGCGTTGACCTCAAGCAGACATTTCTGTTATCTCCTAACAATATGAAGGTTGTGAATTTGAATTCAAACATTTCATGAAGCAATAAAATATTATAATATATAGCACCTGTTTTACTTTGACATGTTTTATTCCTGAAAAAAACAACGATTTTGGTGAGTATGAATTTGAAAATTTGTTCTGTTGGCGGTTTTATTTTCTTTACACTTTATTTCCCTCACTTTACCTCATCTTCTCTTGACACATTCATTCCTTCCAGAGAGTGAGAGAAACCAAGAAAGAGAGAAATAATGAGGGCTCTCGTTAGTTAATGAAGGAAAACTAGGAAAAACTCTAGAAAGGCCAAAACCTAGGAAGAAACCTAGAGAGGAACCAGGCTATGAGGGGTGGCCAGTCCTCTTCTGGCTGTGCCAGGTGCAGATTATAACAGAACATGGCCAAGATGTTCAAATGTTCATAAATGACCTGCATGGTCAAATAATAATAATCACAGTAGTTGTCGAGGGTGCAGCAAGTCAGCACCTCAGGAGTAAATGTCAGTTGGCTTTTCATAGCCGATCATTAGGAGTATCTCTACCACTCCTGCTGTCTCTAGAGAGTTGAAGTCAGGAGACACTGGCCCCATCCGATGATACCCCCAGACAGGGCCAAACAGGAAGGATATAACCCCATCCACTTTGCCAAAGCACAGCCCCCACACCACTAGAGGGATAACTTCAACCACCAACTTACCATCCTGAGACGAGGCCGAGTATAGCCCACAAAGATCTCCGCCACGGCACAACCCAAGGGGGGGCGCCAACCCAGACAGGAAGATCACGTCAGTGACTCAACCCACTCAAGTGACGCACTCCTCCTAGGAAAGGCATGAAAGGGCACTAGTAAGCCAGTGACTCAGCCCCTGTAATAGGGTTAGAGGCAGAGAATCCCAGTGGAGAGAGGAACCGGCCAGGCAGAGACAGCAAGGGCGGTTCGTTGCTCCAGAGCCTTTCCGTTCACCTTCACACTCCTGGGCCAGACTACACTCAATCATAGGACCTACTGAAGAGATGAGTCTTCAGTAAAGACTTAAAGGTTGAGACTGAGTCTGCGTCTCTCACATGGATAGGCAGACCATTCCATAAAAATGGAGCTCTATAGGAGAAAGCCCTGCCTCCAGCTGTTTGTTTAGAAATTCTAGGGACAATTAGGAGGCCTGCGTCTTGTGACCGTAGCGTACGTGTAGGTATGTACGGCAGGACCAAATCAGAAAGATAGGTAGGAGCCATGTAATGCTTTGTAGGTTAGCAGCAAAACCTTAATCAGCCCTTGCCTTAACAGGAAGCCAGTGTAGGGAGGCTAGCACTGGAGTAATATGATCAAATTTTTTGGTTCTAGTCAGGATTCTAGCAGCCATATTTAGCATTAATTGAAGTTTATTTAGTGCTTTATCCGGGTAGCCGGAAAGTAGAGCATTGCAGTAGTCTAACCTAGAAATAACAAAGCATGGATTCATTTTTCATTTTTGGACAGAAAGTTTCTGATTTTTGCAATGTTACGTAGATGGAAAAAAGCTGTCCTTGAAACAGTCTTGATATGTTCGTCAAAAGAGAGATCATGGTCCAGAGTAACGCAGAGGTCCTTAACAGTTTTATTTGAGACGACTGTACAACCATCAAGATTAATTGTCAGATTCAACAGAAGATCTCTTTGTTTCTTGGGACCTAGAACAAGCATCTCTGTTTTGTCCGAGTTTAAAAGTAGAACGTTTGCAGCCATCCACTTATGTCTGAAACACAGGCTTCTAGCGAGGGCAATTTTGGGGCTTCACCATGTTTCATTGAAATGTGCAGCTGTGTGTCATCCGCATAGCAGTGAAAGTTAACATTATGTTTTTGAATGACATCCCTAAGAGGTAAAATATATAGTGAAAACAATAGTGGTCCTAAAACGGAACCTTGAGGAACACCGAAATGTACAGTTGATTTGTCAGAGGACAAACCATTCACAGAGACAAACTGATATCTTTTCGACAGATAAGATCTAAACCAGGCCAGAACTTGTCCATGTAGACCAATTTGGGTTTCCAATCTCTCCAAAAGAATGTGGTTATTGATGGTATCAAAAGCAGCACTAAGGTCTAGGAGCACGAGGACAGATGCGGAGCCTCGGTCTGACGCCATTAAAAGGTAATTTACCACTTTCACAAGTGCAGTCTCAGTGTTATGATGGGGTCTAAAACCAGACTGAAGCATTTTGTATACATTGTTTGTCTTCAGGAAGGCAGTGAGTTGCTGCGCAACAGCTTTTCTAATTTTTTTGAGAGGAATGGAAGATTCAATATAGGCCGATAGTTTTTGATATTTTCTGGGTCAAGGTTTGGCTTTTTCAAGAGATGCTTTATTACTGCCACTTTTAGTGAGTTTGGTACACATCCGGTGGAGAGAGAGTTGTTTTTTATGTTCAACATTCCACGCACAACAAAATAGACTACACGTGTAGTAACTTTGAGTGCTTTACCACCCCTGTGTGTGCCTATACAGTATGTGCAGTACAGTTTTGAGTCGGATCTGTTTACATAGTCCCATAGGTTGGCGCACAATTGGCCCAGCATCGTCCAGATTAGGGGAGAGTTTACCCGGTAGGTCGTCATTGTAAATAAGAATTTGTTCTTAACCGACTTGCCTAGTTAAATAAAGGTTAAATAAAATAAGGATATGAGCCTTCTGTCATTTGATAGGGGGTTACAGTGCATTATTCACTGTTTGAAATGGGGTTTGTAACAAATCATTTTCCAATCGTTTTGTTCAGAACAGAACCAATATTTTTTGTTTGTTCTGTTCCATCAAGCAAAATAAAGTTCTGAACCGGTTTGAACAAAAAAAAATATGGAATATCGTATATATCGTTCCTTTCTGTTCCTTTTTAAACCTCTGAAAGCTCAACATTAAATTACTTTACCATTCAGTGCAAATAGAGCAGCTTGCTATAGAGCGGGCAACCTATAGGCCTAGTTGTTTACATGCATTAGACATAAGTGTAGGGCGCGAGATGCGACTGAAATTTTGCAGGTGGGGAGGAGAGAGGGTGGAGGAGGCTTGACTCGACATATATTATCTGTATTTATTATATTTAAAAAATAATGGTTCTGTTCCAGAACAAGATAGATCCCTTTTGTTCCCAGTTCTGATTCTGTTCCTCGAAAAATGTAGTTGTTTTAGGTTCTGTTCCCTGAACCGGTTCCAACTTCCAACCCCTGGTTTGAAAGGGAAGAGTGCTCCGCATTGGCCTGTATTGGTTTTACTTGGGTCGTGTTCAAAATGGAGAAAACATTTTGAAATTGAGTGAAACGGGAAGATACTACCTGGATGTGTCAAATAACAACTCAGATTTTTCCCAAATATATTGCTACGGCTGTGCCCTACTGTACATGACCCAGCTGTCATAGCTAGTCTGTACACCACAATGAGGTTTCTGAGTACAGGACAATGACAGATAATGTGCTGGGGTACGGCAGAATGACAGGTTCACGCATGTGACTCAATGTGCCCTGTGTGTCTTTGTGTGTGTGTGTCATTTTCAGTGTCAGACAGACCTGGCTATAGTTTTGACTAACTCTAGTGAGCAAGGACGTTAAATGTTCAGATTGTATACTAGTATCAAGACTACACATATCAGTATATCAATATATGTCAGTATATCAACACCGGTGGCAGTTGGTGCTGTTTAAGATTAGTGAGGATTATACATGTTTTAATGAGCATGGATTTATTTATGTTACAGCATATTGGAGCACAGTATTCCGGATAGTAGCTCATAAGGTCTTATTCGGGATAAGCTGTTTACATGCACTTTTCATATCCCGCTCCTGTATCCAAGAAATAAATTAATAAAACTGAACATTTACCTTGACTTGGAGAGTTCCAGTGTTGGATAGCCCTAGCCAGCTAGCTAACATAAATAACATTCCTCTCTGTTTGAGCTGAGTGTTTGAGTAGAGTAGGTTAAATTAGCTAGCTTCATTAGCTAGCTAAGTAAGTGGAGGGGAAAGTGGAAAAAAATACAACAAAATGCTCTCTCTGATTCTCCTTCATTTTTTAAGGAATTAATAAACTGATAAACTCTTGTCTTTTCTCTCTCTTTGTCAACTACTATCCACATTGTATGTACTGCAGTGCTAGCTAGATGTAGCTTACGCTTTCAGGACTAGATTCATTCTCTGATCCTTTGATTAGGTGGACAACATGTCTGTTCATGATGCAAGAGCTCTTGGAGGACGTCCTTCCGAAAGACGTCATAATTACTGTGCAAGTCTATGGAAGGAGGTGAGAAACATGAGCCTCCAAGGTTTTGTATTGAAGTCAATGTCCTCAGAGGAGGACGGAAAATAGCTGTTCTCCGGCTACACCATGGTGCTACCCTACAGAGTGTTGTTGAGGTTACTGTAGACCTTCATTGCAAAACAGTGTGCTTTAATCAGGTATTTTGGTGACGTGAACCTATTTAGTCTAGTTTTATCTAAAAAGCATAACTTTTTTAATGTTTCACTTTTTATGAAATTCACTGAGTAGGATGGTCCTCCCCTTCCTCCACTAGGTCAACAGTGTAATGAGTGTGTGAATGTTGTATTGCTTGATAGCTGTGGCTATGAGTTATTGTTGACCTCCATGTACCCTGAGCTGTTCATACTTCTATGAGTTCCAGTTTCATCTGATTCATAGGGATGACTGAGGAACACACTCTCATCAGTTGTGCAACCGACCCACAGATAGAGAGCTGTCGACCGTAATTTCCTCTAAGTCAAGTCAGAAGCACTTCAAATCAAATCTAACTTTATTTGTTGCATGTGCCGAATACAACAAGTGTAGACCTTAACGTGAAATGCTTCCTTACAAGCCCTTAACCAACAGTACAGTTCAAGAAAGAGTTAAGCAAATAAACGAAAGAAAAAATAATAAAATGTAACACAATAAAATAACAATAACGAGGCTATATACAGGGGCTACCGGTACCGAGTCAATGTACAGGTTAGTCGAGGTAATTTGTCCATTTGTCCATGATGTTGATTTTCACACAGGCAATGTTACTGTCACAGATAGAACAATGAGCCAGATATTTCACCAGATGTATAAATGTGAAGCATCCGGTTGGTGTTTCCACTCACTGCCAAATATGGTGATGAGAGGAAGCCAAGTGGATCAGCAGTGAGAGAAGATGGAGCTAGATGAATTTTGGCTGACATTCTGCACATTTTCTCATTGATGAAACATTTGATCTCAGTACAGTTTTCTGTTTCTAAGACTTTACCCTTTGCCAAAGTTTTAAAAAATGGCTTTGTTTAGAAGGAGTGAATTGAGTTATTGCACTCGCACACTTCATAGAGTAGACGTTCCCTAACAGAAATATGCAAATACATGCTAGAATGTGCTAATTGGCTCTCACTAGCTTGTGCTTGGCTCTGCCCACTTCCTTGCTTGTTCTGCCAACTATGATTAATTTACTCCCATTGGAAACGGCAGGCTCTGGTCTATCTTGGGTTAGTTATAAAAAATCTTGGTTGATAGTTAGATAGAGGTTGGATGTTTACAGCACCTCAACAAGCATGGACTTGGCAGGGCCCTCCCTTATATAAGCCCATGCAGGAAATTAGATGGCAAGATCAGTCTGATTAGATAAGAGCAGGAAAGCTTCTATGGGAACTGCTGGTATGCGAGCGGCTATCAATCTCATTTACGGACTGAGTGAGTTTTTCTTCCCCCTTGCACTGACAGTAGTTTGAGGAGCCGCCCACATTCCTTCTGTTTCACTGAGAGGCGGTTGGCATGTTTCAACAAAGCTTCTCTTTCCTGGATTTTTACATGATGAAGAAAGATCGTAATGTTGACGGGGTCAGGGGTGAAATTCCGCAACGGGGCTAGCATGTCAGGAGATGTCAGAGCAAATTTATTTTGACATTCTTCTTCTGTTGCTCAACCACTTGAAAGCTCTTCTTCGGCCTCAACCAATTGTCCTTAGAGGATCATATCGGTTGTGTTATACACGGAGATCATTTTTGTACACTTTTTGTTTTTGTAACATTTGTTTATTCTCTGAGCCCTTTACTGTTTTACAACACATTCCTAAGAGTTCAGAAGATTCTTTGTAGTTTGAGGGCTTAGAATACTGATGGGAAACACTAATATAAGAGCAGTGAATTGAAAGGGAAGAGCTTTGGAAGTCAAACCGAGCTGAGCCAAGCCAAGCTGTACCAGGCTTGGCCTGGTTACGCCTCCACCATACTATAGTTCCTGGAACCATGCTAAAAGGACAATGTGTAAAGAAGATAACTGAGCCAGCACAGTATGGTTTGGGTCGGCACTATGGTGTGAATCAGGCACTTGATATTAGATGTTTGTGAACAACTATAAATACCTGGGTGTCTGGCTAGACTGTAAACTCTCCTTCCAGACTCATATTAAACATCTCCAATCCAAAATGAAATCTAGAATCGGCTTCCTATTTCGCAACAAAGCCTCCTTCACTCACGCCGCCAAACATACCCTCGACTTCGGCGATGTCATTTACCAAATAGCTTCCAATACTCTACTCAGCAAACTGGATGCAGTCTATCACAGTGCCATCCGTTTTGTCACCAAAGCCCCTTACAACACCCACCACTGCGACCTGTATGCTCTAATCAGCTGGCCCTCGCTACATATTCGTTGCCAGACCCACTGGCTCCAGGTCATCTATAAGTCTATGGTAGGTAAAGCTCTACCTTATCTCAGCTCACTGGTCACGATAACAACACCCACCCGTAGCACGCACTCCAGCAGGTATATCTCACTGGTCGTCCCAAAGCCAACACCTCATTTGGCCGCCTTTCCTTCCAGTTCTCTGCTGCCAATGACTGGAATGAATTGCAAAAATCGCTGAATCTGGAGACTTATATTTCCCTCACTAACTTTAAACATCAGCTATCTGAGCAGCTATACATAGCCCACCCAATCTACCTACCTCATCTCCATATTGTTTTTATTTACTTTTTTACATCAGTATTTGTACTTGCACATCATAATCTGCTCATCTATCACTCCAGTGTTAATTTGCTAAACTGTAATTACTTCGCTACTATGGCCTATTTATTGCCTACCTCATGCCATTTGCACACACTGTATATAGACTATATTTTTTTTATTGTGTTATTGACTGTATGCTTGTTTATTCCATGTGTAACTCTGTGTTGTTGTTTGTTTTTTTTTACCTTTATTTTACTAGGCAAGTCAGTTAAGAACAAATTCTTATTTTAAATGACGGCCTAGGAACAGTGGGTTAACTGCCTGTTCAGGGGCAGAACGACAGATTTGAACCTTGTCAGCTCGGGGATTCGAACTTGCAACCTTTCGGTTACTAGTCCAACGCTCTAACCACTAGGCTACCACTAGGCTACCCTGCCGCCCCGTACTGCTTTGCTTTATCTTGGCCAGGTCGCAGTTGTAAATGAGAACTTGTTCTCAACTAGCCTACCTGGTTAAATAAAGGTGAAATAAAAACAAAAAACAAAATTAGAGTACAATCTTTACATTGAGCTAATGTGTGTGTTTCCCCAACTGGCGGCCCGCGGGTGGTTTTATTTGGACCCCCAAGTTTTTTTAGCAACATTTTTTTAACAAAAATAAAACCTTCTGTACATAGAAACTTGCTACAATGGTCCAATTTGATACATCTTTAATACTGTTAAACAGAATGTTTCAGTGTAATTTGCCTCGAAGCTAGCATAGAAGTAGTTTAGCTCATCTGGTAGGCTCGTGTCACTGGGCAGTTATTGGCTGTGCTTTCCTTTCTAGTCTGTAATGGTTTGCAAGCCATGCCACATCCGGCGAGCATCAGAGCTGGTGTTGTACGATTTGATCTTAGTCCTGTATTGACGCTTTGGCTGTTTGATGGTTCGTCGGAGGGCATAGCTGGATTTCTTATAAGCTTCCGGGTTAGAGTCCCGCTCATTGAAAGCGGCAGCTCTAGCCTTTAGCTCAGTGCAGATGTTGCCTGTAATCCATGGCTTTTGGTTGGGGAATGTATGTACGGTCACTGTGGGGATGATGTCATCAATGCACTTATTGATGAAGGCAATGGCTGATGTGGTGTACTCCTCAATGCCATTGGAGGAACCCCGAAACATATTCCAGTCTGTGCTAGCAAAACAGTCCTGTAGTTTAGCATCTGCTTCATCTGACCACTTTTTAATTGATCTAGTCACTGGTGCTTCCTGCTTTATTTTTTGCTTGTAAGCAGGTATCAGGAGGATAGAATTATGCTAAATGGAGGGCGAGGGGGAGCTTTGTATGCATCTCTGTCTGTGGAGTAAAGGTGGTCCAGAGTTTTTTTCCCTCTGGTTGCACATTTAACATGCTGATAGAAATTTGGTAAAACGGATTGAAGTTTCCCTGCATTAAAGTCCCCGGCTACTAGGAGCGCCGCCTCTGGGTGAGCGTTTTTTTGTTTGCTTATGGCGAAATACAGCTCATTCAAGGCTGTCTTAGTGCCACCCTCAGTCTGTGGTGGTATGTAAACAGCTATGAAAACTACAGATGAAACTCTCTAGGTAGATAGTGTGGTCTACAGTTTATCATGATAGACTCTACCTCAGGTGAGCAATAGCTTGAGATTTCGTCAGATATCGTGCGCCAGCTGTTATTTACAAAAATACATAGCCCTCCGCCCCTTGTCTTACCAGATGCCCCTTTTCTGTCCTGCCGAAACAGCGTATAACAAGCCAGCTGTATGTTGATAGTGTCATCGTTCAGCCACGACTCCGTGAAGCATAAGATATTACAGTTTTGAATGTCCCGTTGGTAGTTTAATCTACCGCGTAGGTCATCTATTTTATTCTCCAAAGATTGCACGTTTGCTAGCAGAATGGGTGGAAGTGGAGGTTTATTCAATCGCCTACAAATTTTCAGAAGGCAGTCCGCCCTTTGCGCCCTTTTTTCCACCTCCTCTTCACGCAAATCACAGGGATCTGGGCCTGTTCCCAAGAAAGCAGTATATTATTCATCAGACTCGTTAAAGGAAAAAAAGGATTCTGCCAGTCCGTGGTGAGTAATCGCAGTCCTGATGTCCAGAAGTTATTTTTGGTCATAAGAGACATTATTATACATTATTATTATACATTATGTACAAAATAAGTTTTAAAAAATAAGTTACAAACAACTAAACAAAATAAACGCAAATAAACAAAAAAAAAACACAATCGGTTGGGGACACGTAAAACGTCAGCCTTCTCTGGCGCCATTGTTACTCTACTGTATATAAGGGAGATGGAGTTGACAGGTTATAATTGTAACCACGGTGAATTCAATAATGTTTGTAAATCTATCAAAAGTAGAGAACTTTTCAGACCGTGAGTGGTCTTCCCTGAGGGGAATATTTTCCCTTAGAAAATTCCACTAAATGTCATTTTTTCCCCGTTAAATAATGAAACAACTATAAAAATGAAATTTCCCTGCCAGACAAGGATTGTCCCGACTTTCAAGGATCCCTGTATGACAAGAAGTGCTGTTAAAGTACAGTATAATCCTTGAAAGGGGAAAGCGATCCAAGAGAGAAAAAAGCATGCTTAATTGTTCATTTATTTATATTCCAAACATTAGCCAACACAAATAAATACGGAATTTTTCAGCTAACTGCCTTTGGCTCACTGCTCTGTGCTGGTTGGAATGCTGTGAAGTGCAACAGTATAACTTTAGACCGTCCCCTCGCCCATACCCGGGCGCGAACCAGGGACCCTCTGCACACATCAACAACAGTCACCCACGAAGCATCGTTACCCATCGCTCCACAAAAGCCGCGGCCCTTGCAGAGCAAGGGGAACTACTACTTCAAGGTCTCAGAGCAAGTGACGTCACCGATTGAAATGCTATTTAGCGCACACCACCGCTAACTAAGCTAGCCGTTTCACATCCGTTACAGAAGCAATATCATTTCCAGTCATCTGTTTTATGTATGCACAAACCAGTCGGAATGTGTAATATTTTAGGTCTTCCAAACACAGATTGTGTCCAATAAAGTCCCCATGCAGCGCTCTGGTGGGGCTGAGTTAATAGAAGGTTGTTGTGGTACTTTCAGTGGTGAGATTGACTCACTTTCCCAAGGGCAGACATATCCAGCGTTGATTAATGGACATCTGGAACAACTTTCAGAGCCCAGGTCTGCTCCAGCAAATAGGGATTTCTAAAACACCCGAAGGAGAAATGGATTGACGTAGCCGCACGCCATTTGTCTTTCTTGTTGTCGAACCAAAACATATTTTGGACATTGGATAATTAAGGTGTAATGTGTTATGGTGGCTTTAGAGCCGCAGGGAGGTAACACGCCCCACCTATTAGCCTACTAAAGCCAAAAGCTGTTAAATAGCGACTGCCCCTAAAACCCAACTAATCCATTTGAAAACGGCCTGTGTGGCATTGATATGAGTCCGAAACATTTATTCTAGTGTCAAAATTTACTACATAGTCTAAATAGGATAATTTTGGTATAAAGTTAGTCTAATCCAGTCTCATTCAAAACAGAGTTTAGAACCTGTGAGTGCGTCACAATGGGTAAATTAAGGTTGGGTTTGGATTACAATTATGTCAACAATTCATGCCCACGTTTGCCTATTAACACATAGTGGCACTGTGTTTTCTGGGAAAGGACTGGGCGAGTTTTCTTTGCATGGCCCAGTGCTCCAGGCGGGCGGAAACCTCTCCTTAAGAGGAACAATTGAATGATTGAAAATGAGCAAACCCGGCCCACCAAAGGCACTGGGTCACACAAAACAAACTCTTCTAGAGACAAGACAGGTGTGTTTAGTACTTGCCCTTGCACAGGAAATAACTACTGTAGTGAAAATGGGCTTTCCATAACCCTCATGAAACTACTCTAGCTACACCAGTATAGTTTTGTAATGTTCGGTAGGAAAACAGTAGTGTTTCCAGTAATAATCAGGTAGAGTTTTTACTAATTGATGTTGATAGTAAATAAGTAGTCACAACACTATAGCCAGATTACACAGCTTTTTCGCAACAGTAGAAGAAGACAAAACAGGAAGTAGTTGGTTGTTGTTAGCTAGCAACTGTTGACAATCCCAAATGTAATTATCTTCCATCTTTCCTAGTCCTTATACAAGCACCATCTATAAATTATGTTTTATGAATACCTTCATGTTGTTGATTAGCCGTTAATATAACTTTTTACCATGTCAAAAAGATTGCTAGTCAAATCAGTCTTGTGTTGAGCCTAGCTGTTTGCTAGCCCTATTGAAATGTAGCTATGTAGCCTCTGCTTTTGCTGTGCTAGCCAATAAGTATGTGTGTTTTTATGCAAATGTACAGTATGTTCATATTTGTATACTTCCCCATTCTACTTACCTCTTTTGTACAGGAGGCTGCTAAAGGGAGAATGGCTCATAATAATGGCCTGAACAGAGCAAATGGAAAGGCATCAAACACTTGGAAATCATGTGTTTGATGTATTTGGTACCATTCCACTGATTCCGCTGCAGTCATTACCACAAGCCCATCCTCCCCAATTAAGGCACCACCAACCTCCTGTGTGTTTTGACCTTTTGACAAGGAGGTCCTCGACATAAGACTGGAAGCCATTGTTGGTAAGATTAACATTGTTTATCAAATGTTTTTCTGTGTTAGCCGATGATTGATATGGCTTATAATTGGTTGTCTCTTGTGCTTGCCTTTATTTTCTTAAAAGTTATGTGGTGGAGATATGTGGCTGCAACTAAAAAGAGGATCTGAAGATAGTTAAGTCAAAGCTGAATGAAGGCAAGGCCTCAAAGGGATTAACAAAAAAAGTGTAAATATGTCATTTAATATGTGATTAATTTAAGAAAAACTGAATGTGCAATTACATTTGTATGAGACTATTATTTCTTGTTTGATGATTTAACTACAGTTAGAAACTTGAGGAAATAACACGTGACTAGGCAAACAGTGGTAAATATGTCCGTTTTCAATAGTAATTTAAAAGGGTTTATGTAGGAAATGAAAGAGGATGTAAGAAGGGCTATATAAATAAATTTGATTTGATTTGAAGAGGATCAGGAGCAATTCAGTAGTTGTCAGTAGTGACAACACTACACACACACACACAAATGGCAGTAGTAATTCAATAAGGATTGATTAGGCAGTAATGTGTAAGCATTACGTAGTAATTCAATAGTGAACATGTAGGAATTGTCTAGGTATGTGTAGGTTTTAAGTAGTTAATACTCAAAAGCTCAGCAGTTACACAGTAGTCAATAATGGAGAATTCTGTAGTGATTTGAGTAGGAAATATGCAGTGTTCACCAGTAGTGAAACATCCTAATTTATCACTCATTACTACTGAAATTACTACAGAAATCACAACGAGTAGTAAAAGCAGTAGGTTTTGTGTAGATCTTCCACAGTAACATGTATTTACATGACTTGTTGAAATTAAGCTACTTTCAAGGCAAGGTGTTGTAGAACGAGTGTCTTATGAAACACATTCAGACACTGTCTCATGCCATCTTGCCATAACTGATTTGACAGAAATATCAGCTAGCTAGATAGCTGCAGCTGGCTATCCTATCACCAGCTAGCTAGCTGCTGTCCTCTTGGCTAAACACAAGGTCAACGCAGGCTTTGGCCTACACGTAGAACTGAATTAGCTGACCATCTTGACATGGCAAGTCAGTCAGGAGGGGAGAAGTCCTCAACTTCAAAACTTTGTTGTCTCCATGGCAAAGCTAGCTTAGCTTAACTCTTTATACTCGCTACGGCCCTTGTTTGTTGTGATTGAATGGCAAAGACACACCCAAGAAACACCCACATGAAACCACATCCCCAAGTTAACTCTTGTTTGCCTTCAGTCATGGCCCTAAAGAATGAGCCATCGTGTATTTTCCTTGGACTTATTTTTTCCACTACACACCCACAGTGTAAACACAAGCAAAGTGTTATTTTACTTTGGGCCAAAATTCTGGTGTTTACCACCCTTCCTTCACACACAAATACTGTTCTGGGACCCACCTCTCACTGACATAATTTCCCCTCTCCGCACAGTGAAACGTTGTCCAAACGTCCCTCAGTCAAGAGCGAATGAAGCTTAGCTTATGGCAAAGTATGTGTAATGTCTCTCAGCAGTATGGGGTATGCGGTCCAAAATCAATGACCACCAGTCTCTACGATTTAACCTTTTCAGGGAGCATAAACATGTTTTTAAAAAGGGTGAAATCTATACCTCTACATTGCGTGAATGGTCCTCCATAGTACATCACTGTTCGTGTCCTTGACATGCAGTTCTACTGAAAGTAAGTACTGCCACCTATTGGCTCTGACCAGCTTGGTTCATAATGTGTATTTTATAAAGCCCTTTTTTTTTGCATCAGCAGTTGTCACACAATGCTTTATAGATACCCAGCCTAAAACTCCAAAGATAAAGCAATGCAGATGCAGAAGCACAGTGGCTAGAACGCCATATGTCATAAACATCATAAACTCTTTCTTGTATTTCAATACACATTTTATGTGCAGGTCTGGCTGTGGACCAGAATGACAACCCAAACTCTGAGGAGTTAGGCAGGGTTGCGTCCCAAATGGCAAATAGGGAATAGGGTGTCATTTGGGACGCAGGTCAGGTTATGTAAATTTCCGACAGTCAAGAAACAGCCATTTTGTCCTGAAACCCTTTAGTTTTCACATTGAAAACAAACCAACTAGTCTTTTGACACATTTCTTTCTTGATGGCACTGAATACATTTTTGGTAAACAATTGCAGCATAAAAGACAGCTGCAATGCACGTAAGTAAACGTTGAAGGAGTTGTGGTCCTGCTCTCTCGCCTAATGAGCCTCCCTCCATATTTTCTCCTAAGAGTGTTGTCCACATCCTGCTTTCTTATTCCCATCTTAGATAGAATATATTTTTGTCCTCTTTATTTTTTAAGTGTTCCTCCCATAGTTTTTTCATTGTGGGCGTTATTCACATACTTCAGTAGGTCACCTTTCTGGGTGAATCTTCTACCACAGACAGAGCACCCATGTCGTTTCTCCTCTGTGTGAGTCAGTAACCATGGCTGAAGTCCCCTTCTGATGGAAACTTTTACCAAAACGTCTGTTTGGGTCCGAAACTGTTTTAGTCAGGTTCTCCTTGTCCTTAAAACTTTTCCCACAGTCACCAAAGCTAAAGGGGATTCTCCCATGTGTGTCCGTATATGCGCGGTTAAAGTTCTCTTCTGGTGGAAACTTTTTCCACTGTCTCCACAGCTAAATGGTTTCTTGCCTGTGTGGATCCGTTTATGTGCTTTCAGGTTTTTGTTGCGATTGAAGCTTTTTCCACAATCACCACAGCCAAACAAGTTCTCCCCTGTGTGATTCATAATTTGCTTGGACAGATTTCCTTTGGGTTTGAAGGTCTTGCGACAAATGGGACAAGGGTACGATTTCCCAAGAGTAACGTGCCTCAGCAGGTCAACTTTCGGAGCAAACGTTTTGCCAAAGCCACAGCAGCGATAGATTCCCTCCCCTGTGTGAATCCTTGTGTGCATCTTCAGCTGGCCAATCCGAGATAAGCATTTGCCACAGTCAAGGCAGCTGTGAGTATTTTTAGATGTGGTGCTGGTTCTGGAATGGTGTTTTTCCAATTATGGTTTTGATCCAATAGTGGGTTGGGATCCAATGATGGGCTGCTGTCAAGTCCTACTAGGTCCTTGCTTACAGCTTTGCTCTGGCTGAAGACATTGTTTAGGTTATCTGGAGGATCGCAGTGAATGTTGAGACTCTGTAGGTGGAATTCAAAAGGTTTGAGATCAACTGGTTTAGAGTCGCTCTCTTGGTTAAGGACTGAAGTGGGTCCCGCTCATATTTACGTTTCACTTGGGGAGAGCCAAATAATATTAACTCAATGATTTTAGCCTCCAGCCCTTGAACCTTGGACCTGCTCTTCCCCCTGAATGGTCTGGAGTTGCCTCTTTAATCTGTGTGGGCTCTGGGTCCTCCTGGTTCACACTCCTGCTCAAAGTGCTACTGCTGCCCAGGGGAAACAACCTTTTCAGAGACAGGGAGAGAGAGCTGCAGAGTTTCTGAAGGGAAGTAGAGAGGAACAGAGGTCTATCTAGTATGTTACATCTTTAGACATTCCCTGGCCAAATGCCATTGACATTCCCTGGCCTAATGCTTAGTGTCATGACTTGCCATTTCAAACTGCTGACGCAGACAATTTTGCACACAGATCAAAAACGATTTCCTAAACAGTTTATTGAGTGCTTCTTAACAGCTTCTACCCCAAGCCACAAGACTCCTGAACAGCTATTTAAATGGCTACCCAGACCCCTCTTTTACACTGCTGCTACTCTCTGTTTATTATCTATGCATGGTCACTTCAACTCTACCTACATGTACATATTATCTCAATTGCCTCGACTAATCGGTGCCCCTGCACATTGACTCTGTACCGGAACCCCCTGTAAATAGCATTGCTATTGTTATTTTACTGCTGCTGTTTTAATTTGTTACTTTTATTTTCAATTTTTTACTTAGCACTTAACTTCTTAAAGCATTGTTGATTAAAGGCTAGTAAGTCAACGTAACTATTCTGCACATGTGACAAATACAATTTGATTTGATTTGATCATTTTCCACCTGGTATTCCGCTTTTGCTTTTTCAAGTACCCCTTGTATATAGCCTCATTATTGTAATTACATTTTTTTACTTTAGTTAATTTAGTAAATATTGTCTTAACTCTTATTTTTCTTGGAACTGCAATGTTGGTTAAGGGCTTGTAAGCACTTCACGGTAAGGTCTACACGTTGTATTCGTGCATGGGGGGGGGGGGGGGGGTTCCCCAGTGATTTTACTCACACACCACTGATGTCTCCTGTAGACCTCCACTCTCCCACATACCTCCACTCTCCCATAGACACTATCTCACATGGACAAACAGTTGAAGTCGGAAGTTTACATACACCTTAGCCAAATACATTTCAACTCAGTTTTTCACACCTCTTGACATTTAATCCAAGTATAAATTCCTGTCTTAGGTCAGTTAGGATCACCACTTTATTTTAAGAATGTGAAATGTCAGAATAATAGTAGAGAGAATTATTTATTTAAGCTTTTATTTATTTCATCATATTCCCAGTGGGTCAGAAGTGTACATACACTCAATTAGTATTTGGTAGCATTGCCTTTAAGTTGTTTAACTTGGGTCAAATGTTTCAGGTAGCCTTCCACAAGCTTCCCACAATCAGTTGGGTGAATTCTGGCCCATTCCTCCTGACAGAGCTCATGTAACTGAGTCAGGTTTGTAGGCCTCCTTGCTCACACACACTTTTTCAGTTCTGCCCTCACATTTTCTATGGGATTTAGGTCAGGGCTTTGTGATGGCCACTCCAATACCTTTACTTTGTTGTCCTTAAGCCATTTTGCCACAACTTTGGAAGTATGCTTGGGGTCATTGTCCATTTGGAAGACCCATTTGCGACCAAGCATTAACTTCCTGACTGAAGTCTTCAGATGTTGCTTCAATACACCCACATAATTGTCCTCCCTCATGATGCCATCTATTTTGTGAAGTGCACCAGTCCCTCCTGCAGGAAAGCACCCAGGGATTTGCTTCGACCACAAGGAATGTTCAATTCTACTTTCTTCTTCAGATTTTATTGACAGTTGGAGAACAAATTCAACGTTGCATTATTTACCATTATTAATTGGTCTGGAGCATGGACCAGTGGCAGGGAAGATCTAAACCTTTTTGATATGCTTCTAGAACTCTTTGCCCACCTATCTCCAAGAAAACAAATTACAAATATATGAATAATCTCTGGTGGTTTACTAAGCATCTCTTTCATATCTGCCTCCTGAATGCTGTTAAACTTACCTGGAAACATTCCCTTTCCCTCCCATATTGCTGACATGTTCCACCATCTCAACCTCCTGCCAATAATCACACCTCCCAGTTGACTGCTACCTATAATATTCAATGCAGTATTCCTTCAACCTTGTATTCCCCAGTCTCAGCCTAGAAACTATGGTCTCCCTTCTGTCTACCCGAGGACCTCCCTGTCCTCGCCTTTCCCTGGATCTTAAAAAGATGTAGGCCCTTTCCCTCCATTTCACACAGGGGCGGACTGGGATCAGAAATCGGCCCAAGCATTTCTAACGCACTGGCCTATTCCGTCCCTTGAGGCCCCCACACAACCCATTATTTTTTGCATACCCCATTATAAGCCAAATAATGATTTTGCGCAAAATCGGCCAACTGGGCCAAAAATGAATCAGCCCATATAGCTTTTGCCTGAACTGCACAATGGCAAGTCCGCCCCTGATTCCACATCTCCTGCCACTTCTTAATAACAATCACTTTCCTAAAGTTAGCCACTTGGCCTCTGCTTTACTGGGACCTCCATGTCAACATTAATATGTCTAAGACCCACTGGACACACAATGGTTGAATCAATGTTGTTTCCACATCATTACAATGAAATTAGGCTGAAACAATGTGGAATAGACATTGAATTGACATCTGTGCCCAGTGGGGAGCTTTGTTGTTGGCCAAAAAATATCCATCTCTTCATTCCCCTCTACTCCTTGAAATAATCCTTTCAATTCACACATACAACATGAGCGGCCATCTTATGTCTCAGAACTGCTTTAGTTTGAATTCAGTCATCCTTGTTGTTTGTATATAGGCCTACACATTACATTTTTGGGGGGTTTCACACTGTGGATACCGGTCATCAAAACTGCTATGAGAAATCTTTTACACACATACACACACAAACTGGTCGTGCTGCTGCTCCAGTTTCAACTGTTCTGCCTGCGGCTATGAAACCCTGACCTGTGCTACCTGACATCAAGAGCGGTAGAGATACTCTGAATGATCGGCTATGAAAAGCCAACTGACATTTACTCCTGAAGTGCTGACCTGCTGCACCCTCGACAACCACTGTGATTATTATTATTTGACCCTGCTGGTCATTTATGAACATTTGAACATCTTGGCCATGTTCTGTTATAATCTCCACCCGGCACAGCCAGAAGAGGACTGGCCACCCTTCATAGCCTGGTTCCTCTCTAGGTTTCTTCCTAGGTTTTGGCCTTTCTAGGGAGTTCTTCCTAGCCACCGTGCTTCTACACCTGCATGGCTTGCTGTTTGGGGTTTTAGGCTGGGTTTCTGTACAGCACTTTGAGATATCAGCTGATGGAAGAAGGGCTATATAAATACATTTGATTTGATTTGAAACAAGGCACAGTGTCAATTCAATACAGCATTTTAATTACAAAGCTAGGCAAAAGGATTTAGACCAACTGAAAAGCAATATAATAATTAAATTCCTCCATCAAATTACTAGTTCTATCAATTAAATGTATCTTCCTTGTCCTCCATATTTCCGTATTTCCCAGCAGGCATTAGGTAGGGAACATGGAGTTATTTCTGGGTCGCACAGCCTGCCTCTGCATCTCGTACATGTTCACATAAGATGATAAGAGGTCATCCATTTTGTAACCCTGAAGAGCAGAGTCAAATAGAGTCGTTGGGGTATGAACATAGAGGCAAAGTCACATCACATTCTGGCTCTTGTGAATAAGTCACATCAATGCAAGTGTTTGTCAAGGTCATTTAGTACACCCTCAACAAACACTACTTTCGATTTACACAAAATTGTAATGTATTGGTTTAAAGAAGGCAACATCTTTAATTTTGCCTCAAAGCCATAATGGCCACTCACCAATGAGGTCTCACAAAGTAAAGTGTTCCCTTTGACCAGGTTGCCAATGGTGATGTGGAAGTAAGTGCTCCCGCTGGACCAGTTGGTGATGCGGTTGAACGGGTGCATGACCAGAAACTCCTGAGGTTTAGGTAAAGGTCAAAAGGTCATGTTTGGTTAAACAGAAAAGGTAAAGACTTTATAGTGCTGATGGTGGCAGAAGCATGATGTTGTCTTAATGTTGTGGTGCAGCATTTGGAGAACAAACGTGAGGGACAATGTTGTTGTCTGAAGAGATAGCATTGTATTGTACACAGCATCTCCTCTCTATCCATCTTGGTTCGTGCAGGTGATTGTGACCTCCTCAGAGCAATTGGCAGTCTCTCCAAGGTCTCAGCTTGGAGAGAAGAAGCTTCGTGAGGTATTGGTCGGTCACATGCAGGAACCAAATGTTAATGATGAATAATGTAAATCATGCAAATATAACTTGTCTGTGTAAGCAGTATATAAGAGAACTAACGGGACTGCCCCGGGAGAGCTCCAAACCGACGTGTACTATGGTGCATTAAGTTGTTGGACTCTCCCCAGCTTGCTGAGAATACAGAATGATTACTTTAAGTTTGA
Source organism: Oncorhynchus mykiss (assembly GCF_057628025.1). Classification (NCBI taxonomy): domain Eukaryota; kingdom Metazoa; phylum Chordata; class Actinopteri; order Salmoniformes; family Salmonidae; genus Oncorhynchus; species Oncorhynchus mykiss. The sequence continues at coordinate 32,665,665 of NC_143049.1, forward strand.
CTTTGAGTCCCTGGTGGTAATTTCCACGGCACACATGTAAGCGTTCATATTTTTAGGAAACTGCACCTGATGTCAGCATAATTATATGACAATCTGTCAGTAAATGTACTATAGATTAATGTAAAATACTCTGAATGTTGATCAAATCAAAATAATCATACAAAGAAACAATGGTACGTTTACCTTTGTTTTGGGGTTGATGAAGTTGACTCCTTGCTTGCTGATTGCAATCTGGATGATACTTGGGTAACTCGGCTCAGAGGTTTGCTGTGAAGGAAGAGCATACAGAAATTCACCAATGGGATGGTTGGTATCTGTAGGTATCCTTTTTGTATCGACTTGAGCTGTCTGCTAACGCACCTTAACTTCGAAGAAAGCACAGCCGAACGTTGGCCAGTGGCAGATGCCTTTTAGAAAGGCCACTTTAGCCTCGTCCAAGGTGATCCCGGCCTGCTTGTTGTAGGAGGCGATGATGTGCTATACGGGAAGAAGAAAACAGAAAGATTCAGAAATGTTGGTACTTCTTTATTATTATACTATATACAGTTGAAGTTGGAAGTTTACATACACCTTAGCCAAATACATTTAAACTCAGTTTTTCACAATTCCTGACATTTAATCCTAATAAAAATTCCCCTTTAATCCTAGATATCCTAACCAACTTGCCAAAACTATAGTTTGTTAACAAGAAATTTGTGGAGTGGTTGAAAAACGAGTTTTAATGACTCCAACCTAAGTCTATGTAAACTTCCGCCCAAATCTTTTGTCATAATGGTGCGCTATTAATTTACTAAGAACACTGTTTGGGTAGTGGCTGAATAACTTGTCTTGAGATCATGATGGCAGTTCTAATTGCAGAAATTATGCTTTATTGGAATGAGCCATCTGCTCCGTAATGGAGAGAGCAAGAGATGTCTGCCAAATATCATATAAAGCTCAATAATATGAGAAGGACTGACAGTGTACCATATGTGTCTGTTATCTCCTCCTCCTCCTCCTCCTCCTCCTCCTCCTCCTCCTCCTCCTCCTTACCTTCTTCCAGTCCTCTGGGGACATGGTTTTCATCTCGTCAGCTGGCACCAGCTCCTTCAGCATCCTGGGAATCATGACAAACTGGGACCTGTCCGTGTCCACCTTGACCCGGAACAGCAGGCCAGCCAGGCTGGTCATTTCCTCCTTGGTACACTTGTGGTAGCCACGCAGGTACTTGGGCAACTCCTGAGAGGAGAGGTTTGTGTATGAGTTATGAGTACCTGGGTTCTGGGTTCACCCCGCTTACTCACTATTTACAGCGGTTTGAATAACAGGTTGAGATGCGTAACTCTTTAGCGTAATCATTACCCATTGACGCACGCCGATGGGAGATCTGAATGATGAATAAAAACTAAATCTACTACTAGAAATGTACAGTAGTCTGTGTGTGTGCCTGTCTGTCTGTGTCTTTCATGCCCGACCTGTGGGAAATGGAAAGTGAGGTCAGCGGTCAGGTCTCTTCCTGGGGTCACATTGAACCACAGCTTCCTCATGAATATAACCAGGTAGGGCATGGTGGCTGGACCTCCTGAAACACAAACGTTCATCAGTCCTTATAGCATAGCATAGTATAGTTTAGTATAGCATAGCTTAGTATAGCATAGTGTAGCATAACATAAGTTTCATCCACTGACAACTTGGTGGGAGTACTTTGACCTTTTGCTAAACATATGATGTTTTGGACTATTTTAGAGCTACTATGTACATATAAGGACAATATGGTGGAATCTAGATGTTATTGTACAGTTCCTTTAAAAGTTGTGGTATACTGCAGCATAGCTTGCGAGGTGCCGCAGAGTTCTATGGCACGGTATTTAAGTATCAGCCATTGTTGCCAGAATGACGCAATTTACCACAATCTGCCGCCATCTACCACAAACGGTTGCGGCATGAGCTCAAAACTTTATCTGTTAAATTCAGGACTGCGCCTTACCCTCTGTTTTACCTCCTTTCTTTGCCTCTCTGGCTCTCTTCGTTTTCTTAGGTTGGTCTGTCGTCTCCCTCAAACTGTCAAAGAAGTAGTTTTGGTCGTGTAAGCTCACCACCTGAAAGCAACAAGGAGAGAGAAAAAATAAACATACATTCACTTGCACTACCCGAACTAAACCAGTTAAATGAGCTTGAATTGAACCTTGTTTGGCGTTTTCATGAAGAGACTGTAACCGTCAGCTGAGGCCAGAATGAGCTTGTAGGCAATGTTACGAACAAGGTCACGAATCCTAGACGTTGATGTCACCTCGAAGAGCTAAATAAAGAATTTACACATTTAATTTATTTCATTAAATCTATTTCACACGGACAATGAGCATAATTAATCAACATTTCTGTGTTATTATATTTCTGTAGATTTAGCCAGCCAGATAGTTTCCACTGTGACAAAAGGTCAGATACCATGTGAAAGTGGATTTGAGAAATTCATAGTGATCATAGGGATCAGTGATCATAGGGATCATATGAGGCAAAGAAGAAGCTATCTACCTCAGCTCTGTCGTTAGGGAAGTGGACTTTATGGAAGATCTGGTTGCTGTCCTGTTGAATGGCGTCCACCTCCACCTGATGGGGAGGCAGCTTCCTGGGCTCCATACTACAACAAGAGGACAGTATAGCGTTCATTTCCCCCCAATCGTTTTAGTATTTAACATCTCAATACCATATTTTGTAGCGTCCTCAGCACAACTCCAGCAACCTCATCCAAGATATTCAGATTGAGACCTCTTGGTGTCATGGCTTTGGTGTTGGATTTGCAGGGACATTTAGTTCGAGACCTTTTCCCACTGCCTCCCAAATTCACTACAGTGTGCTTTGGAGCCCTACCTGACTAGCATTTGTAGCCGTTGCAGGCAGTCTGCAGCCAGGGGCTCTCTGGGCCGTGACTCTAGGAAGCGCTGGGTGTACTTCAGCAAGATCTGACTGGGGGGGAAAAGGCCGGTACACAGCCAAAGGAGCTGCCAACCATAGTCTACACTCATTCTGTGGGAGGGAGGGGGAGAGAGGGAAGGTGAGATGGATATAATAGAGAGTAGAGAGAGATTAGAGTGAGAGGGGGGGAAGAGAGTAGAGCGAGAGAGGGAGAGAGGAGAGAGGGGGAGAGAGAGTAGAGCGAGGGAGAGAGAGAGGGCCGGGGGGAGAGTAGAGAGAGGGGGGGAAGAGAGTAGAGGGGGGAAGAGAGTAGAGAGGGGGGGGAAGAGAGTAGAGAGAGAGGGGAGAGAGGGGGGGAGTAGAGAGAGAGAGATGGGGGAGAGTGAGAGAGAGAGGGGAGAGTATTATAATTATAATAAAAATTTAATTATAATTAAAAATAGAACATCAGACATATACTGTACATCTCTGTGGTTATTTCCTAGTAATACATGAGAAATAGCTGACATGGCAGTATATTACCACACATACCTGCTGTTGTTACTGGTCATCTGCCTCATGATCTGGCAGTAGACTTCGTCCTGTAAAGGTACATGCTGAGTGGCCGCGCCAAAGATCTGGTCAGTGAGCTCTATGGGCTGGCGCACCTGTTTGATGGGGTAATCTCCCATGTACTTTAGGATAGGTGAGGGAAAGGCTAAAGACAATAGCAAACGTTTAGAAAACTCCACTTGGAGAGACATATTTATTAGGATAAGTCGGTAACTGCTACGCCATTGTAAAAAAAAAAATTTTTATTTATCGTTTAAAGGTCTCCAGTAACAAAAAGTCCAGGTATAATCCCTCCCTAGTGTCTTCAACACCTATTAAAAATCTTCCTTGTTGTTATCCAGTGTTCGCCTCAATATCAATAAGAACATCAACCGTACATTAAAGTGGAAGTTCAGGATTTTACAACTTGATGTTAGATGGTTTCTCAACCTGAAAGTAGCTGAAGTTGGCTAAAGTTAACTGAAGTTTGTAGTGTCTGTTTAAAGAAAAAACCCTAACCAGTTTGTCGTGGCCCGTAGACTACTTCAGGGCGAGGAACCATTTAACATCAAGTTGTAAAATCCTGAACTTTCCCTTGAACAAATAAAGTATTTGAGTAAAGGATATCAGTGAAGGAGATGCAGGCCAGATGGCTGAGGTCGGTGTTGCCCACCAGACTCTTCAGTAGGGGCTGTTTAATGGGTTCTTTGGAGGCAGCCCAAAGTTTCTCCCTGCCTCTGGCCTGCGCCCCGCGGCCCCCTTCTTTACCAGGCTGCCTAAGGGAAACCAAGGAAATAACTAAGGTTACCTTGCTGTCTTGAGAATAGTATAACCAGAAAACATTCTGTTAACCCTGCAAACAGTTGTAGTGAGATAACTGGTCAGATTACTGTCACATTGGAATACTCCTTTGTTAAATCGATGATTAATTTGCAAATGTTTGTGGTAATTATTAAAGTTAAAATGGTTATTGGTGTTGTTGAAATAGTAGTGAGAGGCGATTCTACCTGAAGTAGTCATAGGCAAACTCTTTCAGTGAGACGGGGGACACTGCCTCTTCCCTAGCGGGTGCGTTCTGAGCCACTGTCCTCTGATCTGGGCTCAGATTCAGCAGACTCTTGTGGTTCAACCAAAGAAAAACACAATGTTAAAACGACCACAAGATGGTAGTCTTCCCCTTCCACAATCCCTCGAAGAATAGGGACTTGATGTCGACTTGCCCCACGGTCTAACAATGCTCACAAGTCCGCCCAACATATGGGCAGCATTCCAACTGGTTAGGTGTAAGGAATAAATCCACCAAGGGACCATTACGTTGTTTCCCGTAGGGACAACTATCTGTAACGGAATGCATCCATGTTCACTTTTTAGCTTATAAGAATCTTATCATAACTAAGGCACTACATCGCAGTGCTAGCTGTGTCACTAAAGATCCTGGTTCGAGTACATGTTCTGTCGCAGCCGGCCGCAACCGGGAGACCCATGGGGCGGCACACAATTATCACAGTGTTGTCCAGGTTAGGGGAGGGTTTGGCTGGCATTGATGTCCTTGTCCTACTAGATGTTTCCTCCAACACATTGGTGCGGCTGGCTTCCGGGTTTAAGCGGGTATTCTGTCAAGAAGCAGTGCGGCTTGGCTGGGTTGTGTTTTGGAGGACACATGGTTCTCAACCTTCACCTCTCCCGAGTCCGTACGGGAGTTGCAGCGATGGGACAAGACTGTAACTACCAATTGGATACCACGAAATCGGAAAGAAAAAGGGGGAAGAAATTAAAAATCTAATCAAATAAAGAATCTTATCATGCACAATCCCATTTGTATCACCCTCTTATTTGTACTATGTGTGCACTGTTTAATTAGCCTAGTCCCAGACAACACAAACAGATCTGGGACCAGACTATTATTCTATGACCTATTCTTCTAACCATATGAATTGAAACATCACTCGAGTGAAGTTTTCAATAAGTATTTTAAGTCTAGAACATTCTGTTAGAGTCTAGAACCGTCTTACCAGTGTGGTATCGCTGGGCTTGTCAAGGGTTGGCAGAACCAGGACGGTATCCGTGGAGACGGCGCCGGTGTTCCCGGTGCGCTCGTTAGTGCCTTTGATCCAGCCCCGGTCAGGGGAGTACTCTCCGTCCTTCAAGATGACCAGCATGTCCCCTCGCTTGTAGCTCAGGAACGTGGGGTCGTCTGCAGTTTGAGAGAGAGAGACACAGAGAGACAGAAAGACACAGAGAGAGAGACAGACAGAGAGACACAGACAGAGAGAGAGACAGAGAGAGTGAGCGAGAGAGAGAGAGAGAGAGAGAGAGAGAGAGAGAGAGACACACAGAGAGAGAGAGAGAGAGAGAGAGCGAGAGAGAGAGAGAGAGACAGAGAGACAGACACACAGACAGACACACAGACACAAACTCATGAGAGACAATACAGCCACATTACCATAATCATGTTTATACATGAGTCTCCGTTATGAGGCATACATCTAATGGTTGTATAAAATGAATGAGTAAAGATGAAACTATTTGTGAAATTATGTAATGTGATTTTAGACTGTTTAATGAAGGAAACTCCAATACCCATTGAAGTTTAACTAAATCAGAGGACCACCCATGAGCACAGTTAGGACCCAGCGTCATGGGACAGCCCTTTTCTATGTTCCGAATAAAACCCCCACCTGGGTTTTCCCACCTCAGACCAGCTTACCTCGATAACTACGAGAGGGCTAAGGTTTGAGTAGAGACCAGCCTACCTCGATTTCCACGAGAGGGCTAAGGTTTGAGACCAGACCATAAAACCTGAGTATAAGCTAAGGTTGTAATGGTTGTTGAAACTCTAAGACTATCGATACTGACAGAATAAGTCTTTGACATTAATTACTAGTCTGCAGCTAGGAATTCGGTATCATTGAACGCAAAGACCGACAACACCGAAATGAATGTTACTCTGAACTATCCATTCTAACCACAGCAGAGAGAGAGAGAGAGGGCGGGCAAACTCTCCAACAGAAATTAACTTTTCAACAGAGATCCCGACAACACACTGAGTGTAAATATACATATATTGATTGCAATTATTCCCAAATGAGTGAGCATTCATGTGCAAGGGATTAGCATTTCAATTGTTATAATCAACTTTGTAGTGTCTCATCTCAGTAGACCCGCTCTTCCCTTTTGTCTAACAAGCCGCGATGCCGGTTTAGCCCACTAGGGCACATTCCCCTATCATTTCCTTGTAACCATATCTACTGTTTGTTTATGCATTTCTGTGAATTACTTAGTTAGTAAATAAAGGATTTAAGACAATTGATGTATGGATGACTCATAGTGAAGACTGGGTTCGTATGGATAACCAACAATTTAAGACCTTTGGAATGAGACTAACGTGAGGTAAATAATAATTCATTAAATCGAAGACTAATTGATCAGATGTTAAAATATCTGAAAGTTATATTAGGAAAATTATAACTTTGTAATCTGAATATTTTCCTTGATGTGTTGTCGGACTTCCTAGTTAACTACATGATTAATCAGTTTAATTGCGTAATAATAATTACAGAGTTATTTGAGAAATAAGTCTTCAGTTTTAATGATGCCAAAGACACGACAAGAGACTTGTCCCGAAGCCACTCCTGCATTGTCTTGGCTTTGTGCTTGGGGCCGTTGTCCTGTTGGAAGGTGAACCTTCGCCACAGTCTGAGGTTCTGAGCAGGTTTTCATCAAGTATCCCTCTGTACTTTGCTCCGTTCACCTTTCCCTTGATCCTTACTAGTCTACCAGTCAATACCGCTGAAAAATATCCCCACCGCATGATGCTGCCACCACCATGCTTCCCCGTAGGGATGGTGCCAGGTTTCCTCTAGACGTGATGCTTAGCATACAAGCCAAAGAGATCAATCTTTGTTTCATCAGACCAGAGAATCTTGTTTATCATGGTCTGAGAGTCTTTAGGTGCCTTTTGGCAAACTCCATGCGGGATGTCATGTGCCTTTTACTGAGGAATGGCTTCCGTCTGGCCACTCTACCATAAAGGCCTGATTCATGGAGTGCTGCAGAGATGGTCGTCCTTCTGGAAGGTTCTCCCATCTCCACAAAGGAACTCTGGAGCTCTGTCAGAGTGATCATCGGATTCTTGGTCACCTCCCTGAACAAGGCCCTTCTCCCCCGATTGCTCAGTTAGGCCGGGCGGCCAGCTCTAGGAAGAGTCTTGGTGGTTCCAAACTCTTTCGATTTATGAATGATGGAGGCCATTGTGTTCTTGGGGACCTTCAATGCTACAGAAATGTTTTGGTAACCTTCCTCGCATCTGTGCCTTGACACAATCCTGTCTCGTAGCTCTATGGACAATTCCTTCGACCCCATGGCTTGGTTTTTGCTCTGCCACGCACTGTCAACTGTGGGACCTTATACAGACAGGTGTGTGGTTTTCCAAATCATGTCCAATCAATTGAATTTACCACAGGTGGACTCAATTTCGAGTCTCATAGCAAGGGTTACTTATGTAAATAAGGTATTTCTGTTGTTGTTTTTATATACATTTGCCAAAATGTCTTAACCTGTTTTCGCTTTGCCGTTGTGTGGTATTGTGTGTAGCTTGATGAGGAAAACATTTTCATTTAATCCATTTCAGATTAAGGCTGAAACAAAATGTGGAAAACGTCAAGGGGTTTGAATACTTTCCGAATGCTCTGTGTATAACAGAAACCATATTAGGTCATGCATGGATCCCCAGCCAAAAACACTTACTGTATATGAAGGGTTCTTTTAGGATATTGTTTTCTGTTAAACACTGACTACCTTACTACCTGTTGTTATCTGATGGGGACAATTATATTGTTTTCCACTCCAATTTACAGCATTAGAATTCAATGGGAAACATCCAGATACCCACCCCTCTTAAGCAGTGCTACGCAGCATGGCCTTCACCCATCTCATCCAAATGGATGAACCTCAGTTATGAAGTGTCTGTTGATATACTAGTAAGTATTATGATTCTGACAAATACATCCATCTACTGTAACTTACCCTCTGTAGCTCAGAGATACAAAGCTTAACCCTAGACAAACTTATCCAAAATCAGTGAACCTCAGCTGTGAGGTGAGTTGATCAAGTGATTTATTGTCATATTCTTACCCTGTCTGTTGATGTCCTGCAGGGCCACTGCATAGACGGAGCGCTCCCTCAGGCCCTCCAGGTACCACTGGATCAGGTCAGCCATCTCCCCTGCCTCCACAGACTGCAGTATGAACTGCCCTCTCAGTGTGGCCAGGCTCACAGACTGACTGTTGTCGATCCTGCCATCATCACTGATGAACATATGAAACATATGTGAAATGTACGTAATAACTTCATGGTGGATTGAATGTTAGTATGAGGGAGTATGTGAACCATGACGACCACCGCTACCTGACAACTGAACAATAAACAGCCAGTGTATAAAACTAGTTTCTGGCTATGTATTCTGGGCCCTGTTGGAATACTATAGAAATGCATCCTTCCTTGTTTCCTTGAGGTAAACAGACCTATAAGTGATTGGATAGCTGTGAGTAAGGTTATTACTCAATTACCTCAAAACCAACCAATTCAGATCAGTGATCACTTCGAAGGTGAGAAGGAAGGATGGATGCATTTCTGAAATATGTAAACAGGGCCTTGGTATAGCCTGTTCATACCTGGACTTGTTCACCCCAGTCACCTCTGGGTAGGGCAGCTCGAGGAGCTTCTTCTCCTTCTCGTCCTGAAAGGAGATCCCATTCCAGTTGATGGCCACAATAAAATTGCTTTTGGATAGAGGAGGTCCTGTGAGTATACAAATACCTTAGTTATAAAAATTGTCTTTGACAAATAAAATAAATATTTTGCCTGATTTAAAACCAACTAAAAGCTTCATCATGAAACATGATAGAAACTTCACTTGGTTCATTATGCGGACATATTCATGCTAGACTTACCTGACATTTGCGTAACCTCGTAGAACTTGGAGAAGAAGATGGGCCATTTCTGACGAGCGTAGTCAACCACGTCCCCCTTCACGCTGTCTGTGCTCCTTCTGCTGTTTATGTAAGGACCCTGTGAGAATGATTAGGATCATTATTAGTTGAATAATTTTGTCTGGCATTAGCTTTCCTTTATTCTACTTAACTTAAATTAATAATTCAATTGAAAAGTTAACTTTGCTTTACTTTACTTGATAGGGATAGCACACTGAATAGCAGGAATTTTAGAACAGAATATACTACAGGTGGTCTGGCCTTTACTTATTGCACCAGTGAGTAGCAGTACCTGTGTATGTGCTGCGGTGACCAGCTGAATCCATTTTCCTTGTGACTTGGTCTCAATAAGTTCAGTAGTGATGCATTCCCCCACCACCTTCTTGGCACTTTCTACACTGTTGGTAGACCCAAACGTCACATAGTAGTACATCGCTGCCAGCTGGACAAAGTCATCCTCCTGGAAGACAAAAACAAATAAATACAAAGTCTGTTTAGGTCCAATTAATAAAGAAAACTGTTTAGTTGTTTAGTTAATATAATTTCCACTTCAAACATATGCAGACTTTATATCTTTTCTTTTTTTCAACAATAGTGGTAATTGATTTTTATTATTTTATGATTTCTTACATAGAGTTCAGTGAGACATTGTGACTCCTAAGATTCATGCTTGGTTCATGGTCAACCTACCCTCGAGAGTAGTGGAGGCTACTTTCACAATGTCACCTTCAGTGATATGATATCCACATTGTCTGGGTGGGTGGAGTCTTGTACTGTTTTTTACGATTGTGTTTTGCTTTCCATGTATTGTATAATAACGTTTATTTTAATGTGTATATGTGTGTATTATGTTTTGATGTGTATTGTTGTGCTAAACAGGGCTCATCTGGAAAAAGAGACCTTGGTCTCAGCATTAACTCCCTGTCAAAATAAAGGTTCAATCAAATAAATAAAACAACGATGCACCTTCTCAGAATGGTACTCACCTTCTCAGAATGGTACGCACCTTCTCAGAATGGTACTCACCTTCTCAGAATGGTACGCACCTTCTCAGAATGGTACGCACCTTCTCAGAATGGTACGCATCTTCTCAGAATGGTACGCATCTTCTCAGAATGGTACGCACCTTCTCAGAATGGTACTCACCTTCTCAGAATGGTACTCCCCAGACTTGAGGCCTCTGATGACCTGTCTGTAGATGAGATCTGTGCTGACGGCATCTATTGAGGAATCGTGCCAGGGTGTAAACAACTCCTTGCGGAAGTAGAGTCTCCAGGAGGCGTGCTGCTCCTCCTCGCCCTTCCGCCTCACTTCCTGCTCGCACTGCGAGATAGCGTCCATCACGTGCTTCCCGCCACTGCCTAGGGACCACACCTGGAAACAGCAGTGTAAAAATATGTCAGGGCTAGTCAAAACATGTCACAAGCCTAGTCAAAACATGTCAAAGCTAGTCAAAACATGTAACAGGGCTAGTCAAAACATGTCAGAGCTAGTCAAAACATGTCAGAGCTAGTCAAAATATGTCACAGGGCTAGTCAAAACATGTCACAGGCCTAGTCAAAATATGCCAGGGCTAGTCAAAACATGTCAGAGCTAGTCAAAATACGTCACAGGGCTAGTCAAAACATGTCACACGGCTAGTCAAAATATGCCAGGGCTAGTCAAAATATGTCAGAGCTAGTCAAAACATGTCACAGGGTTAGTCAAAACATGTCACAGGGCTAGTCAAAACATGTCACAGGCCTAGTCAAAACATGGCACAGGCCTAGTCAAAACATGGCACAGGCCTAGTCAAAACATGGCACAGGGCTAGTCAAAACATGTCACAGGGCTAGTCAATGCAAGTCAATGTTAGTCAACTTCTGAAAGCTAGTGAAGATGCTAATAAATGGTAGTCAAATGCTATCAAGTCAATGTTGGCCCTTTTCAATCTCAATATTGAACTGACACTGAATGAGCAACTTCAATTTCTCAATCCACAAGGCATGATGCTAGTACCCAGGACACCACAGTTAGGTATCCCCTTGCCATGCAACTAAGAAGAGTACCTATTGACACTGTTGTATTTATTATGTATCTTCTTCGTCAATACAGATGTAGGACCTTAATTTGATCACCCTGTTGCAGGAGAACTGTCCTGTAATGCAGGAGATTTCAAACTTGTAGTGTATTTGAGTTGTAAAAAAGCTTCTGGAGTTAGTAATATCCACTTAGAAATTACAGACTTGTTTTTCCCTTATGAAAAATATATCGACCCCTACAAAAAAAATCCATTCATTATAATCCACCCAATAATTCACATTTTCCTGTTGCTGCAGGATTATTTTCCTGCTGTAGCAAAATAGCTCAAATTAAGATCCTATATCTGTATGTACTCGTTTTAGTTGCATGGCTAGCTATCCCCAAAACCCTTGGGGGTTTCCTTCACCTTCTCATAGAAGCCGATGTAAAGAGAGAATCCGTAGGTATCCTTGATGTTGACTTTCTTGGCCAGAGCCTGGCACACCTCAGCAGAGGTACAGGCTGAGTCAACAGGCAGGCTGACACTAAGGCCGTCCATCAGGGCCACAGATACTTGTGTGGGCTTCTTGGTCTTGACGGCCTACATGTGGGAAGGTGGAGACATGGGAATAATTAGTCCTTGCAGTATAATAACTACTTACTACAGGATCCATCTTGCTCTGTACTGCACATATGCGGTTTTGGTGTCCTGTCCCCTTACTAATACAGTCACTGTCATAAGATTCATTGTAAGATCACCTTATTCGTCAATTGTACACAAGGTCGAACCGAACATTGACTTCCATTTATTCCAACCCTTCCAAAAGACACGTTAGGGGTTGGACAGGTTGGAACAGGGGGCTACCACACTGGGCCCCCGTGGAGCAGTTCTTGTGTGGGGTTTAAGTGCCATGCTCAAGGGCACAACGGCAGGCAATAGCATCTAATATTTGATACCAGCAACACTCTGGTTGCCAGCTCACTTCCCAACAGATTTTTCCAGGCAGATCCAGGATTCGAACAGGAAATCCTCCGGTTGCTGGCTCACCTCTCTAACAGCTAGGCTACCTGCCGCCATAAAGATATGTCCGCAGAGCAAAAACAGAGAATCGATTTCATATGTTGGAGTAGGTGGGATATTAGCAGTGGTTGGCGCATGTAGCTGTAGTTTAGCAACGGTCTCTCACATAACTCTGATGCGACCTCTCATCAATTATCATGAGTGCCAGTCTGTTTCTGATCAGTCAATGTATTGTTGTCTGACCAAACCTGCTCTGATGGTGATTTCAAGACAACTGGGAACTCAGAAAAATACGAGGTCAAATCATGACGTCAGTTGTAAAGTCGGAGCTCTAGAAAGAGACCTAAGTTCCTGAGTTGGAATTCCGAGTTGGATGCCCGTTCGAAACGATTTTTCCTAATCGGAGCACTTTTTTTCAGAGTTCTCAGTTGTCTTGAACGCACTGAAGTCGGAAGTCAAAGATTTCCGAGTTCCCAGTTCTGAGTTCCCAGTTGTTTTGAATGCGACATTTGTCATGAATACTGTCCATGACCTGTAGTGTTGATACTGCTTAACAGCAGCAGTAGTCGACACCTAGCGACATCGTCAAGAGATTCTTTGGCTAGGGTGTTGGACACGGGTTTGAGTCCTGACAGGCCTACCCCCCAATTCTGTTGCATTGTGTCAGAAGGGAGATGGCACCCAGATGAGTATGTCTCTGTCATGGATCTTACCTGGAGCTCTATCCAACAAGGCAGTTCGCCTCGCTCCCCATTGGCCACGATGCGACGCAGGCGCTCAGCACAGTACGGACAATAGCTACTTGGCCCTCTGCGCAGGAAGCTCTCAAGATACTGTGGAATAGAATAGAATTACAGTGTATGTAATTGATTGAGTGGGGCCTGGGTTATAAATTCAGTATGCCTATATGTAAAAACACAGCGCCTTCAGACATACAGCCACAGGTGAAAAAATGTCAACTTTAGCCTGACCTGTATAAGGAGTTCTGTTGGGGGGAAGATACCAAGACAGATGGACAGGAGGACCCAGCCTCTGAGGGAACTCTTCTGGTTCTTATTGTTCACCAGCTGTTTAATGATCTGACAATAGATCTCATCCCTACACGGACAAACAAGGACAGACAGGGCTCAAGTAGCTATCCATCAGTTTTGATTGGATCCAATTCATTTGCATTGCAACTGTAGCTGTAATCCTTTATTAGTTCTGAATGAAACAGTTTTGGGATGACAAACAAATTATTTTTGTAGACACCAATAACTGGGAAATATCTGGGTAACATTGTTTACGTGTTGTAATTCGGTTTGTTACCTTATATCTCGTCTGGATAGGGCGTATCCAACAATAATGTGCAGCTTTTCCAGGTCGGATATTGGCCGATCCAAAGTACGCCCCTCTCCAATTAGAATGTCTTTCTCCTCCTCCGTCATAGTCTCCGGCTGGAGGAGATGAGGAGCACAACGAGACAATTATCCGGTTTTGTCTGGAGCGGATACAGCTTATGTCATATTTGCCTTTTCATCGCAGGTTAGGAAAACTTAGGCAGCATGTTAGGAGAAATGCAGTTTAGGAGAATTAGATTAAGGTTAGGAAAAGAGTAGGGTTAGCTAAAATGCACAACAACAAAAAAATCTACTTTTGACATCAATTTTACATAAACTGTTTCCCATCTGGACAATTAGCCTGTGTTGTTACATCATGGATATTCAGACTCATTTTAGTTCTGAGGACAAAATAATGTGTATGTAACATACCTCATCTACAATGGTCGAAGCTTTTCTGTTCCCCATTCCTTCTTTCTTTCTATTTTTCCTTAGTATTTTCTGATGGAAAAATGTATAGGACGAATTAGACATCTGACAAACTGTTTAGTGGGTGAATTCAGTCAGCAAAAACTCAGTACAAGAGTAAACTATTAGAAACACACAAAATGACACAAGTGTCTATTGTCATCACATTAAGGGAATCAGTGAGTAGTGATATTTTTCCTGCTGCCCGTAAGGGATGAATAAAGTCCTATTGAACTTAGTTGAATGTAAGGTTAAGTCCCAGGAAGGCCTTATGTTCAGTACCTGATCCAGGCCCACTAGATTGCTGAGCCTCCTGTTCTGCCTCTGGCCAAGGTTCTTCTGGATGGTGGTGGAGGGCTCCTGGTTGATCTGTTTAGGCTCAGCGATGTCCCCCATGAACCTCAAGATGATCCACCACACTGTCAGACAGGCCTGGAGAGGAGCAGAGAGCAGCGGAGAGGAGAGGAATGGAGAGGAGAAAGAAAGTGGGGAATGGAAGGGAAAATAAAATAATGGGGTGAAGTGAGGAACAAAACAAAAACAGCAGGAGGATGAAGAAGGAGGAGAGGAGAAAGTACAGTAGAAAAAGAGAAAAGAAGAGAGAAGAATTAAGAAATAAGGCCCATGGTGGTGTGGTATATGGCCAATATATTATGGCTGGGCTGTTCTCAGGCACGACGCAACGCAGAGTACCTGGATACAGCTCTTACCCGTGGTATATTGGTCATGTACCACAAACCCCAGAGGTGCCCTATTGCTATTATAAACTGGTTACCAATGTAAATAGAGCAGTAAAAAGACATGTTGTGTTATACCCGTGGTATATGGTCTGATATGCCACGGCTTTCAGCCAATCAGCACTCAGGGTTCGAACCACCCAGTTTATAATGTTGCATATGTGACAGAGGAAGAAAAATTCCATCCTTGCTTTGGATCCCTCTGAGAGACACAGAAGCCTGATGTTGACTCACCAGTGTGTCCCCCTCGTCCTCGTGGTGGAGCAGGGGCTGTCGCAGCCTTTGGGTGATGTGACTGTGGGTAGCAGAGCCCTGGAAGTGCAAAGCACTGAACTTGATGAAGGAGAACTCCTCATCCTCATCATCGTACTCCACCACTGGTAGTTCCACTGGTACTGGTGCTGGTGCAGGACTTGGTTCAGTCCGAGCTAGTACTGGTACTGGTACTTGTACTACTACCGGAGCTGGGGTTTCTACTGGGCTCTCCTCTCGACTCTCCTCTCGGCTCTCCTCAGTCACCTCTGGGATTGTTCGCGTTCTCTCCAAGTCCTGAGGATGGATAGGGAGAGTGCAGTTGGATACTCAGTTAGATACTTTCTTCTTGGAGTTGGAGAGAATAGTAGAATATTATAATGCTTCTTCAATGAGAAGAGAAGATTAGATGGATGTGGTCATTCTGTTAGCAGTGTTCATCACTGGGGTATTAAGACATATAAGACTATAGCAAATGGAAACCTATGTTAACATGACATTAAGATCCACCATTGGTTGTGAGCATCACCTCAAAGCCCTCTGGAGCCGGGCCCTCCCGCCCTCCTACGGACACTTTGTGGGGCAGGAATTCAAACATTGTTTCCACCATTTCCTGCTCACTGACTGGCTCTGGCTCGGCAGCAGCCTGTTGTGATTGGCTGAGGACCTCCTCTAGCCTCCGCTGGAGCTCTGCGGCTGTCTGCTCTCTCGCCTCCCGCTCCCGGGCTGATAGGAATGCCTAACACAGACACACACACACAAACACACACACACAGATATATTGAATTTGCACACAGGTGGCAAAACAGGCTTGCAATCACACACACGCACTTTTCTCAAATGTCAGAACTCACATCTGTCCTCATCTTGTTGGTGGTCTTCCTAGCCAGCATGCCTCTGGTGTGTGCCTGGAGGACAGTCACAGCTTCTCTCTTGCTCTTATAACTCTTCCTGGCCAGGTACCCGCGCACCTGGGACTGCAGAGTGACGGCTGCCGCCAGCTCCTTCAGGTAATGCAGCCGGGATAGACGACCACGGATCGTAGACTGCAGACGCTGAAAGCCGCGCTGGAGCTAGTCGAACGAGACGGAGAGGAGGATAAATTAAGTTTGTAGAAGGTAAATGTGAGCAGCAGAGAGAAAACCGACAGATATGTTATAAGCTGATCCAGCCTATAAAAAAAAGAAAATGAGAAAATCTCTATCAGCACAATAATGTGCACTCCTTAGCTAGGGCATTTAATCAATATCACTTTCAATTTGTCTACAAAAGTGTATCTGAGTTGACTCCTTACCAGTGTTGTGGTGTAGTGAACTATATGTAGTTCAACTAGTAATTTAATAGCATTTTGCTGTAGCTTGAACTCAATTCAAATATTGGTAGTGTTTTCAGTATTTAATTACTTTTTTACCATGTAGTGGTGTAGCTAAATACTGGAACTTCACACTCATTTTTGGCAAAAAGAGGAGAAAATATTGGTAAAGTAGACAAGAATTGTCTTTCTTTTTCGGCAGTAGACCTCCCTAATTGCCACTTGAAACTGAGCCAGTAACTTACCTTTCTATATTGATTCTTGTCTTTGTAACCTCTCCAATGCTTCTGTACCACCACAGCGGCTCTCCTTTTCTTTACAAAGCTCTTCCTACAAGAGGAATACATTTCAACAAAACATCAATAGCGCAGACTGTAAGAACTACTGTATTAAAACAATAGTAACAACTGTATGTAACTCTGTGGTAAACCTTTAGATTGGGTATTAGAGAGAATAACAGATAAACCCATGTCAGTGACCACTGCCAGTGTGCTATTTAAAATATATATATATATATATATATATATATATATATTTCACCTTTATTTAAACAGGTAGGCAAGTTGAGAACAAGTTCTCATTTACAATTGCGACATTGCCAAGATAAAGCAAAGCAGTTCGACACATACAACAACACAGAGTTACACATGAAGTAAAACAAACATACAGTCAATAATACAGTATAAACAAGTCTATAAACGATGTGAGCAAATGAGGTGAGATAAGGGAGGTGAAGGCAAAACAAAGGCCATGATGTGAAGTAAATACAATATAGCAAGTAAAACACTGGAATGGTTGATTTGCAGTGGAAGAATGTGCAAAGTAGAGATAGAAATAATGGGATGCAAAGGAGCAAAATAAATAAATACAGTAGGAGGAGAGGTAGTTGTTTGGGCTAAATTATAGATGGGCTATGTACAGGTGCAGTAATCTGTGAGCTGCTCTGACAGGTGGTGCTTAAAGCTAGTGTGGGAGATAAGTGTTTCCAGTTTCAGAGATTTTTGTAGTTCGTTCCAGTCATTGGCAGCAGAGAACTGGAAGGAGAGGCGGCCAAAGGAATAATTAGTTTTGGGGGTGACCAGAGAGATATACCTGCTGGAGCTGGTGCTACAGGTGGGTGATGCTATGGTGACCAGCGAGCTGAGATAAGGAGGGACTTTACCTAGCAGGGTCTTGGAGATGAAGTATGAAGCGAGGGCCAGCCAACAAGGGTGTAAAGGTCGCAGTGGTGGGTAGTGTATGGGGCTTTGGTGACAAAACGGATGGCACTGTGAGAGACTGCATCCAATTTATTGAGTAGGGTATTTGAGGCTATTTTTTAAATGACATCGGCGAAGTTGAGGATCGGTAGGATGGTCAGGTTTTCAAGGGTATGTTTGGCAGCATGAGTGAAGGATGCTTTGTTGCGAAATAGGAAGCCAATTCTAGATTTAACTTTGGATTGGAGATGTTTGATGTGAGTCTGGAAGGAGAGTTTACAGTCTAACCAGACACCTAGGTATTTGTAGTTGTCCACATATTCTAAGTCAGAACTGTCCAGAGTAGTGATGCTGGATGGGCGGGCAGGTGCAGGCAGCGATCGGTTGAAGAGCACGCATTTAGTTTTACTTGTATTTAAGAGCAGTTGGAGGCCACGGAAGGAGAGTTGAATGGTGTTGAAGCTCGTCTGGAGGGTTGTTAACACAGTGTCCAAAGAAGGGCCAGAAGTATACAGTATAGTGTCGTCTGTGTAGAGGTGGATCAGAGACTCACCAGCAGCAAGAGTGACGTCATTGATGAATACAGAGAAGAGAGTCGATCCAAGAATTGAACCCTGTGGCACCCCCATAAAGACTGCCAGAGGCCCGGACAACAGGCCCTCCGATTTGACACACTGAACTATCAGAGAAGTAGTTGGTGAACCAGGCGAGGCAATTATTTGAGAAACCAAGGCTATCGAGTCTGCCGATGAGGATGTGGTGATTGACAGAGGTGAAAGCCTTGGCCAGGTCAATGAGTACAGCTGCACAGTATTGTTTCTTATCGATGGCGGTTAAGATATAGTTTAGGACCTTGAGCATGGCTGAGGTGCACCCATGACCAGCCCTGAAACCAGATTGCATAGCGGAGAAGGTATTGTGGGATTCGAAATGGTCGGTAATCTGTTTGTTGACTTCGCTTTCGAAGACCTTAGAAAGGCAGGGTAGGATAGATATAGGTCTGTAGCAGTTTGGGTCAAGAGTGTCCCCCCCTTTGAAAAGGGGGATGACCGCAGCTGCTTTCCAATCTTTGGGAATCTCTGACGACACGAAAGAGAGGTTGAACAGGCTAGTAATAGGGGTTGCAACAATTTTGGCAGATAATTTTAGAAAGAAAGGGTCCAGATTGTCTAGCCCGGCTGATTTGTAGGGATCCAGATTTTGCAGCTCTTTCAGAATATCAGCTGACTGGATTTGGGAGAAGGAGAAATGGGGAAGGCTTGGGCAAGTTGCTGTGGGGGGTGCAGTGCTATTGACCGGGGCAGGGGTAGCCAGGTGGATAGCATGGCCAGCCGTAGAAAAATGCTTATTGAAATTCTCAATTATAGTGGATTTATCGGTGGTGACAGTGTTTCCTATCCTCAGTGCAGTGGGCAGCTGGAAGGAGGTGTTCTTATTCTCCATGGACTTTACAGTGTCTCAGAACTTTTTTGAGTTTGTGTTGCAGTAAGCAAATTTCTGCTTGAAAAAGCTAGCCTTGGCTTTTCTAACTGCCTGTGTATATTGGTTTCTAGCTTCCCTGAAAAGTTGTATATCACGGTGGCTGTTCGATGCTAATGCAGAACGCCATAGGATGTTTTTGTGTTGGTTAAGGGCAGTCAGGTCTGGAGAGAACCAAGGGCTATATCTGTTCCTGGTTCTAAATTTCTTGAATGGGGCATGCTTATTTAAGATGGTGAGGAAGGCATTTAAAAAAAAACAGGCATCCTCTACTGACGGGAATAGGTCAATATCCTTCCAGGATACCCCGGCCAGGTCGATTAGAAAGGCCTGCTCGCTGAAGTGTTTCAGGGAGCGTTTGACAGTGATGAGTGGAGGTTGTTTGACCGCTGACCCATTACGGATGCAGGCAATGAGGCAGTGATCACTGAGATCTTGGTTGAAAACAGCAGAGGTGTATTTAGAGGGCAAGTTGGTTAGGATGATATCTATGAGGGTACCCGTGTTTACGGCTTTGGGGTGGTACCTGGTAGGTTCCTTGATAATTTGTGTGAGATTGAGGGCATCAAGCTTAGATTGTAGGATGGCTAGGGTGTTAAGCATGTTCCAGTTTAGGTCGCCTAGCAGCACGAGCTCTGAAGATAGATGAGGGGCAATCAGTTCAGATATGGTGTCCAGAGCACAGCTGGGGGCAGAGGGTGGTCTATAGCAGGCGGCAACGGTGAGAGTTTTTAGAGAGGAAGATTTTTAAAAGAAGTTCAAATTGTTTGGGTACAGACCTGGATAGTAGGACAGAACTCTGTCAACATCCCAAACATTGAAGTCCCTGTGTAAGGTATGACATGTCGCATGTCATTCCCTCCAAGCTGTGTGTCTCAGTGTTCCTCATTTACCTGTCTCTGTGGCCAAGAATGACCCTCTGGATGATGAGGGCTTTCCTGTTGAGCTCTCGCTCTCTTTCCCACTCCAGTAGGGAGTCATGGGCATCCTGAATGGGGAAGAGGGTGGAGACAGGTTACAGAGGATTCATCTGGTCCTTTTCAAAAACGTAGACCAACATCATTGTAACATATTCTAATTGCTTTAAGTGACATTTGGGATTCCATCACTGCTGTTACAACATGACCAATGTTTGTGGTTGTCTAGTGTGGTAGGCTTTAACTTAGCTAAAACTTAGTCAAAACAATTCTAAGCCGTAATGTGTACACCACCCAGCCGGGGAGGGATATGGCTTGAAAACGTACCTCAATCTAGGGATGGAAGATGAAGCTGTACTCCTAGTTATGCCATTATCCGAACAGACAAATGGAGAAGATTGAAATACTGCTAGTCTCTGCTTGCCTTTCGTTTAGTCTCTGCTAGCCTTTGGTTTAGTCTTTGCTAGCCTTTGGTTTAGTCTCGCTAGCCTTTGGTTTAGTCTCTGCTAGCCTTTGGTTTAGTCTCTGCTAGCCTTTGGTTTAGTCTTTGCTAGCCTTTGGTTTAGTCTCGCTAGCCTTTGGTTTAGTCTTTGCTAGCCTTTGGTTTAGTCTCGCTAGCCTTTGGTTTAGTCTCTGCTAGCCTTTGGTTTAGTCTCTGCTAGCCTTTGGTTTAGTCTCGCTAGCCTTTGGTTTAGTCTTTGCTAGCCTTTGGTTTAGTCTCGCTAGCCTTTGGTTTAGTCTCTGCTAGCCTTTGGTTTAGTCTCTGCTAGCCTTTGGTTTAGTCTCGCTAGCCTTTGGTTTAGTCTTTGCTAGCCTTTGGTTTAGTCTCGCTAGCCTTTGGTTTAGTCTCTGCTAGCCTTTGGTTTAGTCTCTGCTAGCCTTTGGTTTAGTCTCGCTAGCCTTTGGTTTAGTCTCTGCTAGCCTTTGGTTTAGTCTTTGCTAGCCTTTGGTTTAGTCTCGCTAGCCTTTGGTTTAGTCTCTGCTAGCCTTTGGTTTAGTCTTTGCTAGCCTTTGGTTTAGTCTCGCTAGCCTTTGGTTTAGTCTCTGCTAGCCTTTGGTTTAGTCTCTGCTAGCCTTTGGTTTAGTCTCGCTAGCCTTTGGTTTAGTCTTTGCTAGCCTTTGGTTTAGTCTCGCTAGCCTTTGGTTTAGTCTCTGCTAGCCTTTGGTTTAGTCTCTGCTAGCCTTTGGTTTAGTCGCGCTAGCCTTTGGTTTAGTCTCGCTAGCCTTTGGTTTAGTCTCGCTAGCCTACCATGAGGATGAAAAAGGGCCATTTAATTCAAAACTAGCAATCTTCTCCATTTGTCAGTTTGGATACTGGCATAACTAGGAGTACAGTGTCATATTCCACCCCTGGATTGAGGTACGTTTTCAAGCCATATCCCTCCCTGGCTGGGTGGTGTCCACATTACGACTCATTTTGACTTGGACGGGAAAATCTAGGTTTAACTGCACCTTTAGGAAGATCTTAGTCGTGCCGATCTTCCAGTCGTTATGTCCTGTGATCACGGCCTTGCAAATGGCAATACAGCAGGCTGATGCTGACTCCTGGGTTAGGAGAGAGAGGAGGATATTGGGAACCATAACCATAAAACTAAAAGCAACGACAACTTTGGAGATTTGAATGCTAACAAATGTCATTATCTCTGTCATCTTTATCATCATCATCATCATCATCATATTCTAAATAATAATGTCTTACAGTTTTGGGGTCACAGACGGTTGTCTTTAGGAGTACTCTGTACCGCTGCAGAAATTGCTTGAACGTGTGACGGATTGGATATCCCAGTTTCCGGATTCTGATGGTATCAATCATTCCAGAATACCGCAGCTGACGTATGCACAGGTCTCTGTCAAAACACTGAGGAAGACAGAGACATTCATACGCTTGTTTTAGTAGAGTGGAGTGCACTGTAGGATGGAAAAAGGGGACTTCAGTGGATTTGTAAAATGTTTATGGTGTGAAACTACCATTCTACCTAATCACATTTTTTTCTGTTTTGTGTGAGTTTGACCTCCTATGATTGTGATATTGCACCATCAATGAATCATGTCTCGCTGTATCTGGCCCAGTGCTACAAATGGCTGTCTTGTTCACCATGGATTTCTTGTTGTCATTGGGCTTGAAGCAGCGGATAAAGTGTGGCTGGCAGATGGACAAGGCCTTCATGAGGGAGTCGAGGGACTGGCGGAACTGACCGCTCAGCGTGGACACCTGTTTCCTGCCGTCCGTCTGGGCCCCCTTTGGGGAGAAAGATCACAATGTCATCTGTGTGGAATTTTGGACCGTTGTCAGTGACCATATATATAGGAAAACCATGTGGAGAAACTGGAATTCCCCCAGTGCAATACTTTTTAGATGACCCTAAATCTAACCATTGGATGTTACCAAAGCACAGATTACTTGATGAATAATGGATAGATAATGTATGAATAATTAATAATAATTAATAACCCATTGCTTTTGTTTTTGGTGAATATATACTGAACAAAAATATAAACGTAACGTGTAAAGTGTTGGTCCCAAGGGCCTCCCGGGTGGCGCAGTGATTAAGGGCGCTGTACTGCAGCGCCAGCTGTGCCACCAGAGACTCTGGGTTTGCACCCAGGCTCTGTCGTAACCGGCCGTGACCGGGAGGTCCGTGGGGCGACGCACAATTGGCCTAGCGTCGTCCGGTTTAGGGAGGGTTTGGCCGCTAGGGAAATCCTGCTAGGATATGCATATACTTGGTAACGTTGGATAGAAAACACTCTGACGTTTCTAAAACTGTTAAAATAATGTCTGTGAGTATAACAGACCTGATATGGCTGGCAAAAACCAGAGGAATATTCTTTTGAGGTCACAGGCCATTTGCTTGCCAGGACAGTGCTTGCCTTTGGGAAATACAAATAGATATGACCCATATTGCAGTTCCTATGGCTTCCACTAGATATCAACAGTCTTTAGAAAGGATTTCAGGCTTGTTTTTTGAAAAATGAACAACTAGTTGGAAGAACTACAAGGTGTCTCTCATTAGAAAAGTGGTCTTGTTGGAGCGTGAATGAGGTGTGCACTCTTCGTTATTTATCTTCCCTATTGAACATACTATTCTCCGTCTTAAATATTATAGTTTATTTAGATATTAGAGTACATGAGGATTAATTAGAAACAATGTTTGACTTGTTTGGATTAACATTACTAGTAACTTTTTGGATTAGTTTGTATGCATGTTGAAAGAGTGGATTACTGAGATCATTGGCGCCAACTAAACTGACTTTTTTGGATATAAAGAATGACTTAATCGAACAAAATGACCATTCTTTGTGTAGCTGGGACCCTTGGGATTGAAAACAGAGGAAGATCTTCAAAGGTAAGGGATTTATTAATTCGCTATTTGTGATTTTGTGACGCCTGTGCTGGTTGAAACGGTATTTTGATGTAGGGTGCTGTCCTCAGATAATTGCATGGTATGCTTTCACCATAAAGCCTTTTTGAAATCTGACAAAGCGGTTGGATTAACAAGAAGTTAAGCTTTTAAATGATGTATGACGCTTCTATTTTCATGAATGTTTAATATTACAATTTTTGTTTTTGAATTTCATCCTCTGCAATTTCACCGTTGTTTCATTGCTGTCCCGCTAGCGGTTCATGCACCAAAAGAGGTTAAACATGTACACCTTGTGCTGGGGACAATTAAAGGCCACTCTAACATTTGCAGTTTTGTCACACAACATAATGCCACAGATGTCTCAAGTTTTGAGGGAGCGTGCAATTGGTATGCTGACTCCAGGAATGTCCACCAGAGCTGATGCCAGAGAATTGAATGTTCATTTGTCTACCATATGCCCCCTCCAACATCGTTTTAGAGAATTTGGCAGTACGTCCAACCGGCCTCACAACTACAGACAACGTGTAACCACCCCAGCCCAGGACCTCCACGTCCAGCTTCTTCACCTGCGGGATCATCTAAGACCAGCCCCCCTGACAGCTGATGAAACTGTGGGTTTGCACAACCAATGAATTTCTGTACAAACTGTCAGAAATTGTCTCAGGGAAGCTCATCTGCGTGCTCGCCGTCCTCACCAGGGTGTTTATCTGACTGCAGCTCGGCATCGTAACCAACTTCAGTGAGCAAATGCTCACCTTCGATGGCCACTGGCATGCTGGAGAAGTGTGCTCTTCATGGATGAATCCCGGTTTTAACTGTACCGGGCATATGGCAGACAGCCTCTATGGCGTTGTGTGGGCGAGCGGTTTGCTGATATCAATGTTGCGAACAGAGTGCCCCATGGTGGCGGTGGGGTTATGGTATGGGCAGGCATCAGCTACGGACAATGAACACAATTGCATTTTAAAGATGGACATTTGAATGCACAGAGATACCGTGACGAGACACTGAGGCCCATTGTCACGCCATTCATCTCCTCATGTTTCAGCATGGTAATGCATGGCCCCATGTCACAAGGATCTGTACACAATTCCTGGAAGCTGAAAATGTCCCAGCCTGCGTACTCACCAGACATGTCACCCATTGACCATGTTTGGGATGCTCTGTATCGACCTGTATGACAGCATGTTCCAGTTCCTGCCAATATCCAGCAACTTCGCACAACCATTGAAAGGGAGTGGGACAACATTCTACAGGCCACAATCAACAGCACAATAAACTCTATGTGAAGGAGATGTACCTCTCTGCATGAGGCAAATGGTGGTCACACCAGATACTAACTGGTTTTCTGATCCAAGCCCCTACCTTTTTTTTAAGTATCTGTTACCAACCAACAGATGCATATCGGTACTCCTATTCATGTGAAATCCATAGATTAGGGCCTAAGTTATTTATTTCAATTGACTGATTTTCTTATTTGAATTGTAACTCAGTAAAATCTTTGAAATTGTTGCATGTTGCGTTTTATATTTTTGTTCAGCATAGCTAACGGGAGTTGGATATTCGGAATCCAAATAATAACAGCAGCTACAAACCCGTAGAGAGCTCTTGGGTGTCATAACGACCCTGTTGTTGCTGGCAGGGTTCTTCACAACATTAGCACTGAGCTGCGTCTCAAAGATCTGCCTCAGCAGCTTGTTGGTTGTCGTGTCAATCAACTTGATAATGTCAGAGCTGAGAGTATCTCTGTTTTTCTCCAGGAATCCTGAATAAAAAACATACAGAATCAAATGGTGAGTAAAGAAACACATATTCCTGTGTCCCAGCAAATCAACTAATATTTTATGTGATCTCTTTTTCTTCTGGTTACCTCTTGAGTCGTAGTACACAACCCCAGCAAAATGGCGGATCCCAAACTCCATGTCGTGGGTGTTCTTAGACGGAATGTAGATGTTGCACTTGGCATGAACCTGGTTCATCTTGTTCAACATGGTGACATCTGTGCCCTGGAAGAAACATTCAAGGTTGTCACAAACCTCACCAATTCAGATTGCCTCCACAGCAGGGTTTATTAGAGACATTTGAGATCGTTTACCTTGGGAAAGTGGCTCTCCTCATCGATCAGAGCCAACACATTGAGGGGCTTCCCAACCAGGAGATCAAGGGTTTGCGTGTTGTCATTGAAGGTGATGTTTTTCCAGACGATGTCCTCCTTAGTGTACTCCTCTTGCTCCAGCTTGAACACATGACGCACGAAGAACTGCTGCAGCTGCTCATTGGCAAAGTTGATGCACAGCTGTTCAAAGCTGTGAAAAAAGCATGTGGAAAAAGCTTGTGTTATTGACCAGTTGGTTACATAGGATCGGGGAGAGAGCATGAAGGACATACAAGCCTGTATTTAACTACCTGTGTGTCGACTGTCGCAAACAACAAGGCAAATTAGTATTTGATATTGACTGAAATACCTGTTTGAGGCAAAGTTCTCAAACCCAAAGATGTCCAGCAAGCCAATGGAGTTACGGACGTATTTGGGACCGTTGGTGGGAGTCTTATGGATGACACTGTTGATTCTTCCAACAATCCAGATAAATAGTTTACCATATATTGCCTGAGGAAATCATAACACAAACAACACACATACTCTTGAATAGAATATGGACCAAAACCTAGAGCGTTTAACTCAACAATCAAGTAGATCGTGCACTGATGACAATGGAAGACTCGAGTTACGTCCATTCCCCCACGGATCTTAAGTAAGGATTAAGGCTTATGTGCCTTTGTGAATATGTATGTTGTCTTCCCTCTTCTTTCAGGAGGTAACCTACTGTATATCTTTCCTTGGCACCTTCAAACAGGTGTGGCATCATTACCTTAACGAAGGCGTCCCTGCAGTCGGCTGCCTGTTCAGAGCTGAGGGGTTTGGATACTCGCTCTCTGTTGGTCATGAAGGAGCGGTAAGTCAAGCTCACACCCAGAGACGCAGGCTGCACCTGTAAGGAAGATATGAAGATATATGTATATCATGTAAACTCTACTGTATATTCATAATATGTTATTAAAAAACATCCCAGAAAAAAATGTCATGGCAACAAATATGCCTACCTCCAGCAATTTGGCTGCAATTGTAAAGTGATCCGATGAACTGACATCAGAGCTCTCCATGTTATCCAAGATGGAGGCTGTAAGGCAAATAACAAAATAAAACTTGGTCAATCAGAGCTTTCAACATAACAAAAAAAGAATAACAACAACAAAAACACATCAACATTAAAGTATTTTAGGATCTCAAGAGATATGGACATTTGGGTTGGGGGGGATTGGGTGAGGACAAGGCCCAGGTCATATTCCCTAAGAACACACTCAGACATCAGGTCATAGACCCAGAGAGGACTCCACCTTCGAAGCTGACATTGCCCAGGTGGAGTAGTGCAGCAAGCAGCTTGAGGATCTCCCAGCAGTGGGTCTCGGTAAAGGTGAGGATCTTCAGAGCCGTGCGGATACGGGTGTAGTCCTTAGCATCGTCACGTCCATCGCAGACAATACAGTCCCCCTTTAGAACACAGGGTCTAAGGTTATACAGTTTCCTTCAAAAAGTATTCAATCCCCTTGACTTACTTCACATTTTGTTGTGTTATAACCTACATTTAAAATTGATTAAATTGAGATTTTGTTTCACTGGCCTACACACAATACCCTATAATGTCAAAGTGGAATTATGTTTTTAGAAATGTTTACAAATTAATTAAAAAAGGAAATGCTGTCAATAAGTATTCAATCCCGTTGTTGTGGCAAGCCTAAATAATTTCAGGAGTAAAAATGTGCTTAACAAGTTACACGATAAGTTGCACAGACTCTCTCTGTGGGCAATAATAGTGTTTAACATGATGTTTGAATGACTACCTCATCTCTGTACCCTGCACATATAATTATCTGTAAGGTCCCTCAGTCGAGCAGTGAATGTCAAACACAGATTCAACCACAAATACCAGGGAGGTTATTGGGAACCTATTGGTAGATGGGTACAATGAATCTATTATTATTTGCACTTCGGATGGTGTATCAATACACACAGTCACTACAAAGATACAGGTTTCTATCCTAACTCAGTTGCCGGAGATGAAGGAAACCGCTCAGGAATTTCACCATGAGGCCAATGGTGACTTTAAAACAGTTACAGAGTTTAATGGCTGTGAACAACATAGTAGTTACTCCACAATACTAACTAAATGACAGAGAGAAAAGAAGGAAGCCTGTACAGAATACAAATATTCCAAAACATGCATCCTGTTTGCAATAAAGCACTGAAGTAAAACTACAAAATGAACATGTCCTGAACACAAAGTGTTGTGTTAGGTGCAAATCCAACAAACCACATCACTACCACTCTTCATATTTTCAAGCATGGTTGTGGCTGTATCATGTTATGGGTATGCTTGTCATCGGCAAGAACTAGGGAGTTTTTGTTGGATAAAAATAAACGGAATAGAGCTAATCCTAGAGGAAATCCTGGTTCAGTCTGCTTTCCAACAGACACCGGAAGACAAATTCACCTTTCAGCAGGACAACAACCTAAAACACAAGGCCAAATATACACTGGAGTTGCTTACCAAGACATCATTAAATATTCCTGAGTGGTCTAGTTACAGTTTTGAATTAAATCGGCTTGAAAATCTATGGCAAGACTTGAAAATGGCTGTCTGCAATGATCAAGAACCAACTTAACGAAGATTGAAGATTTTTTTTAAAGAATAATGTGCAAATATTGTACAATCCAGGTGTGCAAACTCTTAGAGACTTACCCAGAAAGACACAAAGCTGTAATCACTGCCAAAGGTGATTCTAACATGTATTGATTCAGGGGTGTGAAAATGAATGTTAATGAGATATTTCTGTATTTCATTTTCAATAAATTTGCCCAAAGTTCTAAAAATATGTTTTCACTTTGTCAATATGGGGTATTGTGTGTATATGGGCAAGGAAAACAACCACAATTTAATCAATTTTGAATTCAAGCTGTAACACAAGAAAATGTGGAATAAGTGAATGAGTTATAAATACTTTCTGAAGGCACTGTAAATCAAAACTAGACGTTGAACTGATGTCTGTGCCCAGTGGACAGTTACTTAGTTGTACCCAGTAAAAAATGTAATGTATTAATGAGCTAGATGTATAAATGTGAGTAGGAAAACCTGTACGTGGTCGTGTTGTGGCAGTCTAGTGATATTACCCTCTTGAGGTAGTTGAATTCAGAGGCATCTCCCAAACACAGATTTTTTTTCTGTTCTGTTGTCATCCCCGTTAACATGCAGTAGAATATGTGGTAGTTCCGCTCCTCCATGGCCTAGGGTTAGTTAGTAAAAATTATAACAGTAGTGTTGCATATATCAATATATCAAAATCTCATGACATTAAAACTTTTTGCCTTGATACTGGAAAATCCAACAATGAATTTTGTTCTCTTCGAAGTACGGACACAAAAAAATGTATCTTAAATTAGACAAACCTGTTGTTTACCAGAGATAATTTAGATGGTTTTCGGAATCAATTCCCTTTATGAAGCAATTCGCTATGATATTACCTCATATTCTACATGTTATTAAATGATACTGCCTTTGCTGCCCTACCTGATGGCAGACACGAGACTTCTCCAGTAAGTACTGTTCCAGTCGAGCACCTTCGATGACGCCATCTTTGTTGAAGAAGATTTCCACGTATTTCCCAAAGCGACTGGAGTTGTCATTGCGAATTGTTTTGGCATTCCCAAATGCTGGGGGAACGCAGGAATAGGAAGGTTGTCATGAGTAACAACACTTACGATAGTGTGTGTGTCTGTGTAAAAACACACAGACCCCTCTTAGTCTCATGTGTGTTTATGTATGTGTGTGCATGTGTCCGTGTGTGTGTCCGTGTGTGAGAGAGAGCAAGAGAAAGAGACATAGAGAGACAGAGAGGGGCATAGAGAGAGAGAAAGAGAGGGAGAGAGATGTACTGTAGAGAAAATATTTGAATCAGTACAGAGCCTACCTTCTAGTATAGGGTTAGCCTCCAGTATCTGCTGCTCTATCCAGGAGTGCTGTCCACTTACTGCAGCCAGGAACTGAAGTACCAGCTTGGTACTCTCAGTCTTCCCTGCACCTGACTCCCCACTGACAGAGAAAAGAGAGAGACAGTCCATCAGTTCTTGGATTTCAGGTGTGTATCCAGTGTAAATGTCAATGTAAAAAGTAGGACTGAACCCCTCCAAAGAGCATCTTCAAATATAATACAATTTTAAAAAACATATTCCACAATAATAATAAGAAAAAAGTGACACTTCTTCTTTGGTTTCCTATTGCTCAACCGAATGACTTGAGTGTCTGATAAGTGGAATGCTGCCAGTCTAACCTGATGATACAGCACTGGTCTCGGTTGTGGCGGCACATGTTGAAGTAGCAGGTATCTGCGATGGCAAAGACGTGTGGGGGTAGTTCTCCCAGCCTACGCCCGTGGTACCGCCTCACCTGGTCGGCGGTGTAGAGAGGAAGCTCCTGGTAAGGGTTGACTGCCACCAGCACAGAGCCTGTGTAGGTCTGTGCGCAAGACATTAACAGAGGTTTAGGCTTGCGCAGCCCACTTTTTTGGGGGGCACCACATTAATAATTCTGTGAACGTCTTTCATGAATCTTTCATCTTTTTCTGCTTGTTTCCAACATAAACTAAATAGTCCAACATCCATAGCGTAGAAAGGGTCTGAATGTACAGCAAACATGTGTAGGAGCGGTGATGGGTGTATTGGTACGGAGATGGGTTACGCTTCAAAAGATTCAGAACATCAAGACCAAACCCTTTATTGTTAAACCAAGCGTTATGGGTAGTGTAGTACAATAGGGGACTCACATAGATAATGCCTTGTCTGTGTCGGACCAGCAGGTTCCTGAGGAGCCCGGCCTCGTTGAGGTCCCCCAGGCGGATCATGTCGTCCACCCCCTCCACCGAGGTGGGGTGCATCACCCTTATGGAGTCCTCCTTCTGGGAGAGCTTGTGTTCCTGGGAACAATACAGGGACAATACACAGAACTTTAGGCACAGATTGACATAAATTTTTTATTTATTTTTATTTTTTACCTTTATTTAACTAGGCAAGTCAATTAATTAAGAACACATTCTTATTTTCAATGACGGCCTGGATTCAATACTGGATTTGTTAGATATCTTAAGTTACATAATGTCACATTTTGATGTCTGAAGGTCTGAAGACTTTAGCTTTGTTTTTAAACTGTCTCTTTAAGTTTTTGGTTTAGGTTTTACATCATTTTATAACAGAGCAGTGCAGAATGCAAAAATACAGTAAAAAGACAATAATAAACAAATGTTTTTAACGTTCTAAATTATGTCATTTGTAAATGTAGATAGTAGTTTGATAGATTATTCCCTAAAGTGATTGATTTATATCTTGAGCTAATTTGAGACCAGCAGTAAATTAAAATACTAGAGTCGTACAATTCAATACAATACAAGTATAATGAAGTACCACGGTCACCTTTCCTTCATCGTCAACCAGGAGCTGGTGTCCAGTGTCGGTCACTTTGACCCGGGCTCCGATGGGCACCCCGGTACCAGAGTCCACCCACACCCACTCACCCTGGGAGCAAGAAGCTTAGTGGTTCAGGATCATACATTTGAAAGAACGCAGATTTTGCCCTTACATTCAAAGGCTTGTTACTCTATTGGAAAAAAAAAGGATAGTGTGCAAAGACCTATTGCAAGAAACTCCATCACACTGGTGACCGTAGGATCATTGTGTAAGATCTAATAAATTGTTTGTGGAGCATCTAAGATTGCCAGTGTGCTAAAGCTTACAATTCAACATAGGTATTTTCTAGCACAGATCTGTTTACACTGTCTTCCCAACTCCATGACAATGACCATAGGAGATGGCTATACACTGCAAACAGATTTGATACCAGAATAGGGATTTTCCAGGCATTTTCTGAATTGAATGGCAATGGCATTGTCCCCAAACCCCTAGATAGATCACATTCAGACATAATGCCAGAGAGAATTCCTTGTCCGGTATCAAATTTGTTTGCACTGTATAGTCATCTCCTATGGTCATTTTCAGGCCCAAGGGAGTTGGAATGACTAGGCAATGGAAGTGCTGATCACATAACACTATTCTATTTCAAAAACCTTTGTAACCAAAGGATGGCATCCGGGTTACATTGATCAAATAGTCAACATAGATCATATCGAGGAGCTTACCTTTCTCAACATCACCATGATAGAACCCTCCTATTTCCTAAATTCAAGAAACAAGAAAGACACGAGTCATGCATTTTTTTCAAGAAATATATGTGGATTGTATAATGTAAACCGGGAGATACTGTGATCTCAATGTCTGTGATCTCCATTTTGTAAGAAAAGATTCCAATGGTGATTATATGGAGATAATGGTGCTCAATAACTACAATCATCCATTCTAACAACATATTACACAAGACGAACAATACAGAACCTTTTATGGCCTTCCTCGAAGGACGACTGAAATGACAGCAAGTCGTTACTCTACACCATTCAGCCT
Source organism: Oncorhynchus mykiss (assembly GCF_057628025.1). NCBI lineage: Eukaryota > Metazoa > Chordata > Actinopteri > Salmoniformes > Salmonidae > Oncorhynchus > Oncorhynchus mykiss. The sequence continues at coordinate 32,697,708 of NC_143049.1, forward strand.
ACCCACTGGGCACACACTGGTTGAAGCAATGTTGTTTTCGCGTCAGTTCAATTAAATTACATTGAACCAACGTGGAATAGATATAGAATTGATGTTTGTACCCAGTGGGTAATGGCTATTGCCACATTTCATAACTCCACAAAAAAATACCACAAAAACACACATCTGCCAACTTACTCGTAGCAACTCAGGTGACGGTCCTCATTGAAATCCCAGTTCTTCAGTTAGTCCTGTACAGTAGATGTGGGCTCATATGTTTGTTAGATGACGTTAACACAACCCTACCAGGATAGCACAAAGAACGAGGAAACGACTGAAACTCCTGGCCCTGACACATCTCCTTTATGGCACTTTGACTTTGATCTGTCATGTTGCAGACTCACTGCTCAAGAAGACAGGAGCAAAGTCGGCTCCTACCCACTCACTCTCCTAGTGCGTTTGGACCAATTCGCCCTTCAATTCTGGGCCTGCTTCCAGACGTTAACCTGTAACCTAAATAATCCATATCAAAATCTACAAATTGAATCACAGAACATGTTAGAAAGAGTTTATGAGCTGGGAGCTCTTATGAAACTATAGTAGTGCTCTTTGGACCTGTGTTAATGGCAGCAGACACTGGTCTGGTTTCTGTATTGATACAAAATCAAATAACATTTTATTGGTTGCATACACATATTTAGCAGATGTTATGGCGGCGGTAGACAAGGTCGCCCTGTTCATGGAGCCACCGACGCCATCTTACTACAGTAATAGTAAGGCGCTACAGAGGGTAGTGTGAACGGCCCAGTACATCACTGGGGCAAAGCTTCCTGCCATCCAGGACCTATATAATAGGCAGTGTCAGAGGAAAGCTCATAAAATTGTCAGAGACTCCAGTCATGCAATTCATAGACTGTTTTCTCTGCTACCGCACACGGAGGGCCAAGTCTAGGACCAAAAGGCTCCTCAAAGGTTTTTACCCCCAAGACTGCTGAACAATTCATAATCGCGACCGGACAATTTACATTGACAACCCCCATCACCTCACACACACAAATAGGCATTATCTGAAAAATAACAAGACATTTGTTTCCTCCAATAAGTTCTGTTCAAAAAAGCAGTTTGTATTCTCTCACCGAGCTACAGCAAACTATACCAAACTGACAATTGAACCCTGTGTTGTTCTGGAACAAGTATTGTTTCCCCATGATTGTAAAATAGTAATTGTTTATTTACAAAACAGAAATGATATTGAAAAAAAATGGGGTCCTGATTTAAGGGACAATTTCCTTTAGTGGAATTAGAAGAAGAAAAATTCAGTTCTAAACAGGCAAAGTTTGTGTAACCAATTCAGATAAGGAAATCATAAAGGCATATCAGTTTCTCAGATGGCTTATTGGAAACCGTGCCAATCCAAAGGGGAAATGAAGCACACAACTCCCCGTGCCTCTTCTCACTGCCATTACCTTATTTGGTTCGCTGTAACGTGGGTTTATGTGAGTTAAGGGTAAGCTGTAAAGTTTACAGGACAATAACAATGATATCAGCTGGGTAAAGAACCTTGTCCTTAACAAGATATAGAGTCAATTAGCCAGCGTCAGCCAGTCAGTCAGTCAGTTGCTACAGTCAGTCAGCCAGCCAGCCAGTGGCTACAGTCAGCCAGCCAGTCTGTCAGCCAGTGGCTACAGTCAGTCAGCCAGCCAGTCGGTACAGCCAGCCAACCAGTCAGTCAGTCAGCCAGTCACAGTCAGCAAGACAGTCAGTCAGCCAGTCGCTATAGTCAGTCAGCCAGCCAGTCAGCCAGCTGCTAAAACCAGCCAGTCAGTCAGCCAGTCGCAACAGTCAGCCGGCAAGTCAGCCAGCCAGTCTGTCAGATAGTCAGCCAGTCACTACAGTCAGCCAGCCAGTCTGTCAGATAGTCAGCCAGTCAGCCAGCCAGTCAGTCAGCCAGTTATTACAGTCAGTCAGCCAGCCAGTCCGTTGCTACAGTCAGCCAGCCAGTCAGTCGGTACAGCCAGCCAACCAACCAGTCAGTCAACCAGTCACTACAGTCAGCCAGCAAGTCAGTCAGATAGTCAGCCAGTCACTACAGTCAGCCAGCAAGTCAGTCAGTCAACCAGTCAGCCAGTTGCTACAGGCAGTCAGCCGGCCAGTCAGTCAGCCAGCAGTCAGCCAGTCACTACAGCCAGCCAGTCAGCTAGATAGTCAGTCAGCCAGTCGCTACAGTCAGTCAGCCAGCCAGTCAGTCAGCCAGTCGCTACAGTCAGTCCGGCAGTCACAGTCAGTCAGCCAGCCAGTCAGTCAGCCAGTCAGCCAGTCGCTACAGTCAGCCAGTCAGTCAGTCAGCCAGTCACTACAGTGAGCCAGCCAGCCAGTCAGTCAGCCAGCCAGCCAGCCAGCCAGCTAGTCAGCCAGTCAGTCAGCTAGTCAGTCAATCAGTCAGTCAATCAGTCAGTCAGTCAGTAAGTCAGCCAGTTAGTCATTACAGTCTGAATAATCTTATCAGGCTCATCTCCAGAGAAGTTTCACCAATTTATCTGAGTCATCATCTTTGTATGGCAATTTTAGGGGAGCACAGTGGATATGGTCGATAAATGTGTGCACATGAGCAATGGGACAAATCAGACTGATCATCAGTCAGTGTGAAGGACAGAGGAACTTGGAGCTCTTTCATGGGGTAATGCTTAGATGGGCAATTGATTAGAATAATGTTTTATTATTTTTCTAATGATGCACTATGCAGAAATCACCCCAGCATTTCCTGGATGCTAAACTAGTTTGAATAGTTTGCCTAATTTCTGATTATGTGACAAAATAAGCAAGTGCAGTGCAGAGAATCATTGTACCATCTAAACCGCTGTAAAATATATTTTCTAAAACCGAAAATATAGTATTTTCAGCTGTTTGAAGCTGGTGTACAAAACTGAAAGTAAAAGATGCAAAAATTAAACTTAAGAATGGGAAGCAGAGAAAGAGTGCACAGAGAACAGATCTGCCACTTCCTAGATTTGCTTTCAATTATATTTAGTATGTTTACATGCACACTAATAATTCGATATTAAACTGATTATGGCAGTAGGCAGATTATGCAATAGTCATGTAAACACCTTACTCTGCTTAACTTAATCGGTGTAAGGTCAAAATCGAAGTAAGCATACACTGATTAAAACACCTGGTTTTCTTAGCAACCTTTCACATTATTAGTACAAGTAAACACCTTAATCGCCTCTAAAAGTCTAAGCCGTTGAGGAGGGGGTACTCAGCTAATATATTGAATTGTTTTAAGATGGTCATACCATGGATCATTTAGCTATTTGATTTAGAATTTTTGCTAAAATAATCCATCCACCTGACAGGTGTGGCATATCAAGGTGCTGATTTAACAGCATTATCATTAAACATATTAAACCCTGTTTTTGGGTAGCCACAAAACTACTAGGGTAGTACGTACGGCCCAGTACATCACTGGGGCAAAGTTTCCTGCCATCCAGGACCTCTATACCAGGCGGTGTCAGAGGAAGGCCCTAAAAATTGTCAAAGACTCAGGCCACCCTAATCATAGACTGTTCTCTCTGCTACCGCACGGCAAGCAGTACCGGAGCGCCAAGTCTAGATCCAAGAGGCTTCTAAACAGCTTCTACCCCCAAGCCATAAGACTGCTGAACATCTACTCAAATGGCTACCCAGACTATTTGCATTGCCCCCCCCCCACACACACACACACACTCTTTTACACCGCTGCTACACTCTGTTGTTGTCATCTATGCATAGTCACTTTAATAACTCTACCTACATGTACATATCACCCCAATTACCTCAACTAACCGGTGCCCCCGCACATTGACTCTGTACGGGTACCCCCCCTGTATATAGTCTCGCTATTGTTATGTTACTGCTGCTCTTTAACTACTTGTTATTTTTATTTCTTATTCTTATTTGATTTATTTTTTAAACTCCATTGTTGGTTAGGGGCTTGTAAGTAAGCATTTCAGTGTAAGGTCTACTACACCTGTTGTATTCAGCATTTCAGTGTAAGGTCTACTACACCTGTTGTATTCGGCGCATGTGACTAATAACATTTGATTTGGATTTGATTTGACTTCCATACCTTTAAAAAAAAACAGTACTGCTTACCTTCAGAGGTGAAGGTAACACTTGTGGGGGTCGTAGAGCAAAACGGAGGACACCATCATGTTCTTGAGAGTCCTTCCTTAAGTAACATAATAAAACTCTGTCAGTTTAAGATAGAGATATCGGGGTTTTTTTTTGCATGGGCTGCAGCTCTCTCCACCGCATCCACCTATGTTGGCCTATCACATCTGCTGTGGAATGTGGCCGAGCTACAGCTGTGTTTTTGCAGACCATGAGACATTCCGAAAATCTTCTCACAAAAATGTCTGCAGCATTTATGTGGAAAATAAGTATTATTTTATATAATAATTATGGTGGAAAATAAGTATTTGGTCATTAACAAAAGTTTATCTCAATACTTTGTTATATACCCTTTGTTGGCAATGACAATGACAGTTTTCTGTAAGTCTTCACAAGGTTTTCACACACTGTTGCTGGTATTTTGGCCCATTCCTCCATGCAGATCTCCTCTAGAGCAGTGATGTTTTAGGGCTGTTGCTGGGCAACATGGACTTTCAACTCCCTCCAAAGATTTTCTATGGGGTTGAGATCTGGAGACTGGCTAGGCCACTCCAGGACCTTGAAATGCTTCTTATGAAGCCACTCCTTCGTTGCCCGGGAGGTGTGTTTGGGATCATTGTCATGCTGAAAGACCCAGCCACGTTTCATCTTCAATGCCCTTGCTGATGGAAGGAGGTTTTCACTCAAAATCTCACGATACATTCATTATTTCCTTTACACGGATCAGTCGTCCTGGTCCCTTTGCAGAAAAACAGCCCCAAAGCATGATGTTTCCACCCCCATGCTTCACAGTAGGTATGGTGTTCTTTGGATGCAACTCAGCATTCTTTGTCTTCCAAAAATGACGAGTTGGGTTTTTACCAAAAAGCTCTATTTTGGTTTCATCTGACCATATGACATTCTCCCAATCTTCTTCTGGATCATCCAAATGCTCTTTATCAAACTTCAGACGAGCCTGAGGGTTAGATCTTGCGTGGAGCCCCAGATCGAGGGAGATTATCAGTGGTCTTGTATGTCTTTCATTTCCTAATAATTGCTCCCACAGTTGATTTCTTCAAACCAAGCTGCTTACCTATTGCAGATTCAGTCTTCCCAGCCTGGTGCAGGTCTACAATTTTGTTTCTGGTGTCCTTTGACAGCTCTTTGGAGTGTGACTGTTTGAGGTTGTGGACAGGTGTCTTTTATACTGATAACAAGTTCAAACAGGTGCCATTAATACAGGTAACAAGTGGAGGACAGAGGAGCCTCTTAAAGAAGAAGTTACAGGTCTGTGAGAGCCAGAAATCTTGCTTGTTTGTAGGTGACCAAATACTTATTTTCCACCATAATTTGCAAATAAATTCATAAAAAATCCTACAATGTGATTTTCTGGATTTTTTCCCCTCATTTTGTCTGTCATAGTTTAAGTGTACCTATGATGAAAATTACAGGCCTCTCTCATCTTTTTAAGTGGGAGAACTTGCACAATTGGTGGCTGACTAAATACTTTTTTGCCCCACTCTACATAGACTTGGAATCACTGGCCACTTTTATAATGGAACACTAGTCACTTTAATGTTTACATATTTGGCATTACTCATCTCATATGTATGTACTGTATTCTATCCTATTCTACTGTATCTTAGTCTATGCCGCTCTGACATTGCTTGCCCAAATATTTATATATTCTTAATTCCATTCCTTTACTTTAGATTGGTGTGTATTGTTGTGAAATTGTTAGATATTACTGCACTGTTGGAGCTAGAAACACAAGCATTTCACTACACCCACAATAACAGCTGCTAAAGACATGTATGTGAAAAATAAAATGTGATTTAGAACTGGGACACCAGGTGGATGAAATTCCTTAGCAGGTAAAACAGAATAAGCAGGCTCCGGACCTTGTAGGGTAAGAGTTGAGTACCCATGCTCTAGTGGGAACATTAAGCAGCGTCTTGTTGGTACCCTGATGAAGAACAGCTCAGAGGTGAGCTCCTGGACTCTCTCGGAGGCAGTCACGTCATCGTTACAGCGGGACGCCTGCTTCTGCACCTCCACTACAGAAGAGGACCACAGCCTACACACCAACGTCACAAAGAGGCAGATAATGTATTGTAAAGACAAGACGCGCGGGCACACACACACACGAGTCAACTTGAACTACTTTTTTTCTTACAGAGAGGGCAGCACAACACCATCAAAGCCAATCAATCTCTCAGAGAGAACACCAGGAGAAACAAAGCCTCATCTGAGATTCAGGGTGTTTTGGAATCTAAGGGAATCTTTGTCTTTCAACACATTACTATTCCACCACAGACCCAATCTTCTCTGGTCTTTCAACACATTACTATTCCACCACAGACCCAATCTTCTCTGGTCTTTTAACACATTACTATTCCACCACAGACCCAATCTTCTCTGGTCTTTCAACACATTACTATTCCACCACAGACCCAATCTTCTCTGGTCTTTTAACACACTACTATTCCACCACAGACCCAATCTTCTCTGGTCTTTCAACACATTACTATTCCACCACAGACCCAATCTTCTCTGGTCTTTTAACACACTACTATTCCACCACAGACCCAATCTTCTCTGGTCTTTCAACACACTACTATTCCACCACAGACCCAATCTTCTCTGGTCTTTCAACACACTACTATTCCACCACAGACCCAATCTTCTCTGGTCTTTCAACACATTACTATTCCACCACAGACCCAATCTTCTCTGGTCTTTCAACACATTACTATTCCACCACAGACCCAATCTTCTCTGGTCTTTCAACACATTACTATTCCACCACAGACCCAATCTTCTCTGGTCTTTCAACACATTACTATTCCACCACAGACCCAATCTTCTCTGGTCTTTCAACACATTACTATTCCACCACAGACCCAATCTTCTCTGGTCTTTTAACACATTACTATTCCACCACAGACCCAATCTTCTCTGGTCTTTCAACACATTACTATTCCACCACAGACCCAATCTTCTCTGGTCTTTTAACACACTACTATTCCACCACAGACCCAATCTTCTCTGGTCTTTCAACACACTACTATTCCACCACAGACCCAATCTTCTCTGTGTGCTACAAAACAGCAGAGACACTGCCTCCTTGCCCTCGTTCTACAACAAAGCCATTGTTCTCTATGGGGTAAACACACACACAGCCCAGTGTCCTCTCCTCTCGCCATCCACCCAGAGAGTCTGCCAGCCTGTGGACGATGACATCAGCGTTGCAACAAGGTGAAGTGTCTGTAGAAGAGCACGTTGGCTAGCAACATGAACTCCTCCACCAACCTGGAAGAGGAATGAAAGAAAGAGGAACATTTAAAAAGTTGACAAAAATTACTGCCAATACGTTCTTTACAACCAGCTCTCTAGTTGCCGTTAAGCTCACTTTGAATCCAGTTTGCTTGCTTTCTTGAGGTATACACACACACACTGCATTGGCCATATACCACAAACCCCCTAGGTGCCTTATTACTATTATAAACTAGTTACCAACGTAATTAGAGCAGTAAAAATAAATGTTTTGTCATACCCGTGGCATACGGTCTGATATACCACGGCTGTCAGCCAATCAGCATTCAGGGCTGGAACCGCCCAGCTTATAAAAAAAATAATAAATGTGTACACACACACACACAAACAGAGATATACATGTTTGTGTAGACACACACAGTCCAAACAAACATGTATCTCTCGGTTTGTGTACACACACACACAGGTGCTGCAATGAAAGACTCATGATACTTTTTGGGGTTGATTCTCTTGATCCCTGCAAAGAAGATGGAAATGTTTCTATTAGTATGCTACAGCTTTGCTTAAATTGTTAGTAGTCACCTTGACCAATTTCTTAGACTGGAAAGATGGTTAGATGCCTAGTGCGTTAGATCATATTTGAAAGATTCAGCTTTTGGTCAACATTGTCTGAAAGCCAGTGTTCTTTGGTAAACAAGTAGCCAAATGATCACCGTGGTTACTTGGTTTGATATAAGTATTCATCATACTAATCTTTATTTTTGGGAATGTCTTCACCTGAATGTGCTCTCCTCTCTTTAGGCCGCCGGAAACTTCTTCCAGGGTCATGTACGCTTCAAACACTGTCTTCTTTGGACCTCCTCGGCATCCCGAGTGGCACTGCATCTCAGTGCAAGAGACCCTGGTTCAACTCCAGGCTGTATCACATCTGGCTGTGATTGGGAGTCCCCATAGGGCGGCACACAGTTGTCCGGGTTTGGCTGTCATTGTAAATAAGAATTTGTTCTTAACTGACTGGCTCACCAATAGGATATTATTTCGGAACCAATATTCTAAAAACAAAGTATTTTTATACAATATATCCCAATTATTCCATTTATAATATCTGTGTGGAGAAAAATGGTGTTTATAAATTAAGGACCATGACAAGAAAACCTGCCGATGAAAAGCAGAAAGTTGCACTGGAACTTTGTCAATATTATAATTGCAAAACAACATGAAGTTAAGGCCACCAAAAGTAGAGAAGACATGATGAGGAATAAAATTCCAGATAGAAGTGGGTCTTCTTATGAATTATTTTATCCAATTGATCTTAAAAGTATTATTTAAAGTAGTAAAGTCCAGAAAATTCATCCCACCATTCTCATAACAGTTTTCCTAATGTAATGAGTATGGTTTCTCCACAGAAAGTTGAAAGCATCTGGTCTATCTCCTTGCTTATTTTACTGTCAAGATATAAAGATAGAGCGCCATGTGTTAGTCTAGACCTTCAGCCTTGGTTATTAGGACTCTTCCTTTTAAAGATAAGTCCCTCTGTAGCCATTGATTTAGCTTCTTCTGGGGGGTTTTAATAAGAGGGTTAAAATTTAGTAAGCCTCTAGACTCCTGATCCTTTGTAATGGTTATGCTTAAATATGTAAGTTCTTCTTTTACTGGAATACCATAATATGAAGGTGTCACACAATCTTTGACAGCCATGAGTTCACATTTATTAATGTTAAGATATAGACCAGACACTTTGGAAAAGGATTGTATCACATTGATCGATATGGGAATTTGGTTAGCATCTTTCAGAAAAATATTTCTGTACCTCATGAAGCCAGACTGTGTTTCATCAATGACTGCATCCAGGACGTCTTTAATTATCTTTGCAAATAGTAAGGCTAATATCTTATGGTCATTATTAAGAAGACAAACTGGACGCCAGTTATCGATGAGCAGCACTTCTTTTTTAGGCTTAGGTATCAGTGTTATTAACCCCTGACTCATTGTAGGAGGGAGAACATTGTTTTAATACCCTCTAAATAGGAAGGGAGCTACTTGTTCAGAAAATAATTTGTAAAATTCTGATGTAATTCCATCAACACCTGGGGATTTATTGTTCTTTAGATGTTTGATAGACTCTATAATCTCCTCAACTTTGATGGGTTCATCACACTGTTTAGATTCTATATCACTGATAGAGTGAACATTATTCAGTGAGTTAAAAAACATATCTGTGGATTCCTGACAGTACGTAGAGCTGTACAATTTTCTGTAAAAATTGCTACAGTATTTAGCGATTCATTTTTGGTCATCTGCAATAACACCATCAATAATTAACTTACAGATAGTGTTATTCTTAGAGTGAAATTTCTCAAGTCTAAAGAAATAGGATGAATTCTGTTCTCCCTCCTCAACCCATTTTTTCCGAGATCTAATAAAGGCTCCTTCTGCTTTTAATCTATATATATTATCCAGTTTATTTTGTAACTCAATTAGTTCCATCTTCTCCTCCCCCGAGAGGCTGGCTGGGGACCTCAGAAAGGGAAGTTATCTTAATGATCATCTTTTCCTCCTCAGCTCTTCTGGTCTTAGCAAGATTACTACCATATTTTCTAAGGTATTTGGACACCTCAAATTTAAAGAGCTTCCTGTTCTTGCAATAAGATTTTTCTTTACAAACCCTTTCCCAAAAGTGTGAGAGCAGATATTTAACCTCAAATGTAACTATATCCTTATTTAATAATAAGCTATGTAGCTTCTAGTGGGATGCTCTACCAAGGTTAGTATCAGGGGTAAATATTTTGATATCAATGTAAATGCAACTCATCATTCTCATGTTTGGTGTTGTACCCGTAGAAGTTTACAGTAAAGAGTGTAATGTCATTGTAACGGATCATTCTCATGTTTGGTGTTGTACCCGTAGAAGTTTACAGTAATGAGTGTAATGTCATTGTAACTGATCACAAGACAAATAAAGTAAAGTGACCAATGAGGTCACATTCCGAGTGTAGAATATTACCACCACGGGTATTTTTCATTGCAGTGACACCAGCGGAGCGTTCAGATCCATGGGAAAGCCAAATATCGTTGCTCCACTGTGACCTCCAGAAGTTGGCTACAGCCGAAATTGAGTGAGACTCTTGAAAAAAAGCATACATCTGTTCGAAATTGTTTAGCAAATAAAAAGTAGGCCTTGCACTCCACATTGTTTCGTAATCCCCTAGAATTAAGAGAAACTATAGACAAAGACAAAACAACAAATATTATATAAAAGTATAAACTGTAGTAGGATGAGTCAAAGACGTAGGAGCAGTGAACAAACGATAAGGAACCGAGATCTGCACCATTTAAGTCTATTTAAACTTTAAACTTTGAGCTAGATGTTATCTGGCTTTGAAATTCAACTCGGCTGAAAATTATGTTCAAGACCAAACCAAGGGTTCTTGTAGTAAGAGAGGCTAAAAAACCCTCTTTAGTGTAATCAGGAACTATTCTGAGAAATAAAATACAACATAATCATTTAAATAAAACGGTACCTACTATTTTAAGTGCATATGAAAACTGATCATAAAAAATGTTTTACATATACATGTTTCTAAGACCTTTTTCACTTGGAAATAAGTATTAATAACTAAATAGAACAATACCCGTGTAAAGTCAGAGCAGACCTGTATGTCCTTTAAAACCGTATCTTAGTTACTCTATACATGTTTTTTTTTTTAAACAGCTTTCAGTCTTCGTCGTAAGTTTGTAAACAAAACAAGTCTTCTGGTCATATATGAACAAAATAATAAACTGAAGTACCTGAGTATTCCGAAAAAGAGTCACCTGATGCTTGTTAGGTAACCATATGCATAACCTTACATTAAGACCAAAAGGCTTATTTGAGTCAAGATATAGCTTTGTGGCTGTGCTATCTAGTGGAGACCTTAAATAACCACTGTGTAAATGACTGGTAATTGCAATCTGGAATCATTGGGACGTCCATGCCCTAAACCCTTTATTTTATTTAACTAAAAACCCTTAACCCCTACACTTACCCTAACCCAGTGTTTCCCAAACTCGGTCCTGGGGACCCCAAGGGGTGCACGGTATGTGTTTTGCCCTAGCTCTACACATCTGATTCAAATGCGCAATCCATAATTGCCGTAAGGACGTTCCAAGGATCCCAAATATCCCCGTCAAAATTTCAAACCATATCCGGGCGTTAGGTCAACTTGCATGCCGGGAAAGAAAGTATTTAATCGCTGCTCCCCACATGTGAATAGTCGTGTTCGCTGTACAGCTACGTTAGCAGAAAGAAAAGAATACACAGAAAACATGGCAAAGTCAGGCAAAGTAAGAATGACATCTAAAATATACGTATTATTAAAGGCGAACTGGCTCACTGCAGTTAGTCTCACACGGCCACACGTGAAATGACATTGTTGAACGCTAGCTAATTAGCTAAATTAACGTTAGGTAGCTATTGCTGAACTCCAACGTTACTCTGCCTAACTGTGTGTTCATGGAATGTTTAACTAGCAACTTTGTATCACAGTTTACTTGAAACATGTGTTCAACGTAATGAGTTATAATATATCTATTTCGAATGCTCAGTATCGGCTTGTTCTGTTTGATTGACGATGATTAACCAATCACCAAAGTCCACACCATGACGTGCAATGTACTGAAATGCTCATTCCCCCAAAATGTTTTATAGACAACCCAATTAAAGACCTCTAAAAAGAGAACTGGAAAGATCAGCGAAGACAATAACTCTGGTAAGTGTGCCAGTTAACTTTGGCAATAAATACAATTATAATTACATTAAATCAGCCTTTGATATAATATGATGCCTTGCAGAGGTTCAGACTGATTCTCCAGCATCAACAGAGGAAGCTGCCACTACTCCACAGGTCATCGTTTCCACAGAACCTGAAGAGAACAAGGTCAAAGATGCCCCAGGTAGCAAATGCTTTGAGGGGTGGTAATAAGCGTAGACTGTATATCTGCGTATGACATCAAGTCCCAACATGTAGCCCAATTGGAATGGTGATAATGTTCATATGAAATTTCTTAAATACAAAACACAAAAGAAACAATATGTTTTTAAGTTCAGTAGGTATTTCCAATGTCAATGAATATTGTTTGTGTAGCTTCAGAAGCGGAACAGATGGACACAACTGCTGATGCGGAAAAGGTTCAAGTCCAGGGTGAGGTCAAAAAACAGAACGGAATTGTAACCAATATTTGCCAGATGTCACCCATTAGTTGTTTTTCATCAGGGTATCTATGGAATAGTGTTTTAATACATGTCTGCATTTCTCTCTCCAGCTGTTGCTGCAGCCCCAGTAAAGAGAAAAGCAGAAGCAGAGGATGAGACTTCTCCAGCGAAGAAAACCAAGTGCATTAATGATGGTACGATTGTGAACAGCAGTAAATATCACCACGTCTGTTTGAGCGATTGATGGTTTCAGTGTGCTAACATGCATCTTGTTTTTATTTTATTTTGAAGGTTTTTGTCTTTTTGTTGGAAGCTTGAACACATCCAAGACAGTGGAGGAAATTAATGATGCCTTGGCAAACTTCTTCACATCGCATAGTCTGTTGTTTCAGGAAATTCGAGTGGACATTACAAAGTGAGTACTTGGCATTGTTATGCACTGCATAAACTTAACCTCTACGAATGTTTGTAGATTTCTTCATGATACAGATTCTTCCCCATGTTTATGTGCATTCTATAGGAAATTTGCATATGTCGACTTTGACACAGAGGAAAACTTGACAAAAGCCCTTGAGCTGAATGGGGAGAAGATCCTGGACCGAAAGATGAGGCTAGGCAAGGCCAAGGTCAAAGACCCTACAGTAGATGACAAAAAAGGTACTAGTCTCATCTTGAGTGAGTTATCCTTGCTACTGTTATATTTGTCATTTCTAGAATTGATTGATTTCCATGTAGTGACAGTCTTTTTCCTCACAGCTAAAGATGCCAGGACCTTGTTTGTCAAGAATATCCCATTTGCAGCAACAAAGGAGGACTTGAGGAAAGTCTTTGACACGGCTGTCGAAATCAGGTTTCCTGGAGGCATTGGCACCCCAAGCAAAGGGTGAGATGCAGTGTCCATTTGATATTTACGTGAAAGGGCTAGTTATGTCTATCCCAGGATTCTGTTCTAAATACGTCTATTGCATCTATTTCGTTGTGACAGAATTGCCTACATAGAGTTCGAAACGGAGGCCACTGCTGAGAAAGTGCTGGAGGAGAAGCAGGGGATTGATGTCCAAGGCCGTGTAATCGTCATTGACTTTTTGGGAGAAAAGAGCCAACAACAAAAAATAATCAAAGCTCCAGGTAAAGATGGAAAGAAATGAGGTCAATGGGAATTTAAATTACTGTAGAAGCACAAGGTACTTGATTAGCTAGCTATATGGCTAGTCATGTTGCTCGTTAGCATCTTCAAGATTAAAGTATGTTGTAATTCAGTGATTAGTTGAGACATCTTGTTTATCATAGTTCTCTGAAAAGTGAATGAAGTTAACGTGTTCTCAAATGTTCTGTTCCATAGCTGAAGCCACACCAAATAACGAATTACTGGTGACCAACCTGGCTTACGCTGCAAAAGAGGATGCCCTGAAGGAAATCTTTCTCAAAGCAGTCAGTGTCAAGATACCACAGAGCAATGGTAAACCGAGAGGGTGAGTGAAGACGCATGTTGTTGCTGCATCTGCTTTGTTGACCTCTATTGAAAATGTTGAACGCCATCAAATTGCAAAAAAAAAATGGAATTAAATGATTAAGTATTCGTGCGATTAATTTCATGTTCTGACTGGAAATAATGAAATTGTGACAATTAGGCCTTTTTCTTTCAAAAGTCATGCCTTCATTCAGTTTGAAAGTGTGGAAGATGCCAAAGAAGCCCTGGAATCATCGTTAAACAAAAAGATTAGTGGAAGAGCCATCAGAGTAGAGTTCAGCCAGAAGAGGCCAGAAGGTGACAAAGGGAACACTGGTAAATATTACTATTAGACTTGCCCAATGAACGTCTCATAGCAGAGAATTGGTTGGCGAATCATTTGAAATAGTTTGGCTGTGTGATCATGCATACTTCTGTAATATGTGTGCTCTCTTGTAGTTCCTTCGAAGACGTTGATGGTCAGGAATCTTGCCAAGGAGACGAGTGAGGAGACTTTGAAAAGTGTCTTTGAAGGTGCCATTGAAGCTCGAGTCACCAAAGACAAGGAGACTGGCATATCTAGAGGGTATGTGGTGAAAAATGTCCCCCTTCAAATCACATTTTTACATTCAGATGCCCTTTGAATACTCACAGTTGGCCACTTCTTAAGGTTTGGCTTTGTGGACTTTGAGAGCCCAGAGGTCTGTAAGGCTGTCAAGGATGCCATGGCAGACCTACAGATTGATGGGAGCAAGGTGACCCTGGTCTATGCCAAACCCCAGGGTGAAAGAGGATCTCGTGGAGAAGGAGCGGGCTCGAACATGCGTTACGGAGAGAAACCCAGGGCTAGAGGTGGCTCTGGAGGCAGGGGCAGAGGTAGCGGCTCCAGGGGTGGACGAGGAGGTGAGATCATCTAGGTCAGGGATGGTTAACTGGCGGCCCACCTTTTGTAGGCCCGTAGATCAATTTCCACCAGGAGGAACTCAGCTGGGGTCTCAACTTACTGTTGAGAGTTAGAGTGATAGAATACACAAGGTCCAATTTGGTTGTGTGTCGGATGTTTTTCTATGATGTCAGTCTCATTCTTTTTTTAGAATGATAAATTTAGTCTAGCGGCCAGCTATCTAAACTTATGGGGGGGGGGGGGCTATTAACATTTCTCTCCGCACCATGGCAAAATGTCAGGAAATTTAAGATGCACTATGCAGAACTAGCAAGTATAGCGTAGAGAATCATTTTACCGTCTTAAACCACTGAAATATGTTTTCCATTAGCAGAATTTTGCTTGGGGCCCACAAAAGGCTAGGGCCAACTCTTACTGCTTGTGTGGGTATGGATGTGGGTAAGCAGATACAAGCGCGCAACTGTGGCCCCTTGTGATAAGTTCAGATTTTTTTGGGGGGGGGGTTGCTATAGGTTGAATTGAAGTTGCAAAACTGATGAGGACATGTCAATTGATACTTCATACTCGATGTATTCTCTTTACTCCACTTGTATCTACCAACAATTCTACCAGCGTTGTAAGATGCTTCCGTTTGTTATTGTTGTTTTTCAGGCAGAGGTAGTGGCGGCGCAAAGAGGACTTAAAAAAGAAAAGAAGTAAAGGAAGACGCTCTTTATTTTTTACAATGGACTGCTGCAACAGCTCTATTTCAACGTCTACATTTCCTGACAAGTCTGTGATGGGCACCTAACGATTAATAGAAACAAAGCAATTTGTTTAGAGATATATGTGAAAGGTTTCTACCACGTTGTTCATACATAATGATGAAATGTCTGACACATTGTACATGTAACGTTTTTGTCTGTTTTACTTTAGTTTACCTTTTTAATTGTTAATTTCATGTAAAGACTTTATTGAAGACTGGGCAATTAAAAGGTCCCCAAATTTCAGATTTTCTGTTTTTTTTTCTTTTTTAGGGGAGCTTGTGTTTTGTTTGAGACTAATTGTTTCTTTTAAAAAATGTATACAGTGTACAAATCATTTAGGAACACCTGCTCTTTCCATGACAGATTTCCCCTGGTAAGTCTATGACATGGAGTGTGTTTGTGTGCATTCAGAGGGTGAATGAGTAAGACCAGATTTAAAACGGGGTATGGTAGTAGGTGCCAGGCGCACTGTTTTTTGTTGAGATTTGCAACACTGCTGGGTTTTTCAAGCTCTGCAGTTTCCTGTGTGAATCAAGAATGTTCCACCGCCCAAAGGACATCCAGTCAACTTGACATCTGTGGGAAGCATTGGAGTCAACATGGGCCAGCATCCCTGTGGAATGCTTTCGGTACCTTGTAGAGTCCATGCCCTGACCAATTGAGGCGTTTCTGAGGACAAAAAGGGGGTGCTCAATATTCGGGTGTTCTGGGTGTTTTGTACACTTACTGTGTATGAAAAGTTTACTTTACCAGAATGAATGCAGACCAGAATGTAATTTGTATTCTAAACTGACATATGCTAATTATAGACTGCCTATACTGAGTGACAGTCCACTTATCAACTATCAAAAGAACAGTACTGCCATTTATGAGAAACACATTTTAGCATATTTTCCAAGAAGCTTAGCTAGAACACATTTTCAAGATATCAGCAGTTGCTTCAGTGAAAGTCTGAAGACTAGCTCGGAGCAAGCACACAACATTTGGTGAATGCACGAGCGTCTGAAGCTAAGATACAGAAATATCCATTACCGTTAAGGATATCATAATGCTGAAAAAGGATACTGACAACGAAAAGAGAGAAACCAATTGGGCTTTTAAGGACAATTATGAAATGACAACTTTTTTTTTGTACTGGCTCGGGTTAACTTTTCCACGAAATCACCCATATATACAGTACCAGTCAAATGTTTGGAGACACCTTCTCATTCAAGGTTAAAGAATAGTGAAGAGTTCACAACTAAATTAACACATATGGAATAAAGTATTAAACAAAGTGTTAAATATTTTATATTTAAGATTATTCAAAGCCAACCTTTGCCTTGACAGCTTTGCACACTCTTGGCATTCTCTCAACCAGCTTCATGAGGTAGTCACCTGGAATGCAATTCAATTAACAGGTGTGCGTTGTTTAAAGTTAATTTGTAGTATTTATTTCATTAATGCGTTTGAGCCAGTCAGCTGTGTTGCAACTAGGTAGGGGTGGTATACAGAAGATGGCCCTATTTGGTTAAAGACCAAGTCCATATAATAGCAAGAACAGCTCAAATAAGCAAAGAGAAATGACAGTCCATTATTACTTTAAGACATGAAGGTCAGTCAATCTGGAAAATGTCATGAACTTTAATAGTTTCTTCAAGTGCAGTTGCAAAAACCATCAAGCGCTATGATGAAACTGGCTCATGAGGACCGCCACAGGAAAGGAAGACCCAGAGTTACTTCTGCTGCAGAGGATAAGTTCATTAGTTATCAGCCTCAGAAATTGCAGCCCAAATAAATGCTTCACAGAGTTCAAGTAACACACACATCTCAACATCAACTGTTCAGAGGAGACTGCGGGAATCAGGCCTTCATGTTTGAATTGCTGCAAAGAAACCACTGAAGGACACCAATAATAAGAAGAGACTTGCTTGGGCCAAGAAACACAACCAATGAACATTAGACTGGTGGAAATCTCTCCTTTGGACTGATGAGTCCAAATTTGAGATTTTTGGTTCCAACCGCCGTGTCTTTGTGAGACGTAGAGTAGGTTAACAGATGATCTCCGCATATGTGGTTCCCACCGGGAAGCATGGAGGAGGAGGTGTGGTGGTGTGGGGATGCATTCTTGGTGACACTGATTTATTTAGAATTCAAGGCACACTTAACCACCATGGTTCACAGCATTCTGCAGTGATACGCCATCCCATCTTGTTTGCGCTTAGTAACACTATAATTTATTTTTCAACAGGACAATGACCCAAAACACACCACATCCGGCTTCTTCACCTGTGGGATCATCTGAGACCAGCCAACCGGACAACTGATGAAACAGGAGTATTTCTCAAATCAAAGTTTATTTGTCACGTGCGCTGAATAAAACAGGTGTAGTAGACCTTACAGTGAAATGCTTACTTACAAGCTCTACCCAAGAGTGCAATTTTAAGTAAAAAAATTGGTATTAGGTGAACAATAGATAAGTAAAGAAATAAAAAAATAAACAGTAAAATGACAGTGAAAATAACAGTATCGAGGCTATATACAGGTGGTACCGGTATAGAGTCAATGTGCAGGGGCACCGGTTAGTCTGTAATAAAGCCCTTTTGTGGGGAAAAATTGATTCTTATTTGCTGGGCCTGGCTCCCCAGTGGATAAGCATGGCTCCCCAGTGGATGAGCATGGCTCCCCAGTGGATGGGCCTGGCTCCCCAGTGGATGGGCCTGGCTCCCCAGTGGATGGGCCTGGCTCCCCTGTGGATGGGCCTGGCTCCCCAGTGGATGGGCCTGGCTCCCCTGTGGATGGGCCTGGCTCCCCGGTGGATGGGCCTGGCTCCCCTGTGGATGGGCCTGGCTCCCCAGTGGATGGGCCTGGCTCCCCTGTGGATGGGCTTGGCTCCCCTGTGGAGGGGCCTGGCTCCCCTGTGGAGGGGCCTGGCTCCCCAGTGGATGGGTCTGGCTCCCCAGTGGATGGGCCTGGCTCCCCAGTGGATGGGCCTGGCTCCCCAGTGGATGGGCCTGGCTCCCCAGTGGGTGGCTGCACATGCCCAGTCATGTGAAATCCATAGTTTAGGGCCTAAAGAATTTATTTAAATGGACTGATTTCCTTATATGAACTGTAACTCAGTAACATTGTTGAAATTGTTGCGTGTAGCATGCATGTTTTTGTTCAGTATATACTGTATATATATATATATATATATATATATATATATATATTACTGTAGGTTTCAGTAGGTGCCCATTTTGCTAATGTTTTCTTAGTCAAAAATGTCCAACCTGGTGTAAAATGTACGTGATGTGACCGTAATGATTGGAATATTACACACATTGTTATTTGATATCAATCGATTTTAGATCATGGTTAAATGTTGAAGAACACTGCCATCTCTTGGATAGGCATGATAGGGTAATGTAAACCGATGGGAGAAAGATTTCAGAATGAATTGGAAAATGTTCTTATTTCACCCCCAAGAAGACAGAAAAGTCTTGCATGCAAGTAGATGTAACACATTGAGATGGATGATGCAAGCCCAGTCTTTGAGGTCTGTTTTAACCAAAGATGGTGGATGAATTAAGATGTCTTACTCAGGTTGTTTACCATTGAAAAAAAGTCTACATATATATATAATTCCTTTGCTGGAGTCAATGACCAAAAGCGCCCTCGTTGGCCTCATGGGTGGAATGGTAATAATATTTTTCATAATTTCATAATTAATAAAGTTTTTTTTTTTTTAACTGATGCAAATCTGGTGTTTCTATGTCAAACAGTTGTGTTATATTTCAGTCTTCTGTGATGTATATAAAGTGTAATATTGGGATGCAAACTCAAAATGGAATACATTTCTAAGCCCATAACCATGTGTGTGAGGTGTATACTTTTGTTTCCAAGTAGATTTGTTTAAGACCACCAAGAATCACTCTGTGTGACCCTGATTTAGCCGACTACAGTAAAAGGTTATTACGGGGTGACTCTCACATAGACACCAATGCATAGCAGCTGGGTCTGGTCTACCTACTTCATTGACCACGTTAACATGCACACAGTATTCCGGATAATAGCTCATATCCTGGTTAAAGCTGCAATATGTAACTTTTTGGCTGATCTGACCAAATTCACATATGTGAGTTATAGATCTGTCATTCTCATTGAAAGCAAGTCTAAAAAGCGGTAGATCTGTTCTATGTGTGCAATTTCTCTGCTTCCCGTTCTTTAGGTTTTGTATACCAGTTTCAAGCAGCTGAAAATACAATATTTTGGGTTATGGAAATTATATTTCCGCAGCAGTTTAGACGGTACAATGATTCTCCACACTGTACTTGCTTGTTTGCCACATAAACTGAAATTAGAATTTTAGCAAACAGAAAATGGCGGAGTGATTTCTGCATAGTGCACCTTTAAGGTATTTTTCGGGATAAGGTCTTTACATGCCCCTTTGATATCCCGCTCACCAGTATTCCTGTGGTACCCATGAATAAACAGAATATTCATAATTTGCCTAGGGATGGCAGATTTTTTTTTTACAGGAGGTGGGGGGAAAAAAGTTTTTAAGCTTCAGTCATATAGTTATTTTTCTGCTTATAATTTCCGACATTGGGTAGGCTATTTGTTAGTCAACTTGTCTATAATTAGATACATGCAGCATATCTTCTGTCATAACCTGGTGCTCTAGAATATTAAATAAAGCATTTGCTTACCAGAATGATGTCATAAATCCATAGAATGAATGCATAATCAACAATCTAGTTGACATTGGTAAAGTTTACTCTTTCATTTCTACTTCTCTCGTGGAGTGGCGACGCTGACAGGTTTTAAGGAAATGAAAAGCCTTGGAAATTATAGTATTTCAGTTTGTCTTGGATATATATTTTGGTTTAAAGTTAAATACTCTCAGCTTTTATGTAGCTGGAAAATAAAATCAGGGTTAGGCTACATAACAAGGTCCCTAGGCACACGTTCACATTTTCTCAAGATGGAAGAAATAAATAACATTTCTCCACTCCTGTTCCCGAGACAAAGTTGACATTTTACTGCAAGAAACACTTCATTCTACAGGAGTTAATATTATTATAGGCTACGTGTAAGGCCTAAAGTCAGTGTCCAGACTTCAGTTACTATTCCAATTGTTACCGTTTCCGTCTGAACTTCAAATGTGAGATAGCCTGCTATGCGAAACAGCCCGTGCAGACCGCGATAAACAACAGTAAACGGGATAAGACGTTTACATGCCACAGTATCCTATCTAGATAAGCATATCCCAGACATTTTATTCAGGTTTCTCAAAACCGGGGTATATGAGCTTATTCTGGTTATTGTAAATGGGATGTTCATATGCATCAACTCAAAAACAGAATACTGGTGTGCATGTAAACGTTGTCATATGGTGCTTTCAAGACAACTGGGATCTCGGAAAAAAACGAGGTAAACTCATATGATGTCAGTGATCTTCAGGTCGTGAAGTATGAGCTCTAGAAACGCCCGAGTTTTCGACTTGGAATTCCGAGTTGGATGACCGTTCAAAACGATTTGTGTCAATCGGACCACGTTTTTTTCCCGAGTTCCCAGTTGTCTTGAAAGCGACAACTGACTGTATATGAACCAGAAAAAAAATAAATTCTCGCTTCCTCTTCCGTCTGGTTTTAACTATCCCAGGGGGGTTTGACGGCGATAGGAAAGAATAAGATAATGAGAGAAAATAGGCGTACGCAAAATGTGTCCTCACATCCTGTTTTTCACTTCCTCCTCAATGGTCGTGAATGAACCAGTTTCGGACGGTCTGTATGCGCATGGAATATACCACAGCACATTGTCAATATTGCACACGCGCCCTTTCTGTGGACACTTTACAGGCCACATAAATTGTAGAAGACATTTGTGCGCGGTGAAATTCTGAATCCGTATTTTTCCCGCAATATGAGTGATTTCTGATAGCAAGAGGCCAGAGGGTTCTGGTGAGTATTTTAAATGTTTATAAATAAATAAAAAATATCGAACATATAACAAGACCCAGCGAGATAAAAACATGTTGTCTTACGTCATACAGCCCTGTTACAACGTTACAACTGTAGCATGTACTATGGGGGAATGTTTGAACAGATAACGTTACACTCAAACTGTCGTGCAAGGAATCCAGAAAGCTCTAACTTTTCTTGTGTGGGATATACCTGTAGTGAAGTAACCTAATGGTAAATATTTCTCTAAACTCCGTATTTACCATGCGTGGACTTTCAAATACTTTATTGAATGGGTTTTTAAAATAGATGACAATTTGTCTAGAAATTACGATGATAATGTTTATTATTTTACTTGAAACTATTTTAAATAATAGCCACAAACATAAACAATTTTGCCCCTAACAGTGACTGGTGTGTACAATAGCTAGTGAAAGTTACAGCTAGATTTAAAGTGGTTGTTATTATCTCCTACTGTAACGTAGTAGACCACCATTACTGCTGGGTCGTTCCACGAAAAGAGTGCCTTTTGCATCTCTTTGATATTTTAAGTACAAATTGTGCACCAAGCCTGTTATATTAAATGAAGTGCCCTTTATTATAGACCTCATGGATAATTCAAGAAAATATATATTTTTTATATGAATAAAGGCTTGTTCCCCCAACCCTCTGTCACTTCTAGGAAGATTTGAATCCCCAACTGTCTTCATGTTCACCATCATTGTAAAGCCCATGCTATTTTATTGCTCTGACAAAGTAATTTCTGAAGATGTATTATTCATTTCATTTCATAGTCGTTTATTTACGTCTGTCCTTCATTTTAAGGTCAACCCTGTTAGTTGAACTGAACTCTCATTTTAATATGGTGAAGCTATTCCTTCCTCTTCCCCTGAACAAGGCAGTTAACCCACTGTTCCGAGGCCATCGTTGTAAATAAGAATGTGTTCTTAACCGAGTTAAATAAAGGTTAAATAAATAAAATAAAAATATACATATTGTTTTCAAAATAAAAATCTAATAGTCAAATCATAGAGTAAACACTGGTTCTACTCTTTTTGGCAATGGACTGGTGTTTTGTGGTGGAAAACTGAGTGGGTCGAGCATAAAATATCAACCCTGTAACCCATAGATTCACAGGCTAGAAATGTTTCAACAGTTTCATTTTTTTGTGAAGCCTGCATTCAATTGCCACTCCCTGTTGCACACAACAAGTTTTCATTCCCCCTGTCACAAGGGGATTTATGGCTTATTTAAGAAGAAATCATCATCCCTGTTACTTTATTTGGCACTTACTCTAGTCATTTAAAAAAAATGTACCTTATCATGTAAAGTTGAACATGGGTTCTTTATGACAGAATGTTAACAAATGTTTTTTTTTGACCAAGTTACACCAAATTGGTGGAATTACCCATCTATTACTTTAACTGGTGAAATAAAGTTGGAAGTCCATCTCTTATCAAATCAGGGTAGTAGACGTGGTTTTTGATCAGTTATCCATTGCATGTTCACATAACTTATAATAGGCAAATGCACTAAACCTTACCGGCCAAAGATCAACCTTCTTTTGTAGGCTATATACTTAGAACCCTATCCCGACCTTAAAGTTAAGGGTTGTGAAAAGTTTCCACCCTCTATAGCCATTATGGTTATTATCTGTCCCTGTTGGTCATCTATGAACGTTTGAACATCTTGAAAAGCAATCTGGACTTAATGGCCACATGTACTCAGCGGTCTAAGGCACAGCATCTCAGTGCAAGAGGCGTCACTACAGTCCCTGGTTCATATCCAGGATGTAACACATCCAGCCGTGATTGGGAGGCCCAGCGTTGTCCGGGTTTGGCCCAGGGTAGGCCGTCATTGTAAATAGGATTTTGTTCTTAAGTGACTTGCCTAGTTAAATAAAGGTTAAATAAAATGTTTAACATTTCTTTAAATTAAATCTCTACCCGGAAAAGCCCTTAGAGGGCTGACCACCCCTCGGTGCCTGGTTCCTCTTTAGGTTTCTTCCTACTGTATGTTCCTGCCAACTAGGGAGTTTTTCCTGTCCGTGTGCTTCTGCTTCTATATTGCTTGCTCTATGGGGTTTTAGGCTGGGTACAGTGCCTTGCGAAAGTATTCGGCCCCCTTGAACTTTGCGACCTTTTGCCACATTTCAGGCTTCAAACATAAAGATATAAAACTGTATTTTTTTGTGAAGAATCAACAACAAGTGGGACACAATCATGAAGTGGAACGACATTTATTGGATATTTCAAACTTTTTTAACAAATCAAAAACTGAAAAATTGGCCGTGCAAAATTATTCAGCCCCCTTAAGTTAATACTTTGTAGCGCCATCTTTTGCTGCGATTACAGCTGTAAGTCGCTTGGGGTATGTCTCTTATCAGTTTTGCACATCGAGAGACTGACATTTTTTCCCATTCCTCCTTGCAAAACAGCTCGAGCTCAGTGAGGTTGGATGGAGAGCATTTGTGAACAGCAGTTTTCAGTTCTTTCCACAGATTCTCGATTGGATTCAGGTCTGGACTTTGACTTGGCCATTCTAACACCTGGATATGTTTATTTTTGAACCATTCCATTGTAGATTTTGCTTTATGTTTTGGATCATTGTCTTGTTGGAAGACAAATCTCCGTCCCAGTCTCAGGTCTTTTGCAGACTCCATCAGGTTTTCTTCCAGAATGGTCCTGTATTTGGCTCCATCCATCTTCCCATCAATTTTAACCATCTTCCCTGTCCCTGCTGAAGAAAAGCAGGCCCAAACCATGATGCTGCCAACACCATGTTTGACAGTGGGGATGGTGGGGTCAGGGTGATGAGCTGTGTTGCTTTTACGCCAAACATAACGTTTTGCATTGTTGCCAAAAAGTTCAATTTTGGCTTCATCTGACCAGAGCACCTTCTTCCACATGTTTGGTGTGTCTCCCAGGTGGCTTGTGGCAAACTTTAAACAACACTTTTTATGGATATCTTTAAGAAATGGCTTTCTTCTTGCCACTCTTCCATAAAGGCCAGATTTGTGCAAAATACGACTGATTGTTGTCCTAAGGACAGAGTCTCCCACCTCAGCTGTAGATCTCTGCAGTTCATCCAGAGTGATCATGGGCCTCTTGGCTGCATCTCTGATCAGTCTTCTCCTTGTATGAGCTGAAAGTTTAGAGGGACGGCCAGGTCTTGGTAGATTTGCAGTGGTCTGATACTCCTTCCATTTCAATATTATCGCTTGCACAGTGCTCCTTGGGATGTTTAAAGCTTGGGAAATATTTTTGTATCCAAATCCGGCTTTAAACTTCTTCACAACAGCATCTCGGACCTGCCTGGTGTGTTCCTTGTTCTTCATGATGCTCTCTGCGCTTTTAACGGACCTCTGAGACTATCACAGTGCAGGTGCATTTATACGGAGACTTGATTACACACAGGTGGATTGTATTTATCATAATTAGTCATTTAGGTCAACATTGGATCATTCAGAGATCCTCTTTGAACTTCTGGAGAGAGTTTGCTGCACTGAAAGTAAAGGGGCTGAATAATTTTGCACGCCCAATTTTTCAGTTTTTGATTTGTTAAAAGAGTTTGAAATATCCAATAAATGTCGTTCCACTTCATGATTGTGTCCCACTTGTTGTTGATTCTTCACAAAAAAATACAGTTTTATATCTTTATGTTTGAAGCCTGAAATGTGGCAAAAGGTCGCAAAGTTCAAGGGGGCCGAATACTTTCGCAAGGCACTGTATCTGTAAAGCACTTGGACTGACAATGATGGGTGTAAAAGGGGCTTTATACAATGTATTTGATAATTTTCTGACTGTGAATCGTAAATTACACAAAAATGTAGTCAGGATTCACACGGATCACCATTTAAGTGACATTTGGAGTAATCTTCTCCTTAGCTCTGCCATACAGGCTATTACTGTATTGTGATGTGTTACTGTTTGAAATAGACCGACATTGAGCACATCCAGCCTTAAAATATAGTTTAAAATGCTTCTGATACAGAATGGTCCACTATTTAAGTAGAAATGCTTAATGTGGACTAAATGAAATGACCGAACAGAAGCGTCAGATCTTGAACAAGACAAGAGGATATCACTTTTAGGCGAAGGTCACCAGCTTTTAGTAAAAGGACGAAGGTGAAAATAACTTAAGTAGTGTGTTTACATTCTTTCAAGCTTCTTCCACTGCCAAAAGCCTGCCTTTATTGTTGGTAGTTGGCGTCTGTAAAGAAGAGCTGACTAATCATCAACTAAATGTAAAGAAGCTAGGGAAAACACCCTTATCACTGTCAGAATGTTTACACCAAAAGTCTGCTCTCATTTTACATGTCCTCTTCACACCAACTATATGATTTTGTTGTTGCTATCGTGATTGGTTAATACTGTGTTACCTCTCTCCAGCCTACTTGAACCATGTTCCCTCTGGTCTAAGGGAGAAGGGCGTCAACTTAAAACCTCTTCTTGATGGAATGCAAAATCTACAAGCTGCAACATCTTTATGAAAATCTAAGTTTATGGGTCACGTACAGCGTTTTGCAGATGTTATTGCAGGTGCAGTGCAGTGCAGCAATATATCTAGCAATACAATAACAATACACACATAATAAAAAACAACAAAAAAACTAAAGAAAGAACAAGAAATGATGTCAGAGTCCGGAATATAAATATATATGTACACAACTGCTCAAAAGTTTGGGATCACTTAGACATTTCCTTGTTTTTGAAAGAAAATCAATTTTTTTTGTCCATTTTAAAATAACATCAAATTGATCAGAAATACACTATAGACATTGTTAATGTTTGAAATTACTATTGTAGCTGAAAACAGCTGATTTTTAATGTAATATCTACATAGGCATACAGAGGCCCATTATCAGCAAACATCACTCCTGTGTTCCAATGGCACGTTGTTAGCTAGTTTATCATTTTAAGGATAATTGATCGTTAGAAAATCCTTTTGCAATTATGTTAGCACAGCTGGAAACTGTTGTCCTGATTAAAGAAGCAATAAAACTGGTTGAGTATCTGGATCATCAGCATTTGTGGGTTCGATTACGGGCTCAAAATGGCCAGAAACAAAGATCTTTCTTCTGAAACTCGTTAGTCTATTCTTGTTCTAAGAAATGAAGGCTATTCCATGTGAGAAATTGCCAAGAAACTGAAGATCTGGTACAACGCTGTGTACTACTTCCTTCACAGAACAGCGCAAACTGTCTCTAACCAGAATAGAAAGAGGAGTGGGAGGCCCCGGTGCACAACTGAGCAAGAGGACAAGTACATTAGTGTCTAGTTTGAGAAACAGACGCCTCACAAGTCTTCAACTGGCAGCTTCATTAAATAGTACCCGCAAAACACCAGTCTCAATGTCAACAGTGAAGAGGCGACTCTGGGATGCTGGCTTTCTAGGCAGAGTTTCTCTGTCTGGTGTCTGTGTTCTTTTGCCCATCTTAATCTTTTATTTTTATTGGCCAGTCTGAGACATGGCTTTTTCTTTGCAACTCTGCCTAGAAGGCCAGCATCCTGGAGTCGCCTCTTCACTGTTGACGTTGAGCTAGTTTTTTTGTGGGTATTATTTAATGAAGCTGCCAGTTGAGGACTTGTCGTGCCCTCTTCACAAGACAGTTGTGTCAAAAGATCGAGAGTACACATAGTCCTTGTGAGCGGCGTGGCCCACGTTGGCGGCTCTGTTTTCCTCTAAACGGGCAAAGAAGGTGTTTAGCTTTCTGAGAACGAGGCGTGGGTGTCCTGAACCCATTTGTCTTTATTGACACAGACAGGGTTGAAGAGCTGACAGCCTTTCTTAATAGAGGTCTGAGATTAGTTTGTCAGTCAATAATGTTAGTTATTCAAATCAAATTTTAATGGTCACATGCACATGGTTAGCAGATGTTATTGAGAGTGTAGAGAAATGCTTATGCTTCTAGATCTGACAGTATCTAACAGTTAATATCTAACAATTCCACAACAAAACCTAATACACATAATCTAGTGAAGGAATGGGATGAGAACATATAAGTATAAAATATATGGATGAGCAGTGACCGAGCGGCTAAGATGCAATAGACAGTGAAGGATACAGTACATATGAGATGAGTAACCCTAGATATGTAAACATTCTTAAAGTGGCATTAAAGTGATTAGTGTTCCATTTATTAAAGAGGCCAATGATATCAAGTCTAGATAGGCAGCTGCTTCTCTGTGCTAGTGGTGGCTGTTTACCAATCAGATGGCCTTGACAAGCTCTCTTTCCCAGTTTTGATGCACCTGTACTGACCTCGCCTTCTGGATGGAAGCGGGGTGAACAGGTAGTGCCGTGGGTGGTTATTGTCCTTGATGATCTTTTTTGCCTTCCTGTGACATCGGGTGTTGTAGGTGTCATGGAGGGCAGGTAGTTTGCCCCCGGTGATGCGTTGTGCAGATCGCACCACCCTCTGGAGAGCCTTGCGGTTGTGGGCGGTGCAGTTGTCATACAGCCTGACAGGATGCTCTCAATTGTGCACCTGTAACAGTTAGTGAGGGTTTTTGGTGGCAAGCCCAATTTTTTTCAGCCTCATGAGGTTGAAGATGCGCTCTTGCGCCTCCTTCACCACACTGTCAGTGTGCGTGGACCATTTCAGTTTGTCAGTGATATGTACACCAAGGAACTTAAAACTTTCAACCTTCTCCACTGCTGTCGCGTCGATATGGATAGGGGGGTGCTCTCTTTGCTGTTTCCTGAAGTCCACGATCATCTCGTTTGTTTTGCCTACATTGAGTGAGAGGTTATTTTCCTGAAACCACACTCCGAGGGCCCTCACCTCCTCCCTGTGGGCTGTCTTATCGTTGTTGGCAATCAAGCCTACCAGTGTAGTGTCGTCTGCAAACTTGATGATTGAGTTGGAGGCGTGCATGGCCACGCAGTCATGGGTGAACAGGGAGTACAGGAGAGGGCTGAGAACGCACCCTTCTGAGGCCCCAGTGTTGAGGATCAGCGGAATGAAGATGTTGTTTCCTACCTTCACCACCTGCGGGGCAGCCTGTCAGGAAGTCCAGGACCCAGTTGCACAGGGCGGTGTCGAGACCCAGGGTCTTGAGCTTAATGATGAGCTTGGAGGGTACTATGGTGTTGAATGCTGAGCTGTACCTATTCTTACATAGGTATTCCTGTTGTCCAGATGGGATAGGGCAGTGGGCAGTGTGATGGCGATTGCAACGTCTGTGGACCTATTTGGGCGGTAAGCAAATTGGAGTGGGTCTAGGGTGACAGGTAGGGTGGAGGTGATATGATCCTTGACTCGTCTCTCAAAGCACTTCATGATGACAGAAGTGATTGCTACGGGGCGATAGTCATTTATAGGATTGCAGATTTTGGGGTATCTTCAGAGGTGGAAACTTTCTGTGGGAATTAACGGGAATATATGGGAATTAACGGGAATGTATGGGAATTAATGGGAATGTATGGGAATTAATATTAATAACATTTACATGTAGATGTTTTTTGCATTGGATATATTTACCATATAATATGGAGACAGAAACATAAACCTTTTACCTCATCATAAGTAGACAATTGCAAATGATTCAATGGAAATAAAAGAAAAAAATTGTTACGAATTGAAGTTGAATTAAATGAGTTGAC
This sequence comes from Oncorhynchus mykiss, assembly GCF_057628025.1. NCBI lineage: Eukaryota > Metazoa > Chordata > Actinopteri > Salmoniformes > Salmonidae > Oncorhynchus > Oncorhynchus mykiss. Next base: position 32,726,920 of record NC_143049.1, read on the forward strand.
TCTTCACATGGGATGATTTCACTGACCAACAAAAGAAAGGGAATATTGAATGATCCCCAATGATCCATCGCATCTCCCAAAAACGTTTTCATCATGCGTCTGTAAAATGATAGTCTAGAAACTAAAGTTTTGGTTGTCTTTCTCTCAGGCTTCCATGTCTTCTCCCTGGACCTCCTCAATGTCCACCTCTTGAACGTCAGACTCTGAGGCCTCATCTTCTCTGTCACTTTCCAACCTCGTTGAGGATGGCTCGTTGTCAGGCTCAAAAAGCCTCAAATTTGCCCGGATGGCGACCAATTTTTCAACCCTTGTATTGGTCAGCCTGATGCTTTGGTGTGTGTGTTCCCAAACAAGGACCAGTTGCTCTCTGAGGTGGCTGATGTTGGTGGGATTTGGAGGATGATAGAGGCAACAAGGGAAAGAGCCTCAGATCCACAAAGTCCCTTCCACCAGGTGGCTGATGAGACATGTTGGCCGACTGCCATATTACATCTCCATCACAAAGCCCTTGCTTGGAAGTGTACTTCACCAGACTGCCAAGAACCTTGCCCTCATCCAGGCCAAGGTGGCGAGACACGGTAGTGATGACACCACAGGACTTGTTAATCTCTGCACCAGACAGGATGCTCTTGCCAGCGTACTTGGGGTCCAACATGTACGCTGCAGCGTGTATGAGCTTCAGGCAGAAGTCTTCACGCTTTTTGATGTATTTCAGAACTGCAGTTTCCTCTGCTTGGAGCAACAGTGGAGTGGGCAGGGCAGTACGGATTTATTCTCTTACATCTGCAAGCAGAGTCTGAACATCAGACAGGATGGCATTGTCTCCCTCAATCCATGCAATGGCTACTGCTATAGGTTTCAGGCTGCTTACCACTCTCTCCCAAAATACATCATCCAGGAGGATCGTCTTGATGGGCCTGTCCATATCGGCAGACTGTGATATGGCCATTTCTTGAAGAGACTCCTTCCCCTCCAGGAGACTGTCAAATATGATGACCACACCAACCCAACGGGTGTTGCTGGGCAGCTTCAATGTGGTGATCTTATTCTTCTCACTTTGCTTGGTGAGGTAGATTGCTGCTATAACTTGATGACCCTTCACATACCTAACCATTTCCTTGGCTCTCTTGTAGAGTGTATCCTTTGTTTTCAGTGCCATGATGTCCTTGAGGTGCAGATTCAATTCATGAGCAGCGCAGACAATGGGTGTGATGTGAGCACTTTATGCACTTGGCCGGATGATTCTGCATCTTTGTTGCATTTTTCACATATGATTTGGAACAGTATTTGCAAATGTACACAGCTTTTCCTTCTACATTAGCTGCAGTGAAATGTCTCCACACATCAGATAGTGCCTGTGGCATTTTCCTGTAAAGATTATAAGAAAATTAGTTTTTTTTAAACAAATGCAATTCCATGTACAGATTAATAGTTAAGCAATTAGATTAAAACAACTCCTTTGTAAGATAAATGTTTTAAAATGAAACATGTATGGAAACATGGGAATTAACACTCCTCAGTTAGCAGGCTCAAGCAAGCTAAAACCCACAAGTTAGAAATGATTTAAACACACTTTGCTGTAAATTTGCTGCAAATTTCCACAAATTCCAAGGCTTAACTTCCCATAGAAGATTCCCAGAAAAATTCTGTAAATTTATCGTAAAGTTTTCGACACTTTGCAAACCCTAGTCATTTAGCTTTCTTGGGAGCAGGAACAATGGTAGCGACAGCAGACTGTCCCGTAAACTTCTTTTTAGAATCTGTGATTGTCTGTAGACCCTGCCACATACGTCTCATATTTGAGCTGTTGAATTGCAACTCTACTTTGTCTCTATACTGATGCTTTGCTTGTTTGATTGCCTTAAGGAGGGAATAACTACACTGTATGTATTCGTTCATGTTTCCAGTCACCTTGCCATGATTAAATGTGGTGGTATGTGATTTCAGTTTTGCGCGAATGCTGCCGTCAATCCACGGTTTCTGGTTAGGGAAGGTTTTAATAGTCACAGTGGGTACAACATCTCCTATACACTTCCTTATAAACTCGTTCACCTAGTCAGTGTATACGTCAATGTTATTGTCTGAGGCTACCCGGAACAGATTCCAGTCCATGTGATCGAAGCAATCTTGAAGCGTGGGATCCGATTGGTCAGACCAGCGTTGGATAGACCTAAACACGGGTGCTTCCTGTTTTAGTTTCTGCCTAGGGGAGGGGATTTGCCAAAAGTAGGGCGGGGGAGGGCCTTGTAGGCATTGCGGAAGTTAGAGTAGCAGTGGTCGAGTGTGTTACTCACTCGTGTACTGCAATTGATATGCTGATAGAATTTAGGTAGCCTTGATCTCAGATTAGCTTTGTTAAAATCCCCAGCTACAATAAATGCAGCCTCAGAATATATGGTTTCCAGTTTGTATAAAGTCCAGTGAAGTTCCTTGATGGCCGTCGGCTTGAGGGGGGATATACACGGCTGTGAGGATAACCGAGGAGAGTTCTCTTGGGAGATAATACGGTCGGCATTTGATTGTGAGGAATTCTAGGTCAGGTGAACAAAAGGACTTGAGTTCTTGTATGTTGTGACAATTACACCATGAGTCGTTAATTATGAAACATACACCCCCCCTTCTTCTTACCAGAGAGATGTTTGTTCCTGTCGGCGCAATGCACGGAAAATCCTGTTGGCTGTAAGGACTCTGACAGTGTGTCCCCAGCTAGCCATGTCACCCGTGAAACAGAGTATGTTACTATCCCAGATATCTCTTTGGAAAGCAACTCTTGCCATAATTTCATCTACCTTGTTAACCAGGGACTGGACATTAGCTAGTAATATACTCAGAAGCGGTGGGTGGTGTGCGCGCATCCAAAGCCTCACTAGAAGACCGCTCCTCACCCTCTCCTCTGACGGCGTTGTTTTGGGTCGGCCTCTGGAATCAGTTCAAATACTGTGTGATCCGCTTTGGGAAAGCATTCCAGGCCTAAACTGCCACAGGCAAAGGTGATAGTGCCATGGTAGAACAGGTTTTTGGATCCTTTCGTTTCAAGTCAAATACCGCAGCTTCAATTCAAACATAACGAGACAAAATCCAACATGCTACCCAAACAGGAATATTTACAATGGCAAACAGTTCCAAGACGCTGAGTAAGATGTTCCCTGTTGTTTCAGTGGGACCTTTAAACACTTCTGACAGGATGGAGAAGAAAGACGTGAAGATCATCAACCAGGGCCTGGAGGACGAGATGGTGAGTGACTGAACAAACACCATATCATGCATGCCTGTCCAAAAACCATAACTCCATCAAGACCCAAGATCCTACCCCTGGCCCAGCTAGGGTCTTTATGGAGATCAGAGATGACTGAATACTACGTGTAAGCATATATAGTGAAAGGCCATCTAGGCTTAGCCTTGTATATACCATACTGATTACTGCTGCGCTAGCATAGCATAGCAGGTGGCGTGATATAGCTAGCTAATATTGATCTAATACTTCCTTAGATTTGGGTATGTCATTTTAGGTGAACATTGGGAAAAAAGGGGCGGATCCTTTAAGAAGTGCCTGGGGTAGGAGCTAGAGTAGCTGAGCTTCCATCCAAGAGGTGTTACAGCCAAATGTTGCTCTCTGACCCAACATGTGCCACAATCTTATTGTGTGTCTATAGGAGGTGTGGGGTTACCGGCCGTGCCCCTGGAAGATGGTTCTGGTGGCCGTTGGGGCGGTGTGCACCGGGGGGCTGCTGTTTCTGGTGCTCTACTGGCTGCCTGAGTGGGGAGTGAGACTGACCTGCACACGGACCCCCTTCATCAGGGAGTCCCAGACACTGCTGCTAAGATCCACGGTACACTAATCTTACTCACCAAAGATAACCTTTCATTGGGTGATTTGAAAAGTCCTAGTCAATCGATCCATAATATAATAAAACTTTTAGCAAAACATTTTATCTTTAATTTACAATCTGTAGAAACTATGAGAATAGAAAGGTTCATAACTTTTGTGAAACATCACAGCACAGATGAAAAATATATAGCAAATAGAAATCCAAAATGGATGGTGTTAAGAGATAGATGAGAGGGGTTGAATGGAGCTGAAGGGTGGGACTAATAACAACAAGATAACTAATATAAAACATACTGTGTCTGTAAAAATGTGAAATATAGCACAGTTAAAAAGATATAGCAAATACAACTGGATGAACATCAGAAATAGAGGAAGGCCAGAACTAAAAACCAACAACATATAACTATTGTCAAATAGATTGCGTCTGTAAAAACTATATAGTACGTATAACGCTGGAAGCAGAAGCCTAAGTGTTATTGTTCACTAGTTTACTCCAATTAGGGGAGGAATGGTAGGGTTTGTGGGAAATTATAAAATAAAATATATTTTAAAAATATATGTCTACCGTTCAAAAGTTTGGGGTCACTTAGAAATATCCTTGTTTTTGAAAGAAAAGCACATTTTTTTTGTCCATTAAAATAACATCAAATTGATCAGAAATACAGTGTAGACATTGTAAATGTTGTAAATGACTATTGTAGCTGGAAATGGCTGATGTTTTATGGAATATCTACATAGTCATACAGAGGCCCATGATCAGCAACCATCACTCCTGTGTTCCAATGATATGTTGTGTTAGCTAATCCAGGTTTATAATTTTAAAAAGCTAATTGATCATTAGAAAACCCTTTTGCAATTATCTTAGCACAGCTGAAAATAAACTGAAAATCTGCAGTTTCCAGCTACAAAAGTCATTTACAACCTTAACAATGTCTACACTGTATTTCTGATCAATTTGATGTTATTTTAATGAACAAATGTGTTTTTCTTTCAAAAACAAGAACATTTCTAAGTGACCACAAACTTTTAAACGGTAGTGTGTGTGTGTGTGTGTGTGTGTGTGTGTGTGTGTGTGTGTGTGTGTGTGTGTGTGTGTGTGTGTGTGTGTGTGTATATATATATATATATATATATATATATATATATATATATATATATATATATATATATATATATATATATATATATATATATCCCAAAAATATATGGGAGATTGGAAATGATGCAGACAATTACATTGATGGAAGCTACAATCTATCCGCAACATTAAAGCTGATCTAACCCCCCCAAAAAAAAACTACTACGCCCTAAGTAACAGTAAAGGTAACACTGGCTTGAGACTACATTACAAATTGTAATTTACTATAACCAATTCTCTACTGAAGAGTCAGTCTGCTTAATCACTAATATCACTGTCTTACAGCATCAAATGGAGGTTATTCACATCCTCCCCAAGCTCGAAGTCCATGTGCTGTGCGCAATTTATCCTGGGGACAATGTTAACTGGATGACTTGGTTAAATTCTAACAGGACGAGTTTAGGAGATGGTTCCGGGCCAAGGTACATGTGATGCTAGCCCCTGGAAAGAGACCCTTTGACGGTGTCGATCTCCTAAGCCCTCTGCACATACCTAATGGGGACAGTATACACTCCTTCAGTGCCCTCCAAGATGAACTTCAGGGAAAATACATCCATATCCAGCCAGTTCAGGTAAGGCAATGGCCTCTGATATTCATTAACAAACAGTGTCCCAGTTGTCTTGAATGGCTCTCTCCCTTCATGTCATTTCCTTCAAGACAAGTGATGGGTGAAATGTACAGATCTGTGGTCCTGGAGGAAAGGACACAAGGGAAGGAAGGTATCCAAGATTATTGAGACGCATGAAGTGATGGATACAGATCCAAAGCCCTCTCAGTTGATTTCTGAACATTGCTTGGTGTTCTGACTACATCTCTCTTTCTATCAGGTTTGCTACTTCACCCACCACAGCACAAAATACTACTGGAATGATCTGCTTCAGAATTTTGAAGTGTTTAAGTAAGAGCCCTATTGCAAAATCACATTACATAAGACTTCAGTAACCCCCATACATGTGTAATTGTCCAGCTACTTTTAAAACATGGACATTCTCTATCATCCTTATATGAAAGGTGGTAAGTATACAGTATTACCATGGAGGTGACTGTGTGTGCTGCTCTTCTAGAGGTTTGGAGGATGTCAGGGTGACTTGTTCCAGCATCCACACCGACCACAGCTCTGGTCTCAGCAAACTACTTCAGGACTACAGGTAGCCTACATTACCCACAACCCTCTACTTCCATACACAGTACGTAAGAAGAGGCCAGTGGGAGGAGCTATAGGAGGACATGCTCATTGTAATAGCCAAAATGGCATGAAAGGAACGGAGTCAAACGTGGTTTCCATATGTTTGATACCTTTCTATTTATTCCATTCCAGCCATTACAATGAGCCCCTTCCTCCTATAGCTCCTCCCACCAGCCTCCTCTTCTGCACCTCTACCTTGCACATAGGCATAATCATCCCTGTTCCTACAGGCACTATTGCACACACCACCGGCTCTTGAATCTCATTTGCCCCAACGGCTCTTTTGAATGTTGGAATTTATCTCTGAATGTACAGCTAAGACTGGCTAGTCCGCACAAGCATACAGTGCATACCGGCGTTTGAACACTTTGGCCCTTTGGCGTGTGAGAAAGCTGGCAAAAATGCTAATGGTTTTCAATCCGGTTTCAACAGGAGACTGTTCTTTGAAGTGAATGAGATAGCAGTTAAGGTGCCATCTGTGTTCAAGCTACTCATAAAAGAGGTAGGTTACTGGATACATCTTCTCTCACACAACAACAAGTATGACCTGGAGTTTTTCTTGATCAGCTGACCTGGAAAAACCCTGGAGCCTATTTATAGTCTTCAACTAGGCCCCAGAGTTTTTACGGGTCAGGTCACATGGCTAGGAATAACTACTGTACCTTAGAGCAGTGGTTCCCAACTCAAGTCCTCGAGTACACCCAACAGCACACATAGTTGTGTTGTAGCCCCCAGACAAACGTACCTGAGTCAACTCATTGAGGGCCTGATGATTAGTTGACAAGTTGAATCAGGTGTGCTTGTCCGGGGCTACAATAAAAATATGTACTGTTGTTGATACCCAAGGACCGGAGGTGGGAACCACTGGCTTAGAGTAAACGCTGCTTATTTTTCTGATAATAACAATCCATTATCTAAAATGATAATGGGATAAATTGACAATAAAACAATCATAAATTTGACAATAAAGCTGCATAGGATGAAACTAGCTCAAATAATTTCCCACTTTTTTCCCATATTAATTCCTTCATCCTCAGGTCCTGAATCCGTTCTACATATTCCAGCTCTTCAGCGTGATTCTGTGGAGCATTGAACAGTATTACTACTACGCCGCTGCCATAGTCTTCATGTCTGTCATATCCATAGCTACCTCGCTGTACACCGTCAAGAAGGTGGGTGGTCGTCCTAGACTAAGCACTTCCTCATGTAGCGGAAGTGGCGGCCATGTTGCGTCTCAATCAGAGTTATCGAAGTTAAATGTTACTCGTTCCTTGGCAATGACAGAATAGTTATTATTGGGGGGGGGGGGGGGGGGGGGGGCTAGCTTTAACTTCAAATCTCCCTACCATCATATAGGAGAAGGTTGAATCCTAAGCAACCTGCCTACACATAGTTTGAAGTATAATACCAACATAGCTACTGTAGTAGGTCAAAGCTGTGTGCTGGAAAACCGTGGTAGAGAATGGGTCGAAAAGGCATTGTGGTGCTCGTGAATTTCCTTTTTTCGGGTACAAACCAATTCTCACTTAAAACATATTTTTGTTGTTGTTTTTAATAGATGACTTCTGTGTTGTTTAGCTTATGTTTCTTTTAATGGATTCCCCTTTTTCTCTGCTCACAGCAATACATCATGCTGCATGACATGGTGGCGACACACAGTGTCGTACGTGTCTCAGTGTGCAGAGGGACTCTAGGTTTGTAACTATAGAGATTAATGTACTGTATTCATTATTATTCATCTATTATTGCATTTTATTAGTGACTTCCTCCTTTCCAAGGTTTCGGTTAAACTTTTGAAGTATTACATTGATAATGTGTATTTGATAATGGTTGACAATGTGTACTTGATGATGATTTGATAATGGGTATAATTTCATCCTACATCTTTTATTACATCTTTTTATTTATTTATTTTATTTTTTTGTTGATTGTGAAGGAAAAACAAGTCCTCCTTATGGACTATGCTGCTTGTTATGGGTTTGTCATCTGACCAGAGGGGTATACTACAAACCGGAACAAGGAGTTAGCCAGCTAACTTGCCTAAATATTATTATATACCTTTTTTATTTATTTAGTTTAGCTTTCTTAATGAAACAGAAAATCCATAGTTATTTCTGGTTGTTTATCACAGTTAGCTGGCTCCTGCTTTGTAGTATACCCCTGTGGTGTTGTGTTGAACACAGATGTCGAGGAGGCCATGTCCACAGAGCTGGTCCCCGGTGATGTCATCGTCATCCCGTCCAATGGAATGATCATGCCCTGTGACGCCGTGCTGATTCATGGAAACTGCATCGTCAACGAGAGCATGCTGACAGGTGACTATAAAATGTTCATCCTTTAATTTGAACACTGTGGGCCAGTTTCCCGGACCCAGATTAAGCCTTGTCCTGAACAAAAAAACATGCTCAATGGGAAAACTCATTTTAAAGTGCTTTTCGTTTCAGGACTAGCTTTAATCTGGGTCCGGAAAACAGGCCCCATATGCCATAATAAAAGCTGCTATGGTTCCATTGTAGTGTAATCAGGTTATGTGTACCTATAATATCTTTCTATTGGTCCTCTGCAGGTGAGAGTGTGCCTGTCACCAAGACCAGCCTACCCAGCTCAGGAGAAGATGGGGCTGGCGTCTATAGCATAGAGGAACACAAGAGACACACGCTGTTCTGTGGCACTCACATCATTCAGACCCGCTTCTACACCGGGGAACTGGTCAAGGCCGTGGTGGTCAGGACTGGTGAGACCACTTATTGTTTCCAGTCTTCTGTTATAGAGCTGTTTTTCATTGACCTTAATACACCTAATACACATTTATTACCTATTATAAACTGAGTGGTTCGAGCCCTGAATACTGATTGGCTGACAGCCGTGGTATATCAGACCATATACCACAGGTATGACAACAACAAAAAATGACTGCTCCAATTACGTTGGTAACCAGTTTATAATAGCAATAAGGCACCTCTGGGGTTTGTGGTATATGGCCAATACACATGGCTAAGGGCTGTATCCAGGCACTCCACGTTGCGTCATGCTTAAGAACAGCCCTTAGTTGTGGTATATTGGCCATATACCACACCCCCCATACCTTATTGCTTAAATATAGCATATGTGTATTAGTGCATGGGCCTCAGACTCTAGGTTAACTGACCTATACAGGGCTGTAAAGTTGTTATAGGTCTAGCTCAAAGTGTTTGTGTGCATTCAGTTTTAAACCAACCTTCCCTGAATACAACAGTGGAGAGAGACATGGTGAGGATGGGCTCCCAGCTTCCACTGGGATGTGAGATAAATGTACTCAATTAAAGGGTTAATATGGCACTCTGCAGCTCATCAATTCAAATGCTATTTAGGTTATTTCCAATATTTGTTGTCTGTCAGGTTTCAGCACAGAGAAGGGCCAGCTGGTGCGCTCCATCCTGTACCCCAAGCCCACTGACTTCAAGCTGTACAGAGATGCCTATCTCTTCCTGCTCTGTCTGGTGGGAGTGGCCGGCATTGGCTTCATCTACACCATCGTCCTCAGCATCATAAACCAGGTACTGCACTTTGCAGTTTGTCTGTTCAGGCATTGAAAACAGATTGCATTTGTGTAGTGCTTTTTTCGCTAGTACTCAAAGAGCATTACACCTACCCACTCCACAATCAATGTGTAGTATCCTTCCTGTGTTTTTGGCTTAGTATTAAATGAGTGAAAATAGTCCTCCGACAATGTATGAATTGACCATTATTTAAACATGCATGGCCCATTCCCAACCAATTCTCTTTTTTTGGAAGAATATAAAATAGAAAAATATCAGTATGGAGACAGTTAAGTCCAGCAATAGTGTTGTTTCCCTATGTCTGCAGTTTGTCCATTTCATTGACTATTTTCCATGTCCAGGTTCCGGCCAAACTTATTAGAAGGTTATTCTCTTCTCTTTGAACAGGTTCCAGCCAAAACCATAGTGGTTGAATCTCTGGACATTATCACCATCACGGTGCCCCCGGCGCTGCCTGCAGCCATGACAGCTGGCATCGTCTATGCCCAGCGCCGGCTGAAACGTGTGGGTATCTTCTGCATCAGTCCCCAGAGGATCAACATCTGTGGCCAACTCAACCTCGTCTGCTTCGACAAGGTACCCACTATGCCTCGTCTGCTTCGACAAGGTACCCACTATGCCTCGTCTGCTTTGACAAGGTACCCACTATGCCCTGTCTGCTTCGACAAGGTACCCACAATGCCCTGTCTGCTTCGACAAGGTACCCACTATGTCTTGTCTGCTTCGACAAGGTACCCACTATGCCACCGAAACACAAACTATCAAACTTCATGCCAAGAATCAGGCTGTTATAATCACTAGTGAAACATATTGCTCTATCTAGTAGTATGTTTTTGTAAAACTATGATTCTGTGATTTTAAAATAAAGTATTCAGAAATCTTTAGCTAGCACACAGGTACGAAATGCAGACAGTTGTAGAATGAAGCTACAGTATATTTCTGTGTAACTGTCCTGCTCCTCACACAGACTGGTACTCTCACTGAAGATGGTTTGGACCTTTGGGGGATCCAGAGAGTTGAAAATGGCAGGTGAGAATGGGTGGGATATGAGGTGTCCATGTTTCTCATCATGGCTACCATGGCTACCATGGCTAAGGAGAGATGTTCTCTTCTACCATGTATCAGTTATCTACGGTCTCTGACCCCTCCATTGTTATGGGGAAGTCAGTGGATGAATACCACAGCTCATTTGTTTCCCCCAGTCCTTTCTCTGTGACCCCACTAGTCCCCTCGTGAAACCCCCACTACGTTAAAGGAGAAATCAGCAGTTGAAACAATAACAAAGCCTACCACAGTTTTGGTAAAAAGCTGAGGGATGGGGCTGGAGAAATGTAACCAATTTCAAATTCATAGACAGAGATATGGATGCAAGGGCTGACCATCCATGATATCAAAAATGATTGTTCTAACCATGTTTTGAGGCTATACAGTGTTTATTTACATTTACTTTGTTTTATAAACATTGGAGTTAAACAAGCTTATATTTTGGGTTCTGATGGGGTACAGCAGTTGAACTAAGCTCATGAGGTATTTTTTATTTAAATTCCTCAACAATCAATGGGTACATATTAATTTTGTAGGGCCAAAAATGGATGTAGCAAACTGCAGATTGTCCTTTTAAAGGGATAGGTACACATTTACATAATGTTGTAGTTACCTTTTTAAAGCTATTCAATCAGAAACCCACAATTTACACGCGTTTACTGAGCTGCATCCCCCTATGGGTGGAAAACACAAAATTGGTCTTAGATCAGCTTTCAATCTACTTCTTTCTCTCAGTTTCTCTCCCCCAGAGGATGACCCAGCCAATGAGACACTAGTCAGGTCCTCGTTTGTGTCTTGCATGGCCACCTGCCACTCTCTGACCAAGCTAGAGGGAGAACTCTCCGGAGACCCAATGGACCTCAAGATGTTCAACGCTACAGGCTGGGTCAGTCGGTCGCAATGTTTTTTTTCCAACGCTGTCTCTGTTCCTGTGTGGATATTGTAACCTACAGTAGTTTCTGTTATATACTGAAGAAAATTATAAGCACAACATGTAAAGTGTTGGTCCCATGTTTCATGAGGTGAAATAAAAGATCCCAGAAATGTTCCATATGCACAAAAAGCTTATTTCTCTCAAATGTTGTGCACAAATTAGTTTACATCCCTGTTTGTGAGCATTTCTCCTTTGCCAAGATAATCCATCCACCTGACAGATGTGGTGTAATGCAGACACCGGGAGTCAGGAAGCAAGTACAGGGGGTGAATTTAATAATACAAATAACATGGAACAATACAAAACAAGAGTAGCGTCTGAAACAAAACTAATACTGCCTGGGGAATGAACCAAAGGGAATGACAGATATAGGGGAGGTTATCATAGAAGTGATGGAGTCCAGGTGAGGAGTCCAGAGGCACAGGGGTGCGTAACTATGGTTGCAGGTGTGCGTGATCATAAGTAAACTGGTGACAACGAGCGCCAGAGAGGGGGAGCGGAAGTATACGTAAAATTTCAAGAAGCTCATTAAACAGCATGATCATTACACAGGTGCACCTCGTGTTGGAGGCAATAAAAGACCACTCTAAAATGTGCCGTTTTGTCACACACAACGCCACTAATGTCTCAAGTTTTTAGGGAGCGTGCAATTGGCATGCTGACTGCAGGAATATCCACCAGACCTCTTGCCAGATAATTGAATGTTAATTGAATTTCTCTACCATAAGCCGCCTCCAACGTCGTTTTAGAGAATTTGGCAGTACGTCCAACCGGCCTCTCAACCCCAGACCAAGTTTAACCACGCCAGCCCAGGACTTCCACACCCGGCTTCTTTACCTGTAACATAGTCTGAGACCAGCCACCCGGACAGGTGATGAAACTGTGGGTTTGCACAATCAAAGGATTTCTGCACAAACTGTCTCAGGGAAGCTTATCTGTGTGCTCGTCGTCCTCAACAGGGTCTTGACCTGACTGCGTCGTAATCAACTTCAGTGGGCTCACCTTCGATGGCCACTGACACTCTGGAGAAGTGTGCTCTTCACCGATGAATCCCGGTTTCAACTGTACTGGGTAGATGGCAGGCAGCGTGTATGGCATCGTGTGGGCGAGTGGTTTTCTGATGTCAACGTTGTGAACAGAGCGCCCCATGGTGGCGGTGGGGTTATGATATGGGCAGGCATAAGCTATGGACAATGAACACAATTGAATTTTATTGATGCCAATTTGAATGCACAGAGATACTGTGACGAGATCCTGAGGCCCATTGTCGTGCCTTTCATCCGCCACCATCACCTCATGTTTCAGCATGATAGTGCACAGTCCATGTCACAAGGATCTGTACACAATTCCTGGAAGTGAAAATGTACCATTTCTTCCATGGCCTGCATACTCACCAGACATGTCACCCATTGAGCGTGTTTGGGATGCTCTGGATCGACTTGTACGACAGCGTGTTCCAGTTCCCACCAATATCAAGCAACTTTGCACAGCCATTGAAGAGGAGTGGGACAACATTCCACAGGCCACAATCAACAGCCTGATCATCTCTATGTGAAGGAGATGTGTCACACTGCATTAGGCAAATGGTGGTCACACCAGATACTGACTGGTTTTCTGATCCACGCCCCTACCTTTTTTTTAAGTATCTGTGACCCACAGATGCATATCTGAATTCCCAGTCATGTGAAATCCATAGATTAGGCCCTAATGAATTTATTTCAATTGACCGATTTCTTTATACGAACTGTAACTCAGTAAAATCGTTGAAATTGTTTGCATGTTGTGTTATATTGTTATTCAGTGTATTTTGCAGATAGCCAAGTCAATGGGGATTCCAATGAAGAGTTGTGGAGAAAATGGCTCCAGGACAATATTGGAATGATAATCTCTCGTACCCTTGTTCAGTGTAGTTATGCTAAATGCTAACAATGCTACACGCTAACTGCATTTCTGTAATAATACTGTAGTAATGTGTTACACATACTGGTATTACACAGGAAATGTTCCAACTTGTATATGTACTGTTGCTGACTGAAACATGCTCTGACACATTCTTCATATCTTTGTATGTCATGACTACAACACAAAACATTTTGACAGATAGTGGCATTCTTTCTGTTAGAGCTATGGTAACAGAGCTATGGTAACAGAGCAGCTGGAAGATATATATATTTTACCTTTATTTAAGTCAGTTAAGAACAAATTCTTACTTTCAATGACAGCCTAGGAACAGTGGGTTAACTGCCTTGTTCAGGGGCAGAACAACAGATGTCAGCTCAGGGATTCGATCTCGCAACCTTCCGCTTACTAGTCCAACGCTCTAACCACTCGGCTATCTGCCACCCCGACATGCTAACATAAGCACAAAATCCCTACCACTGGTGCCAGACTGTTTCTACATTCAGCAATGTTACATCGTTGCCTTGGCAAGATGGCAGACTGGCCCCCGGGTTACTTGTCTAAATCATGTTTAGCCTGTCAGAAGGGGCTGCCAGGTTTCAAATGGGTCACTAATGTTGTTTAACACCAATGTTTGTCATGTTCAGATTCTAGAGGAGCCAACAGAGGAAGAAACAGCCCTCCACAATCCCATAATGCCCACCGTGGTGCGGCCACCCAAACAGGTGCTCCCAGAGGTCAACCAGGAAGTCAATCTAGCACAGAACATGGTACAGTATCCATAGTATGCTCTCTCCTACCTTGCTACATCTCAATATCTGGTAGATATACCTTAACTATGTTCTTTAAACCTTCTTTCCTCCTTTGTGTTTTTAGGAGCTGTCTGAGCTGACGGTAAGTAGTGAGGGCTTTTTCAAATGCATCTTTCTTTTCTTCCTTGAATATTGATTTGTATGTGAGTGGGAAAAGTTGAACGGTTGAATGGATTTTGTTTGATCTTGTGCTGTCGGTCTCTCAGTTGTCCTATGAGATTGGGATCGTCCGCCAGTTTCCTTTCTCGTCAGCTCTACAGAGGATGAGTGTGGTGGTCCGGAAGCTGGGGGAGAAGCGCATGGACGCCTACCTCAAGGGGGCGCCAGAGGTTGTGGCCAGCCTCTGCGCAGAGGACACAAGTTAGTTAGACCTTTATTCAGTCTTACCAGGCAGCAGTTTGCCAGAACATGTACTTCTATTCCAGTACCCCGCCTGTATGTGCACTGTCAAGACAGGCTTACGCATTTACATGAACATGCTTGCAGGTTAATAGACTATAACCCAATGAATGATTATTTTCTCTTACTCTAGTACCAGAGAGCTTCACAGAGACCTTGGAGTTTTACACCAGGCAGGGGTTCAGAGTCATAGCTTTGGCCCATCGCCAGCTGGAGGCCAAACTCTCCTGGCACAAGGTCCAGAACCTCAACAGGTAGTACAATGGGCTTAATGCAATGTGTTGAATAGCATCACAGGAGTGAGAACTGACTTATTTCTTGTTAGAAGATTCAAGACATTTGAATGTGTGAATTTGTGAACTTCCCCCTTTCACAAATAGTGTAACTTTTTTAAATATTTGCTTTATTATGTGGGATAAATTCTTAGTCTTTAATTGATTGATCTGTTTTCTATACCTGTCAGAGATCTCATAGAGACCAATATGGAGTTCCTTGGGCTCATAATCATGCAAAACAAGCTAAAGGAAGAGACTTCTGGGGTTTTAAAAGACCTGCGACATGCAAACATCCGCACTGTGATGGTTACAGGTGAATAAGCCAATCATATACAGTATTCATCTACAATACAACATGTTGTCAGTATTCTGGGAGATTGTTTAGGTTTGCTAGTGCCGTGTTGTACTGTAGCATGTACCAATCTTACCAATATTCAATACCATAGTCCCACCAGCACTTTACACTGAAGCAACCATCAGTACTGCAAAGCCATATAAACTGCTGTTATGTCATTTGGAATGACTAAGCTAACTACGACTAGCTGCCACCCCTACACTGATAACAATGAAAATGTTGAGCGTCTTACATTTGACATGTTAGTCATTTAACTTGTTTTGCATCTTGTTGTCATCTCTCACTGTCTGACTGTAGGCGATAATATGCTAACCGCTATATCAGTAGCCAGAGACTGTGGGATGATAACCCCTCATGAGAGGGTCATCGTAGCAGACGCCACACCTCCCAAAGACATCCAGCCTGCTACGATCAATTGGCACTACACAGAGAACCACGCCACCAGCAAAGACAACTGTGTTGAGGTGAGGGGAAAGACGTAATTAAAAGACGTGGATTAAACTATTCTATAAAGACAGGATATGAGTCTATTAAACCAAGTCTCACTTGGAAACAAAGTGAGACTTGCTTAAAAAGTATTCCCTGGATGAATAATGCAGTATGTGTATATTCAGTATATTACATGTCCTGTAGCCTAAGGACACAGTTTATCTTTTCCTCATTGATGTTGTTGCAACTGATGATCCATCATGGCCGTTCATGTCGCCCTTTTCTCTGTTGTTCCCCAGTCAGTGGAAATCAGCCTTGACGATGTGGGCCATGTGGCTTATGGTGAGCAGCACAAGCAGCAGGAGCAGGGCTACCACTTTGCCATGAGTGGCAGGTCCTTTGCTGTCATCACCGAACACTTCCCTGACCTAGTCCAAAAGGTCAGTGCCAAACTCCATCACTCTGTTTGGACAATAGAAATGAAATGACTGTACGATGACAGACGTACTAAATTGCTACATTCTAGTGTTCAGTGCCTCCCTTAACTGAGCTGGGTTTGTAATACCTACATGGTAAACCCTTATTAAAACTAAATGCATGCTATTCAATCGTTCCCTGCCCGCACCTGCTCGCCCGTCCAGCATCACTACTCTGGACGGCTCTGACTTAGAATACGTGGACAACTACAAATACCTGGGTGTCTGGTTAGACTGTAAACTCTCCTTCCAGACTCACATTAAGCATCTCCAATCCAAAATTAAATCTAGAATCGGCTTCCTATATTGCAACAAAGCATCCTTCACTCATGTTGCCAAACATACCCTCGTAAAACTGACCATCCTACCGATCCTTGACTTCAGTGATGTCATCTATAAAATAGTCTCCAACACTCTACTCAACAAACTTTGTCACCAAAGTCCCATACACTACCCACCATTGCGACCTGTACGCTCTCGTTGGTTGGCCCTCGTTTCATACTCGTCGCCAAACCCACTGGCTACAGGTTACCTACAAGTCTCTGCTAGGTAAAGCCCCGCCTTATCTCAGCTCACTGGTCACCATAGCAGCACCCACTCGTAGCAAGCGCTCCAGCAGGTATATCTCACTGGTCACCCACAAAGCCAATTCCTCCTTCGGCCGCCTTTCCTTCCAGTTCTCTGCTGCCAATGACTGGAACAAACTGCAAAAATCTCTGAAGCTGGAGACTCACATTTCCCTCACTAGCTTTAAGCACCAGCTGTCAGAGCAGCTCACAGATCACTGCACCTGTACATAACCCATCTATCTACCTACCACATCCCCATACTGTATTTATTTATTTATCTTGCTCCTTTGCACCCCAGTATCTCTACTTGCACATTCATCTTCTGCACATCTACCATTCCAGTGTTTAATTGCTATATTGTAATTACTTTGCCACCATTGCCTATTTATTGCCTTAAAACCTCTTGGAACTACCCATCCCGGATCCGGGAGAATTGTCAGCAACTACACTAATTAGCATAGCGCAACGGTCAAATAATCTTACTAGAAAATATTCATATTCATGAAATCACAAGTGAAATATAGCGAAACACCGCTTAGCCTTTTGTTAATCACCCTGTTGTCTCAGATTTTTTAATTATGCTTTACAGCGATAGCAAGAAAAGCGTTTGTGAAAGTTTATCAATAGCCTAGCATAGCATTATGTCCAGCTAGCAGCAGGAAGCTTGGTCACAAAAATCAGAAAAGCAATCAAATTAACCGTTTAATTAACGGTTTAAATTAACCGTTTACCTTTGATGTTTTCACTGACAAGACTCCCAGTTAGACAGCAAATGTTCCTTTTGTTCCATAAAGATAATTTTTATACCCAAAATACCTCCGTTTGTTTGTCACGTTATGTTCAGAAATCCACCGGAAATAGCGGTCATGACAACGCCAAAAAAAAATCCAAATTATATCCATAATATCGACAGAAACATGGCAAACATTTTTTATAATCAATCCTCAAGGTGTTTTTCAAATATCTATTCGATAATATATCAACCGGGACAGTTGGCTTTTCAGTAGGACCGGGAGGAAAAATGGCTGCCTCTCTCTTTTACGCAATAATCACTCTGAGAGCCATCAGCTGGCCACTTACGCAATGTGTTCGTTTACGCTCATTCTTCAACATAAAGGCGTGAAACTACGTCTAAAGGCTGTAGACACCTTAGGGAAGACGTAGAAAAAGGAATCTGGTTGATATCCCTTTCAATGGGCAATAGGGATGCATAGAAAGACAGGGGTTTCAAAATAAGGGTCACTTCCTGATTGGATTTTTCTCAGGATTTTGCCTGCAATATCAGTTCTGTTATATTCACAGACAATATTTTTACCGTTTTGGAAACTTTAGAGTGTTTTCTATCCTAAGCTGTCAATTATATGCATATTCTAGCATCTGGTCCTGAGAAATAGGCAGTTTACTTTGGGAACGTTATTTTTCCAAAAATAAAAATAGTGCCCCCTAGTTTCAACAGGTTTTAACTTACCTCATTTGCACTCACTGTAAATAGACTTTTTGTTTTGTTTGTTCTACTGTATTATTGACTGTATGTTTTGTTTATTCTATGTGTAACTCTGTGTTGTTGTATGTGTCGAATTGCTATGCTTTATCTTGGCCAGGTCGCAGTTGCAAATGAGAACTTGTTCTCAACTAGCCTACCTGGTTAAATTTTAAAAAATATGGACATCATGGCTCTGTTTACACAGGCAGCCGAATTCAGATATTTTTCCACTCATTGGTCTTTTGACCAATCAGATCAACTCTTTTGTCATTAATTGGGCAAAAGATCAGAATTGGGCTACATGTGTAAACGCAGCTTTAGTCACACTAATACCACATTATTTGACGCTAGTGTTATGCTCTGTCTGTCCACTGGGTGGTGCTGTAGCTGGCACTGCATTCCACAATATTCGCCCGCATGGCTCCTGACCAGAAGACCCAGCTGGTAGAGGTCCTACAGAGTGTGGAGTGAGTCTCCTCTTCAGCACTGACCCCTACAAGCACAAGGCGTTCAAAATAGTTATTTTTGGATGAAAATACGTCCTTTTGGAATCACGTCTTGTGCTTACTGGGAAACTACATTATGCTACATTTCTGTCATCCAGCGAAATAATATGTTGACCACTTGGCTTTAATTGCCTCTTATTTTTTTGCCCTTTGCAGCTATACTGTAGGGATGTGTGGTGATGGTGCCAATGACTGTGGCGTAAGTATGGGGTTGTCATTTTTATGTGTACTACAGTTCTGAAGAGATGTACTCAGTGTTTTTCATCTCATAATTTAAAAGCATGTTTTACTACAATTAATGTGGTCCTTTGTAGCTCAGTTGATAGAGCATGGCGCTTGCAACACCAGGATAGTGGGTTTGATTCCCGGGACCATCCTTATGTAAAATGCATGCACACATGATTGTAAGTTGTTTTGCATAGGAGCAGCTGCTAAATGGCATATATTGATTTGATTTGCTGTATAAAAAAAAATGCTTGAATGGGGCAGATTAGTGTTTCTATGATCAAGGCCACTGTTCAGACCATAGGATCAGCTGTTTTCAAACTGTACACAGTTCAAGCAGTATGACATAAGTGGGCAGTATTCTCCTGATGCCACTATTAGGAACAGACGTCTCTTTCCTGTAATGCCGCCCTCTTTTAACTCTGCTATAAAATGTATTTTAGCAGACAGGCTATTACCTTTCACCTGGCCTCCATGGGAATTAAACCCACAACCAATGTTCCAAGCAATTATTTGGAGCACATCGAGTGACCTCCCCTCCTCCCTCTGCTATCTCCAGGCCCTAAAGAGAGCTCACAGTGGGATCTCTCTGTCAGAGCTGGAGGCCTCGGTCGCCTCCCCCTTCACCTCCTCCACGGCCAACATTTCCTGTGTGCCCAACCTCATTAGGTACTGTAGCATCAATCAGATGTTTTTTATAAAGCCCTTTTTACATCATCAGTTGTCACATTGCTTTACAGTAACCCAAGCCTAAAACCCTAAAGAGCAAGCAACGCAAAGGCAGAAGCACAGTGGCCAGAGACAACTCCCTGGAAGGCAGGAATCTTATAGATAAACCTATAGAGGAAATAGCATCCCTTTTCATCAACAATGTCAAATGTCTCTTTATTTGACAGTCCTTATACAGTTGTTATAAATTACTTGGCACAAGTACCTGTCAAATATCTGTCTGTGGAATAAAATGTATCTGTTGGAAGTATTTGAAGTGCTATATCAAAGTAGTCTCAGAGTTGCCAGTCTGAATGATGGCCTGTTGTTTCTCCACAGAGAGGGGAGAGCTGCTCTCATCACCTCCTTCTGTGTGTTCAAGTTCATGGCCCTGTACAGCATCATCCAGTACCTCAGTGTCACGCTCCTCTACTCTGTGAGTACTGGTCCCAGATCAGTAGAGCTACTAAGCTCAACTGAAAAACATGATAACGGCTAGTTTGAGATAAGTGTAGCTGCTATGATCAACTGATGAATATGGTAATGACTGGTTTGAGATCAGTTTTAAGGGGTTGTGTCTCCATGTTCTAGATCCTCAGCAACCTGGGAGACTTCCAGTTCCTCTTCATTGACGTTGCTATCATTCTAATCATTGCCTTCACAAGTGAGTAATAGAAACCTGTCTCCAGAATGTTTTAACCAGCATTACTTGAGTTGAGTATCCAAGCAGACATTGATAGTTTCTTTATGGGGACTCAAATATTCACAATCTAATTGCTGTATCACTGAAATGAATGACTAAAATTGATTAAAAATGTACTGCCATTTATTGATTTCCTATTGTTCATTATTTATTGTAAGTGAGTCTGAACCCGGCGTGGAAGGTTCTGGTGGCGCAGCGCCCCCCGTCCAGTCTAATCTCAGGCCCTCTGCTGTTCTCCGTGCTGACCCAGATCCTCACCTGTCTGGCCTTCCAGGTCCTGGCCTTCCTCTGGGTCCGGGGCCAGAACTGGTACGAGAAATGGACGCCCCTCTCAGAGTGAGTACTGCACTGCCTGGGCTGTGGGGGAAGGAATCTGGGACACCTATTTGGCTATTTATGACCCCAAAAGTTATCTGATGGTCCAAAAAGTCATCTGGACCATATATATGATCCAAAATATTATCTGATGGTCCTACAAAATGATCTGAGACACTTACTTTATATGGAAGGTCCAAAAAGGACACAACCTCAGATGGTCCAACAACCCAATCCAGAAGTCCAAGAAAGTTATCTGGTGGTCTAAGGGATTGATAAGGGGTACTCCACCAGTCTATCTAGGAAGTCCATCTAAAGGTCAATAGACCCTTAGACTTTTGCTCTGGACGACAGTTGCGGTCTTGGCATATCCTGGAAACAATCTGAGGTACAATAGCTGGCCCATGTAATTATGTCCAAGAAAGTTATCTTCATGCTAACCCAAGTTTCTCTTCAACAGTGCTTGTAATGTTTCCAGTGCCAATCTCACCCATGGTCCCAACATAACGTCACATGTCGACCACAAGAACATCAGGAACTATGAGAACACTACACTCTTCTACGTCTCCTCCTTCCAGTACCTGGCAGTGGCCATCATCTTCTCCAAGGGAAAACCTTTCAGACAGCCAAGCTATAAAAACTGTAAGCTCCACTTGTGTATTGTCAACTGTGTTTGAATCCACAGTAACAGCAGATTTAAGATGCTAATGTTATTGTTTGACATAGAGCTAACATTTACTATAAAGCTATGGTTTACTGTATTGATTTGTCAATCTGGGCTTTAATTCCAGTCAATTCAGAAAGTTAACCAAATTCAATTTTAATTTCCAAATGTTCTTCATTGAAAAGCATTGAAGAGAATTGGAATTTCAGTGTACTTCCAGAATTGACTGGAATTTAAATGTAATTGACCCTGACACTAATTATATTAAATTGTCCATATGAGCAGCAAAATGGCCTAGTTACTGGTGACCTCATTTTGTTTGAACCAATGTCAATAGGGCCGTTCATGCTATCCTGTATGGCTCTGTACATATTCCTCTTCATGATCATGCTGTATCCTGTTCCTGCCATCGACAATTTCCTGGAGGTGAGTGAGACAAAATGGCCGACCCAAAATGGCTGCCGTTGCCTGGCATGATGTGGTGTAGTGTATGCTTTGCCTTGTGACGCTTTTGTCTTGAGACTAGCTAACCCCATCCCATTGCGCTCTTTCCCCGTAGATTGTGTGTGTTCCCCATGAATGGCGCATAACAGTGGTCATCATTGTCCTAGTGAACGCTGCTGTGTCTTTCCTATTGGAGGTACAGTATGCTATAGGGAACTTCATGTGTATTCACCCTACAATCTGTCTCTACAGGATTCAGCTTGTTGAGAATCTTGCATGTAGACATTTGTGATTATTAAATGACACCAATCCAATCAATTGATACAATCCCTCAATAATCAAATATAACAACCACATTGAATCAATATTTCTTAATTAATGTGTGCTTTTATTTTTGACTGTTGTTCTGAGTGACATCCTTGTCTTTGCTCATAACCTGATCATCACCCCCTAATTATGGACGATCAGCAGCCATTTTGTTTTCACTCCTGCCCAATGAAATCTTCCTTAGACTTTGGTCCTTGACATCATCTTATGGAAGCTGGTGTTCAGTCGAGACAAGCAGGGGGGCAGCGATGGCATGGCCGTCACCTCCGCTACTCTCACACCTCAGGTTGGGAATGTTTAGGCTTTGCCCCTTTATCTTGTTCTCTTTCACTTTGTAGATCGAGTAGTTGTCCCCCCCCCCCCACTATGACCCATAGTAGTTGTCCCTCCCTTTTCCACATTTTGTTACGTTACAGCATTATTCTAAAATGGATTAAATAAAACATTTTCCTCATCAATTTACACACAATACCCCATAAATGACAAAGTGAAAACAGGCTTGCGAAAACAGGCTTTTAAAAATGTTTGCTACTTTATAAAAAAAAACTAAACAGAAATACCTTATTTACATAATTATTCAGACCCTTTGCTGTGAGACTTGAAATTGAGCTCCGGTGCATCCTGTTTCCATTGATCACCCTTGAGATGTTTACCTGTGGTAAATTCATTTGATTGGACATGATTTGGAAAGGCACACACCTGTCTATATAAGGTCCAACAGTTGACAGTGCCTGTCAGAGCAAAAGCCAAGCAGTGAGGTTGAAGGAATTGTCCGTATAGCTCCGAGACAGGATTGTGTCGAGACACAGATCTGGAGATGGGTAGCAAAACATTTCTGCAGCATTTAAGGTCCCCAAGAAGCATTCTTCAATGGAAGAAGTTTGGAACCACCAAGACTCTTCCTAGAGCTGGCTGCTCGGCCAAACTGAGCAATCGGGGGGAAAGGGCCATGGTCAGGGAGATAACCAAGAACCAAATGGTCACTCTGACTGAGCTCCAGAGTTTCTCCGTGGAGATGGGAGAACCTTCCAGAAAGTCAACCATCTCTGCCGCACTCCACCAATTAGGCCTATATGGTAGAGTGGCCAGATGGAAGCCACTCCTCAGTAAAAGTCACATGACAGCCCACTTGGGAGTTTGCCAAAAGGCACCTAAAAACTCTCAGACCACGAGAAACAAGATTCTCTGGTCTGATGAAACCAAGATTGAACTCTTTGGTCTGTTGACTGGGTCAACAGGACAATAATCCTAAGCACACAGCAAAGGCAACGCAGGAGTGGCTTCGGGAAAAGTCCTTGAGTGGCCCAACTAGAGCCTGGACTTGAACCCATCTCTGAAGAGACCTGAAAATAGCTGTGCAGTAACATTCCCCATCCAACCTGACAGAGCTTTTGATTTATTTAACTAGGCAAGTCAGTTAAGAACAAATTCTTATTTCTTATTCTTATTTACAATGATGGCCTATGAACAGTGGGTTAACTTCCTTGTTCAGGGGCAGCTTGGGAATTCGATCTAGCAACCTTTCAGTTACTGGCCCAACGCTCTAACCACTAGGCTACCTGCCGCCCCAGCTTGAGAGGATCTGCAGAGAATGGGAGAAACTCCCCAAATACAAGTGTGACAAGCTTATAGCGTCATACACAAGAACACTCAAGGCTGTAATCGCTGCCAAAGGTGCTTCAACAAAGTACTGAGTAAAGGGTCTGAATACTTATGTAAATGTGATATTTCAGTTTTAATTATTTTTTTAAATAAATCTTCTAAAAATCTGTTTTTGCTTTGTCATTATGGGGTATTGTGTTTAGATTGATGAGGGAAAAAAACTATTTAATCAATTTTAGAATAAGGCTGTATCGTAACAAAATGTGGAAAAAATCAGGGTCTGAATACTTACCGAATGCTCTGTATCATGCATTATTACTAGGAATAAAAATACTTTCTGTAGCATTTGAAAAGCAACCACTGGCGTACCACACACCACTGCAAGGTTGCCCCTCCCCCCCCCGCAGAACCCTGCAAGTCTCCAACCCCCCCCCCCGTAGAACCCTGGAGGTCTCCAATCCCCCCCGCAGAACCCTGGAGATCTCCAATCCCCACCCCAGAACCCTGGAGGTCTCCAATCCACCCCCCCTCCCCAGAACCCTGGAGGTCTCCAATCCCCCTCCCCAGAAAGCATATGAACAGGTCTTAAGCCATAGCAAAAATGTTGAGAATTACAGGACATTTGCTTTAAAAAAAAATCCAAATTCTCTCAGCCTCATTGCAAAATGTGTAGAATAGCATGCTATTAACTATAAAACGGCACATTTTTGTCTCTGCCCCATGCCAATATGTGTAGAATTGCTAGAAATTAGCTTTGAAGCAGCAACATTTTATCTTAGCCTCATTGCAAAATGTGTCAAATAACATGAGATTAGCAACATGTGTAGAATTGTACTCCACTAAAGGCAACTGCGGTCTATGCTGATACTGGGTGAAACTAGGGAAACTAGGGAAAAAAAGACCATGATTTGGAGGATTTTTACTAAATATAATCCATAGAAGGTTCCTTTCGGAGGAAGGATTGTTGACATATATTTGACCTTTTGTATCTGACAGCGTAACTGAGTAATAATGTGGTGCTACAAAGCCAAAAAGTGTTGTATGAAGCTTTACCGCTGGCTTTGTGATATGAGTAGTATTTTCATTTCCATAACAATTTTACATTGGTCAGCCTATAAAAAAATATAAACATCAATATTGAAAATATTTGACTAATTGTTCAATATATTGTTGAACATAATATACTCTTAAGTCGGTGTTAATCAATATGTTTTGTAAGTGGGCCACTTTGGGTTGAGACAATCATTCAGAGGGCCGTACAGATCTTTAAATTGTTGTACTTTTTCTTCCAATAATATCAATTGAGAGCAAATTCTGAGCAATAGAGCACATGCAATTGATTTGATGTACAGCACATCACAAATATATACATACGCATGGGGTGGCAGGTAGCCTGGATGAGCGAAAATATCTGATGCCAGATTTGAGCAGTTACCGCTAGTATCCAAGCCATCTCATGTTGCCTCTGTCGTTTTCGCTGCAACATATCTGTCCATCATTTGTTGTTGTCCTTTGAGCTGTGCTATTTTGTTGTTTCTTAGGTTGCTTTGTGGCTGATATGTTTTGTCAAAGTGGGCATGATGTGACTGGAAATGTAGCTCTAAATTTGCTCGTTTAAAACAATTGACTGCCGTCTGACAAATAAGACAAAGTGAGCTAGTCCCATTATACAGTACAAAAAAAAAGTCAATTTCTTTTGGAACTTTCTGTTTTCTTCTTGAATCGACCGTATCCTTCTCTCTGCCCCCAGACCCACGTTACTAGCCATGTTAGCTAGCTGCATTTCCCTGCCGCCATCTTCCTGATTTTCTTGGCTCTCCGGTGGTTGTTCGTGCATAGCTGTCACGTTGTTCTCCAGTTCTTTCACCTCATTTTCATTGTCAATAGATTTACGTTTATTTATTTATTTTTTATTATTTTTTTACAATAAATCGATCCATGTCTACTAGAGTGCAAAATTAGCTAGTAGCAAACTGATGTGTTGGTCACTGTAGCTGAGCAGTTACGTTCTATTTCGGCCTTTCTGTTCAACAGCTGCGGCATACTGCCATCTATCTGCCGTCCAGGGAACAATATATATTCAATAAAGTGATTCAGGCTTGCATTAATCACATTGATTTGAAATTGTATCATTGTTACGTATTATGAATGGAAAATAGGAAAATCACTGCAAGCCACAAAATAAGGAGTACCACTGCTCTAAGTTATGGCCCATTTTATACAGAGAAATTAGAATAGTAGGCAATCTAACCAATTACAGCCCTCATTTTACTTGCATCATTGCACATTCTGCAAATCACCAGCAGAGGGCGACCATTTAGAATCCATTTTCACATTCACTCTGTAGGTAACGCTAACACGGAACCCAAACTGGCTGCTCGCGTGCGCCATCGTGCGTACATTTATTTTGCCCCCCCCCACACCAAACGCGATCACGACAAGCAGGTTAAAATATCAAAACAAACTCTGAACCAATGACATTAATTTGGGGACAGGTCGAAAATCATTAAACATGTATGGCAATTTAGCTAGTTAGCTTGCACTTGCTAGCTAACGTTAATTTGTCCTATTTAGCTAGCTTGCTGTTGTTAGCTAGTTTGTCCTGGGATAAAAACATTGAGTTGTTATTTTACCTGAAATGCACAAGGACCTCTACACCGACAAAAAAAAACGGCCAACCAAATCGTTTCTAGTCATCTCTCCTCCTTCCAGGCTTTTTCATTGTTTAACTTAAATGGTGATCGCATCTAAACTTTCATTGTATTACCACAACTACCGGCAAAACAGTTTGTCTTTCAGTCACCGACGTGGGTATAACTAATGAGGAGATGGCACGTGGGTACCTGCTTCTATAAACCAATGAGGAGATGGGAGAGGCAGAACTTTCAGCGCGATCTGCGTCAGAAATAGGAATGAGTTCTATTTTAAGCCCTTGGTGTCGCAGACGCTCGTTGGCACGCGCGAGCAGTGTGGGTGCAATAATTTAATAACATGTATTTCTAAATTTAATTTGCGACACACGCGACGTGTCCAGTCTGGTCAGCATGTAACAAATTGGATCATAACTCTAAATGTAGCTCAAACCACCCAGTTTATATTTATTAAATATTAAAGTTGATATTTTTTAATATTCATGAATGTATGTAATTAATTGTTATTAAAAACAAAATACTACTCATATTACACAGCAAGTGGTAAGGCTTCATATGACACCCATTTTTTGCTTTGTAGCCCCTACAGATGAAACATTATGGAGTCTTAAAGGAGGCCTGGGTAATGCTGAAATGCCATAATTATTCCAACTTCAATTAATTATTTCTCAATCATGCTTTAAGATACAAATGTCAAATAGACAGTGGGGTTTGAAAATATTGACACTCTTAAAAAAGATTAACAATAATGACTATAAAATAAGTAATTAAAATCTCTCACAATTACCAATAACTGGAGGTTAGCATGTCTTGCGGGTATGATCTTTGACCCTCCTAGCTTTCTCACGGATCATTATTCACAATTCACAACTTTGATTCAGATGTAATCATGGTAGCATCCACATTAATGTAGAAGTGTTTAGAAACAATATTCTTGTATTGTCATTTTGACTCCAAAATGACACAATACATTATTTTCTATTCATTTCTATTGGGCACAAAATAATCTGCAACACAATCAAAACGAACTGCAAATGCATCCTACACAATTGTAGAGTCACAAGCTTGATGTTGTCATTGCATGCTAGGAATATGGGACCAAATACTTAACTTTTGACTTCTTTATTTATTAGAATCTTTAGGGGTGTTAATCATTTTGACCCCTACCTTTTGGGGAGAAAAAAAATATGACTTCTAAAAATCTTTATCAAGGGTGTCAGTAATTTCACACCCCACTGTGTCAGTAATTTCACACCCCACTGTGTCAAATCCTTCCTCCAAAGGACCTTTCTATGTCGCCAATTTGGTGAAAATCCCCCAAACCAAGTCTTTTTGTTTTTGTTTTGTCCTAGTTTGGTGAGGAATCACCCTACTGTGGTCTGCTGTTTTCTTGTTTCATTTGTGTATGTACTATTTCTAGTCTGCTAATGAGCGTTGGTGCACGGCGTTCCTCTCCTGGCTGTTCTGTCGGAAGGGGAAGACCCCCAGAGTGCGCTACATGCAAGTCGCCCAGGAGCTGCAGGAGGACCCCGACTGGCCCCCCAAACCTGCTACCGTCACCTACACCACCAGCACCCCCCACCACACTGTCAGCATGTGACACATGGCCACACCCACATATAGCTGCAAAAAAATATATTTAATCAGGCATGTCAGTTAATAACAAATTCTTATTTACAATGACGGCCTACCCTGGCCAAACCCTCCCCTAACCCGGACGACGCTGGGCCAATTGTGCGCCGCCCTATGGTACTCCTGATCATGGCCAGTTGTGATACAGTCTGGGAACGAACCAGGGTCTCCAGTGATGCCACTAGCACTGAGATGCAGTGTCTTAGACCACTGTGCAACTCGGGAGGCATACAGTACCCAGTCTAGAACCTTCCATTCCCCGGACCAGGTTTATAACCAGTATCAAGTATAGTACCTTCCTTTGCCTGGACAAGTAGGGCTGTGATGATACCAGTATAGCAATATTTTTTCCATGGCAAAAATGAAAACATGAAGCAGACCAAACTCTTAGGTATTTTAAAAACCTGCTGTAAGTAAAATATTGTCTGCAATAGGCAGGTTGGTTGTTAAGTAACAAAACGGACGCGTGCGTAACTATGAGGAAAAACAGATGGGTTGGCTTAGATTGTTGACAACATGTCAACTATATTTATTCTCCAATGTTTATTGAAAACCAAAATCCATTTGCACAATGAGCACTTGTCTCTCAAATACATTGTAACAGTTGTTAGCTAGCTAGCGAATTTGAGCCATATTAGCATTGACATGAAATCAGTCAAAACACCTCAAAACAAGACATGAAACTAGCTGAAATGAATCACTTGCGATTCCCCACATGGCAGTTTCTTGTAATTGTTGGTATCTATCTAGCCATCCAGAATCACAACAACGCAGACTTCTGCCCCATTTGATGTGTGTGCATCGTTTTCGTGACATTGTCAGCTAACCCATCTATAGCTAGGAAAATAAATAAATGTGACTCCAACATAAGGGCTGTTTTCCTAAAGAAGTTAAATCTGCTTCGTTTTTCCTATCCAAGATAATAACAAGTATCGCAATACTGATATCGTCCCGTCCCTAGTTTATAACCAATATCGAGTCTAGAAACTTCCATTGCCTGGACAACTGACCTGGTTTATAACCAATATCGAGCCTAGAACCTTCCATTGCCTGGACAACTGACTAGTTTATTACCAATATCGAGTCTAGAACCTTCCATTGCCTGGACAACTGACTAGTTTATTACCAATATCGAGTCTAGAACCTTCCATTGCCTGGACAACTGACCTGGTTTATAACCAGATCAGACTGTGATCCTGTCAACTTCTTGACCATAACTAGACCTTAACTGCTCCGTCCTTACCCATAACCCCCAAACCACACATAGAACCCCAGCAATGTGACTACTGACAGGTTGCCCCATACTGGGCATTTATCACCCTCTTTTTGCTATTAGTTTAGCCTTGGTGTCGAGGCCCAGAGATTATGTCTTTCCAATACAGGGCTTGCCTTGCACTCACCACTGGTTGATTTTTCAACTTCACAAAGACTAAGAACTATGGAATCGTCCACTAACACTTTCTCACCTGCCTTGATTGCTGCTCCAACGAAATGTCAAGAGTTAAAGAGAACATGTGTGATCAGGACCGTACTGAGGGAAATGGAGGGATTTAAAAAATTTTTTTATCAACACACCCAGATTATGCATTTTGAAAGCACTGTGTGTGTTTTAAGCGTGAGTGGTACTACTGTATTTGCCAAGATTGAATAACATTCCAATGCACCAATAATATATTGCTGTGTTACTCTGAGAATTTGCTACGCTTTATGAATGTAATTCTTCCTGTGGAAGTATGTGAGTGTCCGTGACTCTTGTAAAACCTGAACACTTGAGTTGATCTGATGCCTGTGTGTTTGTGCGTGTGTGTGCAGGGTTTTTTCTGCATAGAAAAGTCTTGGGCAAGACTTAATAAAAAATTATTGAGATGGGAAAACATTTTCAGTGTAAACTTAAATGACTTAAACCATATATATCTATATATATATCTATATATATAGATATATATATATATAAAATATGATGATCTTTGAGAACTAACAATCACCCCAAATAAAATCTAGCCCGTTAGGGAGAATCAAATATTAGAAAAATTATGCATTCAGTATTTTTGTCATGGCATGGGGCCCCCATTGATTTTGTTATGTTTGAGTCACTCCGATAGCAAACAACGCATAAGCCATGGCAAAATGAAAATTTATATTGACAATTATTCTTCTCTCACATCATGACATATGTGTAGAATTGCAGGACATTTTTTTTCTGCGGCCAAGAGGGCCTCTAAAATGTTCAGTCGGCAACCGCACTATTCACCACGCCCCCGTCACAGCCACGATCCTAACCGTAATTTTGATCCAGAAAAAAACCTGGTGGGTGTGTGCACGTACACTCCTGTACGTATTTATTTGGACGCTGAAGCTAAAACGTTTTAATTCAGCTCTATACTTTAGCATTTTGGATTTAAGATCAAATGTTTCATATGAGGCGACAGTACAGCATGGCACCTTTTATTGTCAGGTATTTTCATATATATCTTTTACCATTTAGAAATGAAAGCACTTTATATGTATCTAGTCCTCCCATTTTAAAGGCGTCAAATACTTGAAACGTTCAAATAGGTGGACTAAATACACGAAGGGCTTTAATCTCTAAACGATAAAACGGATATGTATGAGAATACCCTCAAATAAAAAGGTGACATTCTGTACCATCTCCTCATATGAAACAATTGATCTCTGTAGAATAGCGAGCTAGAGTATCCAAGTGAGGTGACGGGTGGGAATGAGGTGATGTAACATTTTGTAACATTTATAAACCATTGCACCTGACCTAAATGCTGCTTTTATTAAAGGGAATTATTTTGAAAAGATATCACATTTTGATTGTATTTTATATTCTCTGATATTAACAGCTAATTTTAATATCTGTTTTTTCAATTTGTACAGTACATGGTTTACAACTGATGTATCGCCTGTATTGTCTAGTTTACACTACCGTTTAAAGGTTTGGGGTCACTTAGAAATGTCCTTGTTTTTGAAAGAAAAGCACACCAAAAATTCCATTAAAATAACATCAAATTGATCAGAATTACAGTGTAGACATTGTAAATGTTGTAAATGACTTGTAGCTGGAAAAAGCTTTTATCTTTTATTTTTTATAGAATATCTACATAGGCGTACAGGAGCCCATTATCAGCAACCATCACTCCTGTGTTCCAATGGCACGTTGTGGTAGCTAATCCAAGTTTATAATTTTAAAGGCTAATTGATCATTAGAAAATCCTTTTGCAATTATGTTAGCACATCTGAAAACGGCTGTGCTGGTTAAAGAAGCAATAAAAATGGCCTTCTTTAGACTAGTTGAGTATCTGGAGCATCAGCATTTGTGGGTTCAATTACAGGCTCAAAATGTCCAGAAACAAAGAACTTTCTTCTAAAACTCATTAGTCTATTCTTGTTCTGAGAACTGAAGGCTATTCCATGCGAGAAATTGCCAATAAACTGAAGATCTTGTACAACGCTGTGTACTACTCCCTTCACAGAACAGCGCAAACTGTCTCTAACCAGAATAGAAAGAGGAGTGGGAGGCCCCGGTGCACAACTGCAAAAGAGGACAAGTACATTAGATAGACTAGTTTGAGAAACCGACGCCTCACAAGTCCTCAACTGTCAGCTTCATTAAATAGTACCTGCAAAACACCAGTCACAACGTCAACAGTGAAGAGGCGACTCCGGGATGCTGGTCTTCAAGGCAGAGTTCCTCTGTCCGGTGTCTGTGTTTTTTTGCCCATCTTAATCTTTTATTTTTATTGGCCAGTCTGGGATATGTCTTTTTCTTTGCAATTCTGCCTAGAAGGCCAGCATCCCGGGGTCGCCTCTTCACTGTTGACGTTGAGACTGGTGTTTTGCTGGTACTATTTAATGAAGCTGCCAGCATTAACAATGTCTACACTGTATTTCATATCAATTTCATGTTATTTTTATGGACAAAAATGTGATTTTATTTAAAAAAAACAAGGACATTTCTAAGTGACCCTAAACTTCTGAACGGTAGTGAACATCCAAGCTTGTTGATATTGACCTAAACATTTGTCAACAATTACTTTGAATATATCTCTCTGTAAAGGTCTCACCAGAAGTATTAAAGGGATAGTTCAGTGAAATTAAATAGTTCGATATTTGTTTCCTTACCTTTTTAAATGTCATGCTCAAATCATCTGTTAAATAGAATTTATTGTTCAACGACTTGGTTTGAAATTATTTTAAGATGATTTGGGCATCAATAAACGGGGGAGATTGACGTTCATTGATTTTTAGTCTGAATATGCTAATATTAGCCTTTGTTGGCAGTGGCTAGTTTAAGAAAACCACAATGTGGATTGCAGTCTCTCCTTGTCCATATACAACTTTCAAGGTAAGAAAACAAATCTAAGTATGTCATTTCACTAAACTATCCTTTAAATGCCTTACTGATAGTCAGAACCACGAAAAAAAGAAAGAAAATGAATTGTAACGATTGTTTACTTTTAATTACTTCCTTGCCATTGTGATACAACTCACAAAGAATGTGTGATTTGCTGAAAATGTCTACAATAATATTGATATTTTCTCTTGTGTTTGCTCTGTAGAGAGGATTGCATAAATGCCCTCTTCCATTCTGACAACTTAACTCAACCATTCCATTTGCCAATAAATCTATATATTAAAACACTCCTGTGGGCTTCATGGGGGGCTGACCACGGTCACAAGTTACTGATCACACTTACTAATCAATTATGAGCTTTCCCAGCCGCCTCGCTGCCTGGCGCTTTAAAGCCCAGAGATTGTAAGAGGGTATCATTTCACGTGGAGATCAGGGCCCATAACAGTGAATGGGTGGATTTTGAGTTTAGAGGGGGACCCTGAAAGAGAAGAGAGGGGTGCCTGGCTGCTCAGTGCCAGTGAAAGGAATGGAATCTCCCAGAGATCAGGGCAATAAGAGGCCATTGAGGGATATTCATGATGATGGGGATGAGGAGGTGGAGGAGTCATGAATTGATGTGTCCACTTGTAGATCATCTTTTTGGTCAACAGTGGCGTTTTGGAATGAGGATCTCTTGCTTTAGAGCAGTGTGGTTTCTGGCTAGTGTTGCCTCACGTGGAATTAGATGTTTGGTATAAGTCTTTCCTGTATTCCTTTGTTTCCAGACAGTAACAGATGAAGATGGATAGATAGACCTAAATAACACACACAAACACAGGCTTTATTTCTCACTGTTCTCACAAAGTTGGGGGCTTGGGACGCCTTGTGGAATGTCCTGCCTATAGTTACATGACTGACCGATGCCAGAATTCATGGTTCCTTCTATTTAGAAATGTCGTCCAGATCCTGAGGCAGCAAAGCATCCCAAACCGTCACACTACCACCACCATGCTTGACTGTTGGTGTGAATTTCTTACTGTGGAATGCAGTGTTTGGTTTTCACCCGGCGTAATAGGACACATGTTGTTCAAAAAGTTATACTTTTGAATCATCTGTCCATAGAACATTCTTCCAAGAGTCTTGATGATCATCCAGGTTCTTCAAGGTGCTTTTGGGCAAACTTGAGACAACGTATTGGACGACATTGGTCCCATTATTCCAAAGATAGAGTATCAAAAGTCACAGTAAGATACCCTCACTTGGAACTATGGGCCCGCTCATAAGGCCATCACAGTGATTGATAGTCGGGCCACAAGGCTAGCCCGCTGCTCACTTATGGTTAGCCCCATTGTACCAATGACACAAAGACGCCCATGTCTGGTAGCGGGCTTGCAACGATCTGTAGGCCAGCAGACGGACACAAAGCCTCTTCTCCTCCC
Source organism: Oncorhynchus mykiss (assembly GCF_057628025.1). NCBI lineage: Eukaryota > Metazoa > Chordata > Actinopteri > Salmoniformes > Salmonidae > Oncorhynchus > Oncorhynchus mykiss. The sequence goes on from NC_143049.1 coordinate 32,760,843, forward strand.
TCTTGTCCCCTTAGCAAGGCTCCTGCCACCATCCTTTATGGCCATCTCTGTGCCCTTCTGTTATCAGGGGGATATGGGCCTGAATGGGTTCTGCGGTTGGTTAATGAATTCAGTGATTCAGGGGGTGGACAGTTGCAGCCGTGTTAGCGTTTGTTCACCGCCTTGTTGGAGGGACGGGCCCCGCCCCGGGCCCTTTTGTCTCCTCAGGTCCCTCGACAGGTTAGAAGTCAATGGAGGGCCTTGTGTTCAGGCGGCAGGGCAGGGATGGGGCCGCCTCTCACATGGCATTCACATAGGGGGAGGACAGGCTGGTATCACTGACACTTGTTAGTGTGGGGCCAAACAGAGCTGTAGGTTACCCTGCTCAAGGGCTGATGGTTTTTAGTCCCCCCCCCCCCCCCCCTCCTAATAGTTAAGGCTAGCCGTTGGGTAAACTGATCTACACTTAGGGGCCACAATGAATGATTGCAGTATGTTTTACGCTCTCATTTTACACCTCCGACTCAAAAAAAAAAATAATTGATCAGATTTTCCTTTGACGACCAGTTGCATTAAAGTAAACCAGTAGTTGATGTTGTACTGTGGCCAACATTGTCCTCATGCTAAAAAAAAGTTCAGTGTGGGCAAAAAGAAAAACGGTTACATTTTAAATGGATGGGATGGCACATTTTTATTTGATTTATTTAACTAGGCAAGACAGTTAAAAACAAATTCTTATTTACAATGACGGCCTACCCCAGCCAAACCTGGACAACGCTGGGCCAATTGTGCGCCGCACTATGGGACTCCCAATCACGGCATGGATTACCAAATGCACGTTCCAAATGCTACAACTAGCATTGCATCACAACATATACACACACGGCATGGACTCATCTCAACATTAGACCTATTTTGAGGTATGTAAAACCACTGACAAACTGACATTTTGGAGTGAACTATCACTTATAACTTCACTAACCCTGACCATTCTCGCAGGCTTTGAGCATAGCATGCGAACAGGAGAAAACTGCGGGGGTGAATAGATAAATAAAGAGTCAGAGATACAAATGGACATAGATGTGTGGGGGGGTTGACAGAAAGAGACAGAAAGCTGACCGAAAACAACGCTCAGGGACCAGAGAGAATTTAGACCTATGACTGAGGCCCAAGTATCATGGGAAGATGAGAGTTGCCATGGCCACCATGGAGCCACCCAGAAAGCATGTGAGAACGGGAGGCCGGGAGCCAGAGCCCAGGCCTAGTGGCTCACATGCACTAACCAGGGATTATGTGCATAGCTAAGTGATGAGACACTAAGCCGGCAGGTGAAGAAGGGAGGGAGGCCCGGGGACAAGGGCATCCTTCAGGACAGCTCCCCCAAAAGAGCAGAGACTTTTCCCCAGTGAGGCTGATCTACCTTGTGAAGGGGGGGCTCAGCTAGAGGTCCTCGAGTGCTGAAAGGGCAGTCCCAGAAGTCTCTTTCATAGAGTAAGTGGCCAAAATAGGGGTCTTGTGAGTCATCTTCACTGGTAAGAATGGCCTTCTTCACAATCATAAATCCCTCAGCAGACACACTCATGGATATGGACTTGGAGAAGCTGGGTACTGACTGGGTACTGGCTAGGTACTGACTGGGTACTAGCTAGGTACTGACTGAGTACTGACTGGGTACTGGCTGGGTACTGACAACATCAAAAGCTGACATTCTGTGTATCTGTATTTATTATGGATTCCCATTAGTTCCTGCCAAGTTCCTGTTTTTTAAATCTGATTTTACTGCTTGCATCAGTTACCTGATGTGGAATAGAGTTCCATATAGTCATGGCTCTATGTAGTACTGTGTGCCTCCCAGCGTCTGTTCTGGACTTGGGGACTGTGAAGAGACCTCTAGTGGCATGTCTGGTGGGGTATGCATGGGTGTCTGAGCTGTGTGCTAGTCGTTTAATCAGACAACTCTGTTTTCAACAGGTCAATACCTCACATAAATTGAATTGATTTTAATTTATTTTGGGTAACAGGCATACAGTTGAAGTCGGAGGTTTACGTACACCTTAGTCAAATACATTTATACTCAGTTTTTCACAATTCCTGACATTTAATCATAGTAAAAAAATGCCTGTCTTAGGTCCGTTAGAATCACCACTTTATTTTAAGAATGTGAAATGTCAGAATAATAGTAGAGAGAATTATTTATTTCAGCTTTTATTTCTTTCATCACATTCCCAGTGGGTCAGAAGTTTGCATACACTCAATTAGTATTTGGTAGCATTGCCTTTAAATTGTTTAACTTGGGTCAAACGTTTCGGGTAGCTTTCCACAAACTTCCCACAATAAGTTGGGTGAATTTTGGCCCATTCCTCCTGACAGAGCTGGTGAAACCAAGTCAGGTTTGTATGCCTCCTTGCTCGCACATGCTTTTTCAGTTCTGCCCACAAATTTTCTATGGGATTGAGGTCAGGGCTTTGTGATGGCCACTCCAATACCTTGACTTTGTTGTCCTTAAGCCATTTTGCCACAACTTTGGAAGTATGCTTGGGGTCATTGTCCATTTGGAAGACCCATTTGCAACCAAGCTTTAACTTCCTGACTGATGTCTTGAGACGTTGCTTCAATATATCCACATAGTTATCCTCCCTCGTGATGCCATCTGTTTTGTGAAGTGCACCAGTCTCTTCTGCAGCAAAGCACCCCCACAACATGATGCTGCAACCCCCGTGCTTCACGGTTGGGATGGTGTTCTTCGGCTTGCAAGCCTCCCCCTTTTTCCTCTAAACATAACAATGGTCATTATGGCCAAACAGTTCTATTTTTGTTTCATCAGACCAGAGGACATTTCTCCAAAAAGTAAAATTTTTGTCCCCATCTGCAGTTGCAAACCGTAGTCTGGCTTTTATATGGCGGTTTTCGAGCAGTGGCTTCTTCCTTGCTGAGCGGCCTTTCAGGTTATGTCAATATAGGACTCGTTTTACTGTGGATATAGAAACTTTTGTACGTGTTTCCTCCAGCATCTTCACAAGGTCCTTTGCTGTTGTTCTGGGATAGATTTTCACTTTTCACACCAAATACATTAATCTCATTGAGACAGAACACATCTCCTTCCTGAACGGTATGACGGCTGCGTGGTCCCATGGTGTTTATACGTGCGTACTATTGTTTACACAGATGAACGTGGTACCTTCAGGGGTTTGTAAATTGCTCCCAAGGATGAACCAGACTTGTGGAGGTCTACAATTTTTTTCTGAGGTCTTGGCTGATTACTTTTGATTTTCCCATGATGTCAAGCAAAGAGGCACTGAGTTTGAAGGTAGGCCTTGAAATACATCGACAGGTACACCTCCAATTGACTCAAATGATGTCAATTAGCCTGTCAGAAGCTTCTAAAGCCATTATACAATTTTCTGGAATTTTCCAAACTATTTAAAGGCACGGTCAACTTAGTGTATGTAAACTTCTGACCCACTGCAATTGTGATACATTGAATTGTAAGTTAAATAATCTGTCTGTAAACAATTGTTGGAAAAATTACTTGTGTCATGCACAAGGTAGATGTCCTAAATGACTTACCAAAACTATAGATTGTTAACAAGAAATTTATGGAGAGGTTGAAAAAATAGTTTTAATGACTCCAACCTAAGTCTATGTAAACTTCCGACTTCAACTGTTTTCAACAAAATGTACAATGTGGTCCCAGAGGATATCACCTGAAAGTATTAATTAAAATGCTTGTTTCCAAAGTGGTCCTCGATGGTAAAAACAATAACAAGTGGTGATGCAGTCAATCTCTCCTCTACTTTGAGCCAAGAGAGATTTACATGCATATTATTAATGTTTGTTCCCTGTGTACATTCAAGGGCCAGCCGTGGTGCCCTGTTCTGAGCCGATTCCAATTTTCCTGAGTCCCTCTTTGTGGCACCTGACCACACGACTGTAGGACCTGCCTTGTTGATAGTGCTGTTAAGAAGTTAGAGCAGCGCTTTATTATGGGCAGACTTCTCCCTATCTTAGCTACTGTTGTATCATATGTTTTGACCATTGACAGTTTACAATCCACGGTTACTCCAAGCAGTTTAGTCACCTCGACTTGCTCAACTTGCTCTTTGTTAACTCAACTTGCTCGACGAGCTCAACTTGCTTGACTTGCTCTTTGTTAACTGTTACATTCAATTCAGTCACTGTAGTAGCTGTAGTAGCTCCTCATACAAAGTAAGGGGCCTAGACAGCTGCCCTGGGGATTTCCTGATTTTCCCTGGATTGTGTTGGAGAGGCTTCCATTAAAGAGCACCCTCTGTCTTCTGTTAGACAAGTAACTCTTTATCCACAGTATAGCGGAGGGTGTAAAGCTATAACACATATGTTTTTCCAGCAGCAGACTATGATCGATAATGTCAAAAGCCGCAATGAAGTCTAACAAAACAGCTCCCACAATCTTTTTATCAGCAATTTCTCTCAGACAATCATCAGTCATTTGTGTAAGTGCTGTGCTTGTTGAATGTCCTTCCCTATTAGCGTGCTGAACGTCTGTCAATTTGTTTACTGTAAAATAGCATTGTATCTGGTCAAACACCTTTTTTTCCAAAACTTTACTACGGGTTGGTAACAGGCTGATTGGTCAGCTATTTGAGCCAGTAAAGGGTTTTTTACTATTCTTAGGACAGCCATATAGTCGAAAACCAAATAACCAGTTTTAAACAGTCAAAAGTTAGTGGAACGGTTTACATGATAAGTATGGCGTTGCAGGAATGTGTTTGAACGACGATGGCACAAATAAATAAAATTCCTATGTTCCATAGAGAGAAAGACATCATAGTTAACCAGAACCTACCCCTAATTTGATGAGGAAGAAGGAGGACCTCAATTCCTTTTGAAAGGAATGACCTAGAGTTCAATAAGACGTTAGTCTCATTTCCTTTGCTCCAAGTTGAAGCTCTCTAAATGCTGGCTTTTTAAGACTTAAAGCTTAAGGAAGATGACAGATGGCGGCTTGTTGTGGTCTGACCAATTGCAAAATGCTTGTTGCCATGGTCCCCTTTTTCTTCTTCAACTCATTTTCCAGAGCTAAGCATCCTTCCTGTTTATTGACCTGGGATGAGCAGACTTGAAAATGCTCCGGTTGTTGACGAACAGGAGATTGGATCTCCGGTCTTTTTATTTGGTTGGTGTGACCCACTGGGTTCGAACACAGTTCTTCTGCATCATGCCACAGGACTGTTAGCCCTTTGAGCTAAAGCCTATGCATAGCTCTAAGATCTAACACAAGTCTTCAGGTCTCAGGCAAGGTTACTCAACATTTGAGTGTGTCTGGCTAAATAAAACCACCCCTGTGCATTAGGATTGCTTTCTTTGTATCTGATTATCATAGAGGGCGGGAAAGAGAGCTTTAATCTTTAATCTTATGGCCTCTCCTTTTCATCTCCAATAAATTCTACCATATTTTTGGGACGGATGGTGACCATGGAGATCAGTGATTTCCCATCACAGAGCCTCTCCCTCCTACTTTCCCACTATCGAAACCTCACCCCTTTTTTTTGTCCAAGTAAAACAAAGAGTGGTGTTGAATGGGCTCTGAGGTAGGTAAATGTATTCAGTGACATCAGCCAGGATGATTCTATTCTGCCGGATTCCTGTACCATTTGTTTCCAGCCTTGTCTGAGGGCCGAACACTCTGTTGGGCTCATTGTCCCGTGTGTATTCCACACAGACCCACAATTAATGGGGGCCTTGTCTAAGGCTTCTGGAGCAGAAAGTTCTGTTGGGGAGGGGAACAAAAGGCAGGCGGGCCACTGCCAGGAGTTGCTATGAGAGGCCCTCCTCTTTAAGAAGGTCTCAAAGGGAGGAGGTGGGGAGAACAAGCGGAGGCCTGGCTGAGATGTTTAAGTGATCCCTCTATACCCATCTGGCTGTCCCTGCTCTCGGTGTCACACAGCCCAGTACATTTTCTTTTTAATGTAACCTTTATTTAACTCAGTTAAGAACAAAATCTTATTTACAATGGCGTTCAAATCTGGACGACACTGGGCCAATTGTACGCCACCCTATGGGACTCCCAATCACCAGGGACTGTAGTGACGCCTCTTGCACTGAGATGCTGTGCCTTTTTACCGCTGCGCCACTCAGTTAAAACGGTCAATTCCTGGGATTTGGTGATTGAGATGGCCATTCCACTGCCTGTTTTGTCTTGGAAATATGTGCAGCGGTCCATCTCAAAGCAGGTAAATGTGAAGATAGGTTAGTGTAAAAAAAACAAAGTGGCCAAGAGCAAACAGCCCCAGGGTGCTGTCTTTGTTTAAATGTAACGTTGTGTGACACAACATGTCAATCATCATCAACAGTCATTGACGTGAACAAAGTGCCACAATGTTTAGAACATGCGTAAGTTAAAGTAGCAATATATTTTCTTTAAATATATCCAGAAGGTTATTCTAATCGAATCAGTCTAACTCAACCGCCCTTCTGTTGTGGGTTGTTATCAGACACTGTTGGCCCTCGATAGCTTTCTAACCCTCTCCCATGGCGGCCTGGGCCTCTGTGCCTCTCTCTCCTCTGTGTTTCCCACACTGATACTGATCTGGAGTGTGCCATAAAGCACCGGTATAGATCACGGTGCACAATAAAGGCACGTCTCCAGCCAGACAAGCAGGCTTACTGAGCATGGAGCTGATAAGGGGAAACACGTTGCCGCCTCCCCTCCCTCTCTCTGTTGTCCCAGAACCCATAGCCCTTGTTTGTGAAAGAAAGAAGAATTGTGTACATTGAAAAAAATAGCATCACCTCTGGACACCTAAATATTCTCTGCACACCATGTAGTCTTTAGAAGATACTCGCAGAGAAAGGCACCTGTGAGAATCCTCGTATCAGCGTTGAATCATGGTTTTTTTTGGGGGGGGGGGGGCTGGTAATTTTACACATTGGGTGTAAAACAGTGTCCATGAACAGAAAAAACATGATTACATGGCGGATGCCCCTGGCTTTTGGCTCCTTATGTGTCCAAAAATGAAGATAATGAAGTGTTTTTGAGGTCAGTATCGGGGCTTTATTTATATTTACATTATTTGAAGTTACAGATGACTAGTTTCTTTGAAAAATAGAGAAGGCGCTCAGACCTGTATTGTTGTTTCCCTCTTCTGTGATGTGGGCCCTGACCTTTTGGGGTCATTTGACCTGAGAGGTTTTAGGAGCTTTAAAATGAGACGTTAGGGCACCTGAAGTCTGTCAAGAAGGTAATAATAAGAGCAACCTGATAACCTTGTACTCTGGGGTGATAGTTAATTTCTTCTGCATGTTAAAACTGAGACGTGAAGGTCATTGAGTGCAACTTGGTATCTATTAGTCACATAAATGTGATGGTAGTTTGCAGAGAGATTGTCTATGAAGGCACGATGACCTGAAAAAGGCTTTCTTTCTTAAAAACACTGAGGATGTTAATCAATAATATTGACTAGTTACTCTTCAATTAGAGAAAATGTAAATGCATTTCTGTGAATTTATTTTACTTTGAACCAAGGGTAAAAAAAAAAATCAGGGTTGAATTCAACCCAGTTTTCAATTCAGTCGAGAAATTAATTGAATGTAATAGAATTGAAAAATCAATCCCTGACCTCAGTGAGTGATATAGTAAATACAGTGGCAAGAAAAAGTATGTGAACCTTTTGGAATTACCTGGATTTCTCCATAAATTGGTCCTAAAATTTGATCTTATCTTCATCTAAGTCACAGCAATAGACAAACACGGTGTGCTTGAACTAATAACACACAAATTATTGTATTTTTCTTTTTTATTCTATATTGAATACAGCATTTAAACATTCACAGTGTAGGTTGGAAAAGTCTGTGAACCCCTAGGCTAATCACTAATCAGCTAACCTGGAGTCCAATCAATGAGACGAGATTGGAGATGTTGGTTAGAGCTGCCCTGCCCTATTAAAAACAAACACAATGAGTTTTCTATTCACAAGAAGCATTGCCTGATGTGAATCCTGCCTTGAACAAAAGAGATCTCAGAAGACCTAAGATTAAGAATTGTTGACTTGCATGAAGCTGGAAAGGGTTACAAAAATATATCCAAGAGCCTTGATGTTCATCAGTCCACCGTAAGACAAACTGTCTATAAATGGAGAAAGTTCAGCACTGTTGCTACTCTCCCTAGGAGTGGCTATCCTGCAAAGACGACTGCAAGAGCACAGCGCAGAATGCTCAATAAAGTTAAGAAGAATCCTAGTATCAGCTAAAGACACAGAAATCTCTGGAACTTTCTAACATCTCTGTTGACGGGTCTATGATGTGTAAAACACTAAACAAGAACGGTGTTCATGGGAGGACACCAAGGAAGAAGCAACTGCTGTCCAAAAAAAAAACATTGTGTAACGGCTGTTTGAAGAGGACCATGGTGCAGCGTGGTACGTGTTCATGATTTAATAATAGAACTGAACACTAATTAACAAAACAACAAAGAGAACGAACGAAACCGAAACAGTTCTGTCTGGTGCAGACACAAAAACAGAAAACAACTACCCACAAAACCCATTTGGGAAAAAGCTACCTAAGTATGGTTCTCAATCAGTGACAACGATAGACAGCTGCCTCTGATTGAGAACCACACCCAGCCAAACAAATAAATACAAAACATAGAAAATGAACATAGAATGCCCACCCTAGTCACACCCTGGCCTAACCAAAATAGAGAATAAAAGCCTCTCTATGGCCAGGGCGTGACACATTGCTGCATGTCTGAATTTCGCAAAAGAGCACCTGGATGTTCCACAGCGCAAGTGGCAAAATATTCTGTGGACAGATGAAACTAAAATTATGTTGTTTGGAAGGAACACATAACATTATGTGTGGAGGGAAAAAAGGCACACCAACATCAACCTTATCCCAACTGTAAAGTATGGTGGAGGGAGCATCATGGTTTTGGCTGTTTTGCTGCCTCAGGGCCTGGACAGCTTGCTATTGTAACGGATGTGAAACGGCTAGCTTAGTTAGCGTGGGCGCTAAATAGCGTTTCAATCAGTGACGTCACTTGCTCTGAGACCTTGAAGTAGTAGTTCCCCTTGCTCTGCAAGGGCCGCGGCTTTTGTGGAGCGATGGGTAACGATGCTTCGAGGGTGACTGTTGATGTGTGCAGAAGGTCCCTGGTTCGCGCCCGGGTATGGGCGAGGGGACGGTCTAAATTTGTACTGTTACACTATCATCAATGGAGAAATGAATTCCCAAGTTTATCAATACATTTTGCAGGAGAATGTAAGGCTCTGTCCGCCAATTGAAGCTCAACAGAAGCTGGTTGATGCAACAGGATAATGACCCAAAACACAGAAGTAAATCAACAACAGAATGGCTTAAGCAGAGGAAAATATGCCTTCTGGAGTGGCCCAGTCAGAGTTCTGACCTCAATCCGATTGAGCAGTTCACACCAGACTCCCCAATAATATTGCTGAACTGAAACAGTTTGTAAAGAGGAATGGTCCAAAATGCCTCTTAACTGTTTGCAGGTCTGATCCGCAACTACAAAAAAACGTTTGGTTGAGGTTATTGCTGTCAAAGGAGGGTCAACCAGTTATTAAATCCAAGGGTTCACATACTTTTCCCACGCTGCACTGTGAATGTTTACACAGTGTGTTCAATAAAGACATGAAAACGCATAATTGTTTGTGTTATTAGCTTAAGCAGACTGTGTCTACTTAGATGAAGATCAGATCCAATTTTATGACCAATTTATGCATAAATACAGGGTTCACATACTTTTTCTTGTCACTGTATGTAGGGGAGTGTGCTTGTGTGTGCGGGAGAAAGGCTGTGTTTACACAGGCAGCCCAATTCTGATCTAATTGGGAAAAAGATCTGATCTGTTTGGTCAAAAGACCAATTAGTGGCATAAATATCAGAATTGGCCTGTCTGTGTAAACACATCCAAAGAGTGTGTGCGTGTTTCAACCCTCTGAGGGGAGGGTTGCCAATAGTGTACAACAAAAATGTATGGTTATTTAGAGGTTTTGTTCTAGGATCAATTAAACTGGGGAAATGGACAATACATTTATTTTATTCACCTTAATTGACTATTACTAATAGATATGGCAACTGAGACCTTCATATTTAATCAATACGTTTCATCAAATACCTATCTGTATTGTGTGCTGTGGACCACCTTCTCACACACAAGACACCAGATAGCCAATGGAAGGCCTCCTTGCACGAGCCAACCGACTCCCTGGCAACGTGTCCCGCGCGCTCATTGGTAGAAGGTTGGAGAATTCAACTTTGGGACGATTCACACGAGCCATTCGCGTGCAGCTTCCTCTATAAATATGACCGTAGGTGAAAGTGACAGTGTTGACTTGTTATCAACACCGTACTGGTAGGTCGTTAACTGCAGGATGTAGCCTCAGCAATAGCTACGTTGTAATAAACACCTGTAACGAACAGCGTTGGTCAGAAAAAAAGTACATGACCGGTGTTTGAATATTTCTCAATAGGCTGGACTTTATTAAACAATTGTGGGACAAATGATTTGCTGAAGTTGACTGTACGATTGTGGGATATTAAAAATTGAAGATGCCGGCTGAAATTTTGGAGAAAACTTCCCCATCTTCTGTTGCAGCCACCCTGTCGAGCGTAAATGGAAATCCGGATAAACCAAGGACTGCCTCGGGGGACAGAAAGGTAGGCCTACAGAAAAGCACGGAAATAAAAACGATTCCTTTTTTATATGTCAATTGTTGTTAATAAGTTACGTTACATGTCTAATAATCATGGCATTTGTTTGTTTTATTTAAAGTCTTCTAAACCAATTATGGAGAAGAGAAGACGCGCGCGAATCAACGAAAGCCTTGGACAGCTCAAGACCCTCATACTGGACGCTCTAAAGAAAGATGTACGTTTAAAAAAAAGCTTTTATAATCATAGAAATGTATGTCTACGACATATGCTTCTAGAATTATGTTAATTTGATGTATTGGAACGAAGCTCAAATAGATTATTAATCATGTGTACTATTCTTATTGATGTGTATTTAGAACTCCAGGCATTCGAAGCTGGAGAAGGCGGACATCCTTGAGATGACTGTGAAGCACCTAAGGAATATGCAGCGTCTTCAAATGACTGGTAGGTTTCATTCTAGACGTGCATGTTTGAATTGTATCTGTGGCTGTTCCCAAGGTACTATATGCATAAGTCCATCAAACCTATTGATAGACCTACTGAGTATTATATAATTACATTTAAAGGATTTTCTGAACAATATATCCTCAAATACATCATATTATTTCACTTTACAGGTGCTATAAGCACGGATTCAGTCCTTGGCAAGTACAGAGCGGGATTCAGCGAGTGCATGAGTGAAGTCACCCGTTTTCTGTCCACACGTGAAGGGATGAACATGGAGGTCATGTCCCAACTTCTCAGCCACTTAGCCGGTTGTGTGTCACAGATCAACACCGTAAACTACTCAACTCATCGCCAGAGCCTCACCTACCCTGCGCATCCAACGCTTGGCCAAGCCATTGTGCAAATCCCAAGTGCGTCGCCTCAGTTGAATGTAATCATGCCTTGCAAAAGTGGCTCGCCAATCAACTTCACGTCCGAAGTGGCTAAATTCTACAGCGGACTTCAGATTGTTTCAGCGACAGATGGACAATTCGCCTTTCTGATTCCAAGCGCGGCCCTTGCGCAAATGAGCGTGCCAAACGCCCTACATGGCAATCCAACAGTTGCGGTGGCGGTGTCACCTGTTGCACCTCCCATCACTGCAGACTCCGTGTGGAGACCATGGTAGGGTCATTAGACTGAAGGACTTGTATGCACCATAACACATTTTTTTCTGATATATGAGTTTTTGTATATTTTTGTATAGGCTGTTCAAAGCAATAGTCAAGAGTGATGCTTACTCACATGTTGTTGTTCTTTGATGGAGAATACACTTTTCCATAAGATATATTTTCAGTGATGTCATGATCATGTTTTATTCAAATTATTATTCAAATGCCCTCAAATGCCTTCCTTCAGGAAATCAATAAATTCTTCAAATGAAATTGCAATGTTTAACACCTGAAAATTGTGACTTCTTAACTACATTTAAAATAATTGTCTATCCTTGACCTAATGATACCCACATGAACATCTACTACAGTTTACTATAGAATACTACAGTACTTAGAATTATATTGTAAACTGCAGTATATTGTAGAGTACTATACTACACAGTAATATATCTTGATCATGTGTTGTGCTTACTATAGAATATATATACACTACTGTTCAAAGAAGAATAACTATCTCAGACTGGCCAATAAAAATAAAAGATTAAGATGGGCAAAAGAACACAGACACTGGACAGAGGAACTCTGCCTAGAAGGCCAGCATCCTGGAGTCACCTCTTCACTGTTGATGTTGAAACTGGTGTTTTGCGGGTACTATTTAATGAAGCTGCCAGTTGAGGACTTGTGAGGCATCTGTTTCTCAAACTAGACCCTCTAATGTACTTGTCCTCTTGCTCAGTTGTGCACCGGGGCCTCCCACTCCTCTTTCTATTCTGGTTAGACCAGTTTGCGCTGTTCTGTGAAGGGAGTAGTACACAGTGTTGTACGGGATCTTTATTTTCTTGGCAATTTCTAGCATGGAATAGCAAAAGGGTTTTCTAATGATCAATTAGCCTTTTAAAATGATACATTTGGATTAGCTAACACAACGTGCCATTGGAACACAGGAGTGATGGTTGCCGATCATGGGCCTCTGTACGCCTATGTAGATATTCCATTAAAAAATCTCCAGTTTCCAGCTATAATAGTCATTTACAACATTAACAATGCCTACACTGTATTTCTGGTCAATTTGACATTATTGTTATGGACAAAAATGTATTTTTCTTTCAAAAACAAGACATTTCTAAGTGACCCCAAACTTTTGAACAGTAGTGTATATATAGTATACTGAGAATACTAAAGTAAATACAACAATATACTCCAGACCGCAACACCACTACAGTAAATACTACAGTAATATCTGCAAAAACACTACAGTCCATAAAAACACTACAGTCATTTCTATAATATATACTACAGTATTTCATTTGCATATACCCTGCCCATTCCCCTCCCAAATATCCCAATTTGTTCAGCTCATAAGTGAGAAACCTACATGACAGGTATAGATCACATATTGTGTTCCCTATAGGTTACAGAAAAGAGCAGAAGCTCTGAACCATCCATTCCTACCTACCTAGCTGCCTGCCTGCCTGCCTACCTACCTACCTACCTACCTACCTACCTACCTACCTAGCTGCCTACCTACCTACCTGCCTACCTACCTACCTACCTGCCTACCTACCTACCTACCTACCTACCTACCTACCTACCTACCTACCTACCTACCTACCTGCCTACCTACCTACCTACCTACCTGCCTACCTACCTACCTAACTACCTACCTACCTACTTACAGGTTATGGAAAATGTGCTATTTGAGTATTTTGTTGAGGACAAAGCCCCCACTGCTATGTCAAAGATAATTTTAAAACATTGACTATAGTAAATACAACAGTAATGTCTGCAAAAAAACAACAGTAAATACTACAGTATACTATAGTGATGTCCGCAACACTACAGTAAATACTACAGTATACTATAGTCATGTCCGCAACACTACAGTAAATACTACAGTATACTATAGTCATGTCCGCAACACTACAGTAAATACTACAGTATACTATAGTCATGTCCGCAACACTACAGTAAATACTACAGTATACTATAGTCATGTCCGCAACACTACAGTAAATACTACAGTATACTATAGTCATGTCCGCAACACTACAGTAAATACTACAGTATACTATAGTCACGTCTGCAACACTACAGTAAATACTACAGTATACTATAGTCATGTCCGCAACACTACAGTAAATACCACAGTATACTATAGTCATGTCTGCAACACTACAGTAAATGCTACAGTATACTATAGTAATGTCTGCAAAGTATTCACTGTAGTGTTTTGGGGGGATTTTAGTCTGCAAAAACACTATAGTGAATACCACAGTAAAGTCCACAAAAAACAACACAATCAATACAATAGTATTTAACCATAGTATAGTAGTATTTTGTCATGTGGGTGTACTGTGATTGAATACCCTATTAAGGCTGATCTAACCACAGAAATAAATGAAACACAGAATTATCGGATCTTGGACTATGGCACCGAACACAGAACGGCTCTTTCTGCCGAGCGAACTCAAATACTTCCAAATGTTGACATCTTCCTTCTCATCCAACCTCACCTCTGAGCTAACATTGATCGGTGAAGGGGCATGCAGGAGTTCTATGAATTAAGATTCAAGCCGGCACTGTCGACGTACACCAACCCATGGTCATGTTCTAGTGCTCTGACTAGTGTTATCTTCCCATCTCATCCCTGTTAGCCTCATCTGTCTTCTACTTCTTTTTTTCTCTCCCCCGGCTGGAAATAAATAACTCCTAGATGAGGTGAGGAACCTGAGAGGTCGTGAGAATGACTCTCAGCCCAGCAGGCAACAGCCAGGATAGGGGTGGGGGAGGTGGAGAGTCTGTCGGACATGAGCAGGGCTGGCTGCCACAGAGGAAGTCTTGACATACAGACAGGAGCTGAACATGGGGAGGGAAGGTTCCAGAGGAAGGGAGGGTGGAGAGAGAGGTTCTGGAGGGAGGGTAGGGAGAGAGTTGGGAGGGCCAGACAAAATGTTCCTAGCTTGTTACCAATAGCCAATGACTATATACATGTGACCACGCAATGACTTTATGGTGACCCCCTCCATGCATGCTGTTGCTCCGGGTAGAGGTTACCAGAGGGGACAGATCTAGTGGTAAGAAATGATGCAGAAACAAGGTAACTTGCGTTTTGCTCCCCAAGGTGTGGCAATGCTCCGCTTGTGAGTCAAGCTTGTCATTAAGATTAAAGGGATACACCCAAAAATCACAATGCATTTTGAATGTAACTGGATGGAGGCAATTCAGACTAATAGCTAAATTATTCAAAGTGACCTGAATCCCTATTTGATTTACACACAGGAAGTGCATGTTTGCACATGGGATGTTGGCGGCTTATCTTAGCGACAGGCGGGTAATAGCGCTGCTGTCTATTTAACGGTCTGGCACCCAGCTAATGGAGTGACAAGCACAGTGTGTGACCAGTGTGTGTCCAGGGTTGAATACTCCCACAGAGGGCCATAAGGAGAGCTTGACCAGGGGTCACAGGTGCCTGTCACTCTGCCTCACAGGACTGGACTAGTCTAGAACCAGATCTGTTAGTGTTGCCTTGCAACTCTGTTTGGCATGACAATGACCATATGAGTTGGCAAGAAAAGCACAAACAGATCTGGGACCAGGCTTGGACTGGACAGCTCCAATACAACATGCAGTCTGAAATATTCTAGTCCCTCTGTCACTATAGGACACCATTTTGACAACATGAAGAAGGTAGAGCTGGTGGAAAATGACAGAGCAATAATCTGAGTGTTTGTGATTGAATTGATCTATAAAAAAAACATTAAAAATCTGCAATTTACCTCCATGGTCTTATTGTAAGAGTGCAGACATTAGTCTGCATTACAAACTTGTCTGAAAATAATTTGAAGTGATACAGGGCAATTGGGCATTTTTGTCACACTTTTAAGATATCACCCCTAGAAAATGGCTGAACACCTTTGGGTTAAATAGATTTGCTTTTTTCAACCCAGTAACATAATTATGTTCCATCATAAAATGTATTTTCATTATCAAATAACTTTCTAACTCAACATATTTTCAACTTGGAAACACAGCAAAATCCCTCTCTCTTCCCAAACAATGTCAGTCAAACCCACTCCTGCTCATAATGCAGTTAATTAAGTTTACAGTACATCTCTGTTTGACCAAAACGTACCATCCTGGCAATGTGTAAGAGCCCTAAAAGCCAAATAGAGCCTCCCTGATCAGAACTGGCCTTTGAGAAAGGGCCCCACAACACAAAAACAAAGGCAGGCCCCTCAATGGCTCAATGGCTCCTCTCTGTGTGGCCCTCTCACTCTTCATAAAGGACCCTGCTCTTGTTTATCCAGGAAGAGGTTTAATGGTCCACAGGGGGGAGGACCATGCTGTCACTTTCACCAAGCTGGGACTAGAGGCTCATTGTTGAATAGGTCCCAAGACTCCTCTAAGGCCAGGCTACTCTCTTCAGAGACAAGAGGGCTACTACTGAATCTCTGCTCAGGTTTGAGTTTCTTCTAGCCAATCGCCAGCTCCTCTCTCAACTCCTTCCTGTGGACCACCTGAAGTATAATGGATGCATTTGGACTGGTGTTGGGTGGAGGCCGGCCCGAGATTTAACAACAGCTGAGGGTCACTCTACTCAGAGAAATATCAACACTGTTTACCAGTGCTAGCTAAGACATGGGCCCAACCAGTCTCATTCTTCTCCTTTCCCCTCCTTCCTGCCTCTTTTCTTCTATTCCAGGCCTTCCATCTCGCCCCCTGGGTTTGATGCTCGTTTTTCCCATACCTTCTAAAAGGGAGTATGACAAGCTTTAAGTTAGCTTGGCCTGGCCCCTCAGTGTAATCTGTGATGGATGAGTTGTTGGTCACAAAGACAGTGACATGGTGACAGGAACCCTGCTATGGGAAACTGATCTTCCTGACATGTATCGGAAACCTCCGCTGTGACTGCCTCTATGGTGAATTGGCCTGTATTTTTCTTGGGGGCTGTAACAATGTTTCCAAGGGTGAACTCTATGGGCAAATAGTTCACATGCAATGGTGACGCTAAACAAATGCATAGATTATGCACTTGACATCAGTGGTGAATGAATTCAGATACTTGTGAACTAGAGAATGGCCCCTCGTCAACACATCCTATTCTCTTGTCTTTGAGTTATGAGCTTGTTATCGAAAACAAGATAATTATTCTCAAGGACTTACATACTTGGACATGAAGGTTGTGCAGATACATGAATGTGTACCATAACAGGCCAGCAAACCCTTTCATGCTTGGGTATGAATGCCTAGATTTCTCTAGCTGTACATGCATAATGCATCGGTGACTATTAGTGTCCATATAATGTTGTTCATTATTATCCAAAAGGCAAACACAGATCCTAGATCAGCACTCCTACTCTGAGACACTTTTTGAAGGTCCTATGCTGTCTTTACTTAGCTTTTAAAACAATGTTGTCAAGTGGCAACATGACAATCTGACATCTCAATGGTTGAGTTTTTCGCTGTAGAGACGACCATTGCTGTGGAATGATGTCACATGTCTCAAATCAAGGATATGACTACTGCACTTCATCACTAGCTACCAGACCTTCAAAGATGTTGGCTTTGGTGTCTGCCGGTCTCATTTGAGGGCTCCTTTCTACTCCTGTTCTTATTACGTTTGGCTCTCTGCCCATTTGGGGTTATGGCCAGTGCCATAAAGATACACTTTCACGGCAGGTGTCCCTTCAAAGTAAGACAGCCCCATAACTCAGGATGGTTCAGTTACAACCGTGGCCTTTTAGGCTGTCAGTCTTTCTGACGGTGCAGGCAGACAGGAGACTGAAGGACCACGTGCGAGGCATCTGAGGGTGACCATTGAGAAGGCTTGCAAAAGTTGTATGGGGATTTTAGCGGTGTGTATGTATTCCTGACCCAAGGTGTGGTTTAGAGGGGATTTTAGCGGTGTGTATGTATTTCTGACCCAATGTGTGTTTTAGAGGGGGTTTTAGCAGTGTGTATGTATCTCTGACCCAAGGTGTGGTTTAGAGGGGATTTTAGCGGTGTGTATGTATTCCTGACCCAAGGTGTGGTTTAGAGGGGATTTTAGCGGTGTGTATGTATTCCTGACCCAAGGTGTGGTTTAGAGGGGTTTTTAGGGGTGTGTATGTATCCCTGACCCAAGGTGTGGTTTAGAGGGGGGTTTAAGGGTGTTTATGTGGACTTATGAATGACTGGCCCAAAATATTGCAGGCCTGTTGCATCCTGGCTTATTGTGGTCCAAAAGGCATCCTGACTAGAAGCAGGACTTTCTGATCATGTTATCATTCTCTGAAAATATAATCATATGATTTTGTATCTGTTTGTTGGATCCTCACCTGAAGCATGGTAATTATAGCCTATGTCCCAGATCTGTTTGTGTTGTTTGTGTCCAACTCATATGGTGTTAGCACGACAATGACCATAGGAGTTGGCAAAACAGCACAAACAGGTCTGGGACCAGGCTGTGGATATTCCTATTCAGAAGCCACCAACATGTAGTTCACTCCTCCACAGACTTCGTAGTCTTTTAATCCTGGAATCCTTACAGCTCTCCAGCCTCTGTTTCAGTAAAAAGATGAGGGATGGTTCTGGAGAAATGTAACCACTTTCAAGTTCATAGACAGCGTTATGGATGCAAGGACTGACCATCCATGATATCAAATGTGTAGTTTTAACCATGTTTTTAGGCTTTATAGCATTTACATTGCTTACAAACATTGGCATAAAACAAGTTTATATTTTGGGTTCTGATGGGGTACGACTCTTGAACTAAGCTCATGAGACATTATTTATAAGTTATATTCTTCAAGAATCAATGGGTGTATATCATTTATAAGTCCAAAATGTGGATGTAGCAACTAAGGATTCTAAATTTAAGGAGTACCACCATGATTTTGTCTAATAATTATTTGCAGCATGATAGATACGTTGTTGTTTTAAAAAGGAGAGATTATCTTTCCAATATTGTATTGGAGCCTCTACAACTCTTTCTCCACAACTCTTCATTGGAATCCCCATTGACTTGGCTATCTGCAAAATACACTGAATAACAATATAAAACACAACATGCAAACAATTTCAACGATTTTACTGAGTTACAGTTCATATAAAGAAATCGGTCAATTGAAATAAATTCATTAGGGCCTAATCTATGGATTTCACATGACTGGGAATACAGCTATGTATCTATTGGTCACAGAAACCTTAATAAACAAAATGTAGGGGCGTGAATCAGAACACCAGTCAGTATCTGGTGTGACCCCCATTTGCCTCATGCACCTCGACACATCTCCTTCGCATAGAAGTTATAAGGCTGTGGAATGTTGTCCCACTCCTTTTCAATGGCTGTGCAAAGTTACTGGTTACTGGCGGGTACTGGAACACGCTGTCATACGCGCCAATCCAGAGCATCCCAAACACGCTCAATGGGTGGTGACATGTCTGGTGAGTAGGCAGGCCATGGAAGAACTGAGACATTTTCAGCTTCCAGGAATTGTGTACAGATCCTTGCAACATGGACTGTGCACTATCATACTGAAACATGTGATGATGTCGGCGGATAAATTGCCCGACAATGGGCCTCGGGATCTCGTCACGGTATGTCTGTGCATTCAAATTGCCATCAATAAAATGCAATTGCGTCCGTTGTCCGTAGCTTATGCCTGTCCATACCATAACCCCATCCCCCACCATGGGGCATTCTGTTCAAACTGTTGACATCAGCAAACCGGTTGCTCATGTACAGTATAACTTTAGTCCGTCCACTCACCGGGCTCGAACCAGGGACCCTCTGCACACATCAACAACTAACACCCACGAAGCATCGTTACCCATCGCTCCACAAAAGCCGCGGCCCTTGCAGAGCAAGGGGAACCACTACTTCAAGGTCTCAGAGCAAGTGACGTCACCGATTGAAACGCTATTAGCGCGCACCACCGCTAACTAGCTAGCCATTTCACATCGGTTACACTCACACTGTGCCATCTGCGTTGCACAGTTGAAACCTGTGAAGAACACACCTCTCCAGTGTGCTGGTGGCCATCGAAGGTGAGGCTTTGCCCACTTAAGTCGGTTAAAATGCCGAACTGGAGTCAGGTTAAGACCCTGGTGAGGACAACGTGCAGATGAGCTTCCGGTTTCTGACAGTTTGTGCAGAAATTCTTCGGTTGTGCAAACCCACAGTTTCATCAGCTGTCTGGGTGGCTGGTCTCAGACGATCCCGCAGGTGAAGAAGCTGGATGTGGAGGTCCTGGGCTGAGGTTGGATGTTCTGCCAAATTCTCTAAAATGATATTGGAGGCGGCTTTTGGTAGAGAAAAGAACATTCAATTCTCTGGTAACAGCTCTGGTGAACATTCCTGCAGTCAGCATGCCCATTGCACACTTCCTCAAAACTTGATACATCTTTGGCATTGTGTTGTGTGACAAAACTGCACATTTTAGAGTGGCCTTTTATTGTCCCCAGCACAAGGTGCAGCTGTGTAATGATCATACTGTTTAATCAGCTTCTTGATATGCCACACCTGTAAGGTGAATGGATTATTTTGGCAAGGGAAATATCCTCGCTAACAGGTATGTAAACACATTGTGCACACAATTTGAGAGACATTTTATGGGATATTTTATTTCAGCTCATGAAACATGGGACCCACTTTACATGTTGTGTTTATACTTTTGCTCAGTGTATAATTGAAAACAACAAGAAAAATATTGAAATGGGGAATCTCCATTGAGATACAACAAAGCATGGGTTGCATGCATAATAACAAACACTCCATCTGGAGTGTCCCAAGTGTCACAAACAAAACCAGGATCTCCATTATCAGAGCAGGTCCCTCAGGTCCCTCTGTCCAGGGCTGCAGATTCATTCTTCCTCATTAATTGTAATTTGATAATAAGAAGCTTAAATTCTCTTGTTATCCTCCCACAGAGGAGACTGGGTGAAGAGCGGTGCAGCTAGAAGAGATTACCATTTGGGTCTGCTCTCCTCGTCCACTTAACATCAGCATCAGGTCAGCTGTTCCTAATTTGGTCAGCGACACTCATTGTCTCATGCCTTGGGCGTTTGGATGCATAAAGTGGGAGTAATATTAACCTCCATGAATGAAAGGTAAACAGGCCTGTTTGTGTTTAGGGGGATGGGGCTCATCATTGTATCATGGTGCATGAGTATGAGGGAGAGACCTGTGGTAGAATGCGGCAGGTAGCCTAGTGGTTAAGAGCATTGGGCCAGTAATCGAAAGGTTTCTGGTTTGAATTCCTGAGCTGACTAGGTGAAAAATAGGTATATGTGCCCTTGAGCAAGGCACTTAAGAAGAGCATCTGCTAAATAACCTAAATGTTTAAAATGGCACTGAATCCACAGTGCTGGCTCTCAATCCGCCATTGACAGAATTGGTCGACAACTGACTTTGTAAGTGAGATGATGAGGGTAAACATTGTAGATATAAAACATTACTGCCTTGCAAAATTGTTTTAGCCTGTAATGTAGACCTATTGTCTTTTATACGAGTGAATTGATATATGACCTTGTTGATAAAATTGGGTCTTATCTCTATGATGTCCTGACTTGAACCTGTTAAAATTACACTCTCACAACAAAGGCTATAACTGCCACAGAGGCTATAACTGCCCCAGTCTACAACTGCCCCAGAGTCTACAACTGCCCCAGAGGCTACAACTGCACCGGAGTCTACAACTGCCCCAGAGTCTACAACTGCCCCAGAGTCTACAACTGCCCCAGTCTACAACTGCCCCAGAGGCAACAACTGCCCCAGAGTCTACAACTGCCCCAGAGTCTACAACTGCCCCAGAGGCTACAACTGCCCCAGAGGCAACAACTGCACCGGAGTCTACAACTGCCCCAGAGTCTACAACTGCCCCAGAGTCTATAACTGCCCCAGTCTACAACTGCCCCAGAGTCTACAACTGCCCCAGAGGCTACAACTGCACCGGAGTCTACAACTGCCCCAGAGTCTACAACTGCCCCAGAGTCTACAACTGCCCCAGAGGCTACAACTGCACCGGAGTCTACAACTGCCCCAGAGTCTACAACTGCCCCAGAGGCAACAACTGCCCCAGAGGCAACAACTGCCCCAGAGTCAACAACTGCCCCAGAGTCTACAACTGCCCCAGAGGCTACAACTGCACCGGAGTCTACAACTGCCCCAGAGTCTACAACTGCCCCAGAGTCTACAACTGCCCCAGAGTCTACAACTGCCCCAGAGGCTACAACTGCACCGGAGTCTACAACTGCCCCAGAGTCTACAACTGCCCCAGAGTCTACAACTGCCCCAGTCTACAACTGCCCCAGAGGCAACAACTGCCCCAGAGTCTACAACTGCCCCAGAGTCTACAACTGCCCCAGAGGCTACAACTGCCCCAGAGGCAACAACTGCACCGGAGTCTACAACTGCCCCAGAGTCTACAACTGCCCCAGAGTCTACAACTGCCCCAGAGGCTACAACTGCACCGGAGTCTACAACTGCCCCAGAGTCTACAACTGCCCCAGAGTCTACAACTGCCCCAGAGTCTACAACTGCCCCAGAGTCAACAACTGCCCCAGAGTCAACAACTGCCCCAGAGTCTACAACTGCCCCAGAGTCAACAACTGCCCCAGAGTCTACAACTGCCCCAGAGTCTACAACTGCCCCAGAGTCTACAACTGCCCCAGAGTCAACAACTGCCCCAGAGGCAACAACTGCACCGGAGTCTACAACTGCCCCAGAGTCTACAACTGCCCCAGAGTCTACAACTGCCCCAGAGGCTACAACTGCACCGGAGTCTACAACTGCCCCAGAGTCTACAACTGCCCCAGAGGCAACAACTGCCCCAGAGGCAACAACTGCACCGGAGTCTACAACTGCCCCAGAGGCTACAACTGCCCCAGAGTCTACAACTGCCCCAGAGGCAACAACTGCCCCAGAGTCTACAACTGCCCCAGAGGCTACAACTGCCCCAGAGTCTACAACTGCCCCAGAGGCAACAACTGCCCCAGAGTCTACAACTGCCCCAGAGGCTACAACTGCACCGGAGTCTACAACTGCCCCAGAGGCAACAACTGCCCCAGAGTCTACAACTGCCCCAGAGTCTACAACTGCCCCAGAGGCTACAACTGCACCGGAGTCTACAACTGCCCCAGAGGCTACAACTGCACCGGAGTCTACAACTGCCCCAGAGTCTACAACTGCACCGGAGTCTACAACTGCCCCAGAGGCTACAACTGCACCAGAGTCTACAACTGCCCCAGAGGCTACAACTGCACCGGAGTCTACAACTGCCCCAGAGGCTACAACTGCACCGGAGTCTACAACTGCCCCAGAGTCTACAACTGCCCCAGAGGCTACAACTGCCCCAGAGGCAACAACTGCCCCAGAGGCAACAACTGCCCCAGAGTCTACAACTGCCCCAGAGGCTACAACTGCACCGGAGTCTACAACTGCCCCTGAGGATATAACTGCCCCAGAGTCTACAACTGCCCCAGAGTCTACAACTGCCCCAGAGGATATAACTGCCCCAGAGTCTACAACTGCCCCAGAGTCTACAACTGCCCCAGAGGATATAACTGCCCCAGAGTCAACAACTGCCCCAGAGTCTACAACTGCCCCAGAGTCTACAACTGCCCCAGAGTCAACAACTGCCCCAGAGTCTACAACTGCCCCAGAGTCTACAACTGCCCCATAGTCTACAACTGCCCCAGAGTCAACAACTTCCCCAGAGGCAACAACTGCACCGGAGTCTACAACTGCCCCAGAGTCTACAACTGCCCCAGAGTCTACAACTGCCCCAGAGGCTACAACTGCACCGGAGTCTACAACTGCCCCAGAGTCTACAACTGCCCCAGAGGCAACAACTGCCCCAGAGGCAACAACTGCACCGGAGTCTACAACTGCCCCAGAGGCTACAACTGCCCCAGAGTCTACAACTGCCCCAGAGGCAACAACTGCCCCAGAGTCTACAACTGCCCCAGAGGCTACAACTGCCCCAGAGTCTACAACTGCCCCAGAGGCAACAACTGCCCCAGAGTCTACAACTGCCCCAGAGGCTACAACTGCACCGGAGTCTACAACTGCCCCAGAGGCAACAACTGCCCCAGAGTGTACAACTGCCCCAGAGTCTACAACTGCCCCAGAGGCTACAACTGCACCGGAGTCTACAACTGCCCCAGAGGCTACAACTGCACCGGAGTCTACAACTGCCCCAGAGTCTACAACTGCACCGGAGTCTACAACTGCCCCAGAGGCTACAACTGCACCAGAGTCTACAACTGCCCCAGAGGCTACAACTGCACCGGAGTCTACAACTGCCCCAGAGGCTACAACTGCACCGGAGTCTACAACTGCCCCAGAGTCTACAACTGCCCCAGAGGCTACAACTGCCCCAGAGGCAACAACTGCCCCAGAGGCAACAACTGCCCCAGAGTCTACAACTGCCCCAGAGGCTACAACTGCACCGGAGTCTACAACTGCCCCAGAGTCTACAACTGCCCCAGAGGATATAACTGCCCCAGTTGTGTATTGCCTCAAAGCCTCTGACCACAAATGACGGCCATAACCAAAACCCTCTCCTCAGGTTGTAGATCTCAGACGACCTCTCCCCTTTGTCCCCTGAACTCTGGTCTTCCCTCTCAGCCACTCTCCTCTCCTTGGCTGTCCTAAACTCTGTGGGAAACCTCTCAGCACATTTGTGTCATCTGGACATTGTTTGTCCTGGGAGATAATGCCCCCACTTTGAGATCCCGCTTCCCTTCCATACAATCCCCACCCTCCCAGCTGAAGAGTGTGTGAAGTGTGAAGTATGTGTGTGAAGTATGGTGCCCAGCTAGCCTATAAGTGAAGGACTGGGGGTTAAAAGGTGGTTTTCAACCAGCATCGCAGCACAGCAGCACAGCATCTCAACTCCCTCCCCACTGCTGTAAATGTGCCATTCCATCACTTCTATTCCCCTGCTAATCTGGTAACTGTCAGTGATGGTCTAATGCACATATGTCAGAGTCAAGGCCCGCGGGCCACATCCGGCCCGCAAGAAGGTTTTTTACGGCCCCTGGGATGATCTTGATTTATTATTAGAACCGGCCCGCAGCAAGCCGGCAGCCCGCAGATCTTTTACACGCACCAATACTACATTTCCCACAATGCAAAGGTGACGCACCGAGCAGTAGGCTGCTTCATTTCAATATTTATTGGCACAGCAGTCGTCAGCATCACAGTAAAATTAACTTTCAGATACCCATCAAAAATGGCAAAACGGAAGGTGGATACTGAGAACCGGGGGTTTCAAACAAGGTGGGAGTCGGAGTATATGTTCACGAAGGTAGCTGGAAAACCTGTGTGTCTTCTGTGTGGAGAAAGTGTGGCGGTACTGAAAGAGTATAATCTGAGACGACATTATGAAACGAAACACGCGGACAAAAACAAGAATATGGACATGGAACAAAGGCTACAAAAGGCAGAGGAATTAAAACGAGGCCTCAAATCTCGACAGGCTCTGTTCAAAAAAGCCAAATCACAAGGCCAGGCTGCTGTCAAGGCCAGTTTTATTTTGGCAGAAGAGATCGCTAAATCAGCCCGGCCATTTACGGAGGGGGATTTCATCAAAAACTGCATGATTAAAGTTTGTGACGAAGTTTGCCCAGAAAAAAGGCAACTCTTTTTAAATGTGAGTCTGAGCAGAAACACCATTGCCGAGAGAGTAGACCAGTTGTCCATCAATCTAAAAGAGCAGCTTGTGAAAAAGGGAAAAGATTTTATTGCATATTCCTTGGCTGTGGATGAGAGCACCGACATTTCTGACATTGCCCAGTTGTCAATTTTCATCCGCGGAGTGGACTCCAACCTAAGCGTGACAGAGGAGTTTTTGGCTTTACGTCCTATGCATGGCACAACTACGGGGCATGATTTGTATGAAGAGGTGTCAAGATGTGTAAATGAGATGGAGCTGCCTTGGGAAAAACTCGTGGGTTTGACAACCGACGGAGCACCTGCGATGTGTGGACACAGGAGCGGACTGGTGGCGAAGATACGGGAAAAGATGCAAGAGGAAAACGCGACAGGTGAGCTGACAGCTTATCATTGTATCATACACCAGGAAGCGTTGTGCAGTAAAGCCTTGAAAATGGAGCATGTAATGAGCATCATCACGCGCACAGTTAACTTTATCAGAGCCAAAGGTTTGAATCACCGCCAGTTCAAGGCATTTCTGACGGAGTTAGAAACGGAGCATGGTGATTTGCCTTATCACACAGAGGTGCGATGGCTAAGCCAGGGAAAGGTGCTTCAAAGATGTTTCGAGCTTCGTGAGGAGATTTGTCTGTTCTTGGACAGCAAAGGGAAAGACACAACACAACTCCGAGACGAAATGTTTCTGTGTGAAATGGCTTTTCTGTGTGACATTACGAGTCATCTGAATGCAATAAACTTGCAGCTGCAGGGTCGGGATCGTGTCATCTCTGATATGTACAGTACAGTGAAGGCATTTAAAACCAAACTGACTCTGTGGGAGACGCAGATGCGGAAAGAAAATTTGAGCCACTTTCCCAGCTGCCAGACCATGAAAGAGAAGCTCTCTACCAGTGCGTTCCCGAGCACACAGTTGGCTGATAAAATAGGTATGCTTGCCGCTGACTTTCGACGCCGATTTGCTGACTTTGAAGCACAAAAAAGCAGGTTGGAACTGCTCGGTAACCCATTTGCTGTTGACGTGGAAAGCTCACCACCAAACCTCCAAATGGAGTTGATTGACCTCCAATGCAATGATGCACTGAGGGCAAAATATGCGGCAGTGGGTGCTGCGGAGTTCGCCCGTTTCCTCCCCGGCACAATGCCCCAGCTGCGCATCCAGGCTGCTCAAACGTTGTCTATGTTTGGCAGCACATACCTGTGTGAACAACTGTTTTCTTTGATGAACCTGAACAAAACATCACACAGAAGTCGACTTACTGCTGAACACCTCCACTCAATTCTGAGGATTTCTTCAGCTCAGAGCCTTACCCCGAACATTGATGAACTTGTGGAAAAGATGGGACACCACCAAGTATCACCCTCAACCTCAAACAAGTGAACATTACTGTGCAATCACATATTTAGAGTTTTTACTCAGTTCAAGTTTAAAAGTTAAAATTTAATATTTGTTTTCACTGCATGTTACTTCTCCTTAAACAAAGTGTTGTTTTTGATTAATAGATTTTTGCACTTTATTTTTTTGTATTTCAATCCAATTATATTTTAAAAATATTTCAGTTGAGTGGATGATAGAAAATTGCTATTATTGTTTTTTCTTTGAAGTAAATTTAGCCCACTTTTGCTAAAATAGAAAATATAGTCTACTGATGGTGCCTTGAATACCGGTTTCTTTCATTTAATGTTCATGTTATGGGGATATTTATATAAAGGAAATTTGTCTTTTGTGTCTGTTGAAAATGAAAGATTACTGACAGAGCCATAAGAAAATATTGCTTTATTTATCTGATCATATTGTAATATATTTGTTAGGTTTTCAGTAGGTTCAATTAGGTTCACTAGACTATATGCGTCATTTAAAAATTTTTCAATGAACATTCGAACAGTCCGGCCCTCGTCTTGTAGCTGATTTTTTTATTTGGCCCTCCGTCCATTTGACTTTGACACCCCTGGTCTAATGGATCTTAATGACTGATTTGATGGTGATGATAACTCTAGAAAGGAGTCTGGCTACTTGACCTCTCCTCAGTCATGGTGATTGGGTTGTTAGCCGTGTGGTTGTAGTCAAGCTAATTTACAGTCTGATTGATTTATGTTGATGTTAGTATTTTACCTATAACTGTAAACTTTAAATGTAAATAAAGGGACAAACTTCATACCGAGTAGCTGATTGATTGAAAAGACAAGTTATTATTTATTTTTATTGAATTTTACCCCTTTTTCTCCCCAATTTCGTGGTATCCAATTGTTGTAGTAGCTACTATCTTGTCTCATCGCTACAACTCCCGTACGGGCTCGGGAGAGCCCATGCGTCCTCTGATACACAACCCAACCAAGCCCAGCCCGCCACAGGAGTTGCTGGTGCACAAGGGACCCCTACCCCCTACCGACCAAGCCCTCCCTAACCCGGGCGATGCTATTGTGCGTCGCCCCACAGACCTCCCGGTCGCGGCCGGTTGCGACAGAGCCTGGGCGCGAACCCAGGGACTCTGATGGCACAGCTGGCGCTGCAGTACAGTGCCCTTAACCACTGCGCCACCCAGGAGGCCCCTGAAAAGACAAGTTTTAAATGAATTGTAGATTTGAGTTCAATCAACAAAATGCTAAACCTCAAATTCAATTTGTATTTTTGGGTTAGTGTCCAGCTTTGTCTTAATGGCTGAATAGACTTGTTGTGCACCAAAGCTATAGGCAGCTGGCCCCAGGCATAAGCGACAAAAGCGGTTGCTTAGGGCCCCAGTTTTGGGAACTTCTATTGAGAGTAAGAATAGTAGTACACCAAGCGCAATTTCTAAATTCGGCTGTGCTTCAGCAGTAGTTGGTAGTTAGTCTAGCCAGCTATCTAAACTTACAGTTATCATTGCCAAATGCAAACCGGTAAGCAGGACACATACCCTTACCTCTAGGGAGCCCTCAATGATTTTGTTAGTAATTCTCACTCAGATTTCATACTGTATTAACGTGGCATAAGTCATTGCAAAATGTGTAACTACGCCCCATGAGAAAATGTGTAGAATTGCAGGAAATTAACTTTCAAACTTACATTTTTCTCTCCGATATCAAGAGGAGGACCGATAAAATGTTTTACTGCTAGTTGGGGGGGCTCCCCTACCAAATCTCGCTTAGGGCCCTTAAAAGGCTCAGGCCGGCCCTGGTTATAGGATAAGTGATATTTGAGTGAACACCCCAGTACTTATATTGTGCTCATTTGGTGATCATTAGATATGTGTATCGGGACAAATATTTCCCCACAATTCATGTTTACCTCTTAGTTTTGGTCAAGAGAGGATTACTCTGTTTCATGCCATCCCTGGCAACTTTGGACGCTGCTACTTTGTCATTTGAATTGTGATGTCAGCTCAGACCAAGGACACAATTGACCCGATGACCCCTGACCCTTATAAACCCTGGGGTTAGAGTGCTTTATTCAAGGTGTTGCCATCTGTGGGCCCCACTCATCCCTTTCCCCCTAACCCCCTCCTTCCTCATCTCTCTCTTTTCTCTCCCTGGTACTATCATCTTCTCCTGTGTCCAGGGGCAGAGGGGTGTGAAGACAGGTCTCTGTGGACGACTTGTTTGTCTCGATCAACTTTTAAACCCCAGAATAAAAGAGTGAGAGAAGCTCTTAAATGGATCTCCATGAGGGGAGATGTAGTATACACCTACACCCATGCTTGTGTTTGTTGGATTTGTGTTCCAGAATTTTGTCTTCTCTGATAACATGTTTGATATAACATGTTTGATCTTTTGCAGGGTCTTTCTTATTTAAATTATTTCTAATAAATCATAATACAAGAGTTATTCAAATATATTTCCAAATGGATTACTGCTTAGATTTTTTTTTAAATCATATCCATATGTTAACTGCATTGATTACTTTAAAATGGAGAGAAACAAGGTTACCACATTAATTATATTGTCTTCCACAGGACAGATAGTTTTATAGATGTTCAATTAGCCATATACAGATTGTCAGTTTAATGAATTAAGACTAATCAACTACACAAAACAACAAAGTTCATTGCTGGGGTGGTTGAAAGCTATATGTGAATTTGTTGTTGCATATCAACAGAGTTACCATCTACTACATCTAAACATGTGTGTTGATGTTTGAGAATCTACAAGTGACAGAGGTGCCGAAAGCACGAGTCAATGGAGGAATAGAGTCATCTGCTGGCAAGAGCATACATTGCAGTAGATATGTCTGTTAGTATATGATTGAGTGGATGGTACTATGTTCATTACATAGTCTCTAGAACATTAGGGATGAACTTTGAACCTCGCAAGGGATAGTTCATCCACCTCTCTTATCTCTCAGCTATGAGTGGGAAACACCGTCAGCCTGGTTATCAGTTTTGAGTTGAGTTAAGTCTGTACAATATTGACATTGGCAGTAGGAGAGATTTGTTTAAGCCCATATCAATACTGCTTGTGTCTGCAAGACATCATATTATAAATTATTCAAAGCCAATACCTTCAAAATTAAATGAAATTCAGGTGGAATTCACTCTCATCTCATATACAGTATGTTGGTATATAAAATATTGTGTGTTTGATGTACGTAGATGGATAAAAAAAATCCAATCTGCATAGAGAAGTTATTACAAAGCTTCAGCCCATGTGCTGATGAACACCATTCACACAGTGAGAGTTATAGTCCCATTGCTACACTGTGAAGATTCTGCCCAGTCCTTTTTCATAATGTACTCAGTCGTGGTGCCGTCCCCTTCTTTGAAATGCACCATAAGTCTCAATGGGGAACATTTAGTCACTTTGCACTTGATAGTCATGTTGTCGTTGATGAACTGGACAGTACACTTGCTAGGGTTTGGTTTCTCTTCCAAGCCTTGGAAGGGGGTGGCTTTGTCTATAGAAGATACATTTCCTGGACACACCAGCTGGTCCCTCTCTAAGGAGACCAGACCCTGTCCTCTCAAAGGCTCAGGGCCTTTACAATACACATTACTCAGGTCCTCCACCAAGTGACCGTGCTCCGACACATAGTCATACAGATATAGCATGTGGCAGTCGCAGCTCCAGGGGTTCCTGCGCAGTCTCATCACGTTCTCGTGTAAGAACGCGTCAAAGAAGCCCTGAGGAAGGGTCTGGAGGTTGTTCTCTGAGAGGTACAGCTGCTCCAAGAAGGCCTGGTCCTCAAACAGCATGGCCTCCAGAGAGCTCAGGTTGTTATTCTGCAGATGGACGATTTCAATATTTGTGAGATCTTGGAAGATAGTTCCCGGCAGCGATGTGAGCTGGTTCTCCGAGAGGTCCAGGTTTTGCAGGCCCGTCAGGTTCCGAAAGACATCCTCTGGAAGATTAGTGAGCTGGTTCATTGACAGAAACAGGTGTGTGAGACTGGTTAGATGGCCGAATGAGTCAGGCGAAAGCTGAACCAGCCTGTTGCCTTTGAGATCCAGCTCTTTCAAGCCAACGGGAAAGGTTCCAGAGCTCACATTTGTGATCAAGTTGCTGCGAAGGTTCAGCTCCTCTAGTTTCTGTAAATGTGAAAAGACACCCTGAGGGAGGTAAGATATCTGGTTTCCCTGCAGGCAAAGCTCTTTCACGTGGGAGATGTTGTGGAAAGTGTCGGGCAAGAGGACATTGATCATATTGTAGCCCAGTTTGAGGGACTCTAGCTGGGACAAGCCGCTGAGGAGCTCATTGTCCACCCTTGTGAGCATGTTCAGGGACAGGTCAAGAGCGTGAAT
Source organism: Oncorhynchus mykiss (assembly GCF_057628025.1). NCBI lineage: Eukaryota > Metazoa > Chordata > Actinopteri > Salmoniformes > Salmonidae > Oncorhynchus > Oncorhynchus mykiss. The sequence continues at coordinate 32,791,943 of NC_143049.1, forward strand.
ACTCAGGTTCTGGAAGAGCTGCCTGGGCAGGTGGGAGATGATGTTGCCCTTCAGCTGAAGAGTCCTCAGCTTCTGAAGCGAACTGAAGAGGCTGTCATTCAGTGACTTGAACCTGTTGAAGTTGAGCAAAAGTTTGGTGAGGTTTCTCTGTTTGCTGAAAGTACCTGGGTTCAAACAATCCAGCCAAGAGTTGCCGCTGATCTCCAGCTCCTCGAGCCCGGTCAAGCGATCAAAGGCCATGGTGGAGACATCCTGCAGCAAATTGTTGAAGAAGACCAGCTTGGTGAGATGGCGGCTGTACTGCATCGTGATCGAGCCCAGGTGCATCATTCCCGTCGTCATAATGACCAACTCCTTCACCTGTGTGGAGATGTTCATGGGCATGCTTCTCATGCTCTCCTCAGAACACATCACCTTAGTTGGCGTGAAACACTGGCATCTGGGAGGACAATTTATGTCGGAAGTGTTCCCTTGGTAAGAGAGGTGGAGCATCAGCCATAACATGGAACCAAAGTCTTTCCACATAATTCACTGTAGAAATAGAATGAAGAGATTTGAATGTATATTGTATATTATAGTATTTCAAATAACTCTGTTCTTTGAGTGAGCACATTGAGTACAGTGGACAAAATAGAACACTTTTCCCCAAATGTATTGGGTGAAGGGAATTACAATTCAGCTAGATGCTGACTGTGATGTTGACATCAACCCTCAAGCAAAGCCTCCCTGATATTTAGCATTTCACAGAAAGTAATGCTATTAGCTAACAATTTTTAAGACATAGCAGGGCCATTGCTGACTGTTTGATAGTCTGTTTCTTAATCTCATAATCAAGAAAACCAGTCATAACATACCTGTGTTTTGTATCTTTGTTTAGAATTCCCAGAAAGCAGAGGAAATAAGTTCCCTTGTGGATTTGAGGGCTGAGTCCAACTGAGTCCAACACTGTGCAAATCCACCCACAACATACCTACATTAGGCAAGACAAACCCTTTGGCTGTTGGACAGATTCTGTCATTCAATCATTAGCTCACAGGGGACGGGGACGGGACAGTTTTCGAAATCAAATTGGGTTGCTGAGAATCAAAGTGGTTGGTATGATATACAGTAGACATAGGGGTCCCATTTTGGAGACACTCTACACTGGCCATTGGGTGCTGCACTGTGACTGCCCTCTGAATCAGCCTAAAGCGTGTGTGTGTGTGTGTGTGTGTGTGTGTGTGTGTGTGTGTGTGTGTGTGTGTGTGTGTGTGTGTGTGTGTGTGTGTGTGTGTGTGTGTGTGTGTGTGTGTGTGTGTGTGTGTGCGTGCGTGCGTGCGTGCGTGCGTGCGTGCGTGCGTGCGTGCGTGTGTGTCGGACATGTTGGGTTCAGGAAGCAGAAGAGAAATGTCCATCTCAAAGTATTATTTTATACCAGGCCATGTGCAAACACTTTTACCAGAGACCTTCCTAAAGCAATCAAGTGACTCGTAGTACATTGCTCATCACATTCTATTGCAAACAGTAGCAGAGAAGAAGCAGAAAAAACAATACATTTTTCTGGCTTGGATGATAATTTAAGTGTGAGTCTTCACTAAACCGTTACTGGACAACTGCCGTCATGGGCCCCAGCTGAATCTCTTTTGAGTGCAATTTGCCTTGTTCCAGTATAAGCATAATGTGACTTCTTACTTAAAACCGGAATTTCTATTGTACCTGAAATTGTATTTCTTGTTGTGTCATTAGACTACAGCAGGAAAATAATCCTGCAGCAACTGGAATTTTGGAATTATTATGTGGATTATATTTAATGGACATTTTTTGTAAGGGTTGCTACATTTCTCGTTAGGGAACATTAAGTCAAGTCTGACATGTTAAAGTGGAAATGACAAAGCCGTTTTAATCATTGAAAATTCTCAACAACATTGTGATCAAATTAAGATCCTAGTCTTTCATTTCTCTCACTAACTTTATGAAGTTATATTTTAAAGCCAAATCTGTCGAATTTGGAATAATAAAAAAAACGATCTGTGTCAAAATCGCTGTCTTCGTTGTAGTTGTAGAGTTCTGAAGGTCTATTCAAATGATTCCATTCATTAGAATAACATCACAGTGTTCTATTATTTGTATGAATACGATTCTGTGGTGATGCCCTCTCTGTCATCATGTATGAAATTTGTTAGATTAGGTCTTTATGAAAGCAGGTTTGTGTGTCTTTTGTTTTTATGTTGTGTTGTTTTCTCGAGTGCGAAAAAGGGCTAGAAAAGGTTTCATTCATTACGTTCATTCATGATCAAAATACCTGATAGACTTAGCATACCATTGGAAACGTGCTTTTTCTATCAAGTCATGGGTAGCCTACGACTACATTTTCTTGATCAACTCAATAAAACCCTTTGATCATTAAATTAAATAAATAAAAAACTGTAATAGAAACTGGTGTCACACTTCACTGCGCCCTTTTAAAATAAGGACAAAACATTTCCACTAGGCGGCAATACAACCCTTATCCAAAATGAATGGAATTCCAGGACATTCCTTCAGGTGGCCTCAAAAGATGCGCTGTGTGTAGACTAAATCAGGGAGGTAATGCAGGGGGGTCCGACAATATATATATATATATATGTAATGTAAATATATATATATATATATATATATATATATATATATATATATATATATATATATATATATATATAATGTAAATATATATATATATATATATATATATATATATATATATGTATATGTATGTGTTTTTATGAATATCGCGAGCAGCAACCGAATAAACACATTTTGAATAACATAGACTACCTACAGTAAAAAAGAGGAGATCTTCATTCTAATAATGTCAACTTTCTTTTTTCAATCCTAATATTGAGCAAATTACACTCATTGAAGCCAATTACACTCATTGGAGTATCTGACATAGGCTTTGAAAAAGCATGTTTTGCCATGGCTAAACTTCGTTTAACCATCAAAACTGCAGCTCTTACCGAAAATGTGTTTGGAATGACCTTTCCAGCTATTAGGCTAAATTAGAGTTTACACTTCCTCCAATGATTATGTGGGTAGGTCAAAATAATGAAAAAACGATCTCCCAAATATATTCATTTTAAAATGTTGATTTGCCTACTTCTCCTTGCTATTACCATTCAGCTGGTGATAAGACAAGATATGTGATAAAAACGTGAGGTGGGGTCTCCCTGGGTCGCCGGTTTGCCTGGGAGGGGGTCCCTAAATTACTAAATGTAAACTACACCTTTACCATAGCGCCAAATAAGCGCAGGTTGACGTTAATTAGGATGAGTCCTGTCCTGGAGACAGAACGGAGTGATTTCTGATAGATGGGCCAGCTGAAAAGTCAAAATTGGCTATATTGTACAAAGTCTTGAAAACAAAAATATTTGTTTGGTCATGAATTAAGGGCTAGGCATTAGGGTTAGCGGTTTGGTTAAGGTTAGGGTTAAAGTTAGGGTAAGGTTTAAAATCAGATGTCATGACTTTGTGGCTGTGCCATCTATTGACCACTCTGCGGTGCTGCCTCCAGAATAAGATAAGATTCATGATAAAAAACGCTAAACTGCCAACCAAGCGCAGACTGATATATCGAAGATGTTCTATTATATTGATAAGAAAGTAAAGTGACCGCTCCAACAATGGAAAATGCATGTCCTAAAGATGGAGGAAGGCGGGAGGAGGCGAGATCACGTGGGACCATTCCAATGAGAGGGTAGATACGCGTGTGACTAGGCAGAACTCCGAAATAGAATAACTGTTTTCAAAGTTGCCGAAATGCCACGTGCGTCCATTTATATCAGTGCATTCGTAATAACCTAACCATTACGAAACTTATATTCGATCAAATAAGGCTCTTGTAGCAAATTAGCAATTCCATTTTTCATTGACCAAATCCGACACTCTCATTGGCCATAAAATAATAACCTCACTTCGTGTTCTTATTTTCGTGGACAGATTTTGGGCGGAGTAAACCCTCTCGCTTCATCTCCTCCTCTCTGGCTATACCTGAAGTTTTGAGGACTCTTCTGGAATTTGGGATGTTATGTGGATTTTCTGTGAATACTGAGTGGACCCAATTGATCTCTTCTATATTATTGAGGATTAATCTTTAATTTATTAACCATTTATTTAGTGAAATGGCAAACGCGGGGATACAGCTCCTTGGATTCGTCTTGTCTTTTATTGGCTTCATCGGGTTGATAGCATCCACGATCATGGCCGAGTGGAAACTGTCATCCTATGCTGGGGACAACATCATAACGGCGCAAGCCATGTACGAGGGGCTTTGGAAGTCTTGTGTGTCACAGAGCACTGGTCAAATCCAGTGTAAAGTGTACGATTCACTGCTCCAACTAACGGGTAATTTATTACTTGAATGTATTTTTCATGCTTTACAGTACTATAAAAACAATTATAAACGACCTATCAATACTTTTTTCATGGTTCAAAACGTAGTACCAGAAGGCCTATAAATTAATCCACATCTGTAAAGTGTTCATAAAATACTTGATACTACTCCACTGTTGGAGCTAGGAACACAAGCATTTCACTACACCCGCAATAACATCTGCTAAATATGTGTATGTGACCAAAAAAATGTGATTTGAAATAAATTAATCTGATCCATTTACCTTTGAAAAAAATACATTAACCTACAATAGATTAAGTGAGGTTTAAAAACCTATCCCCCAATGCTACAGAAGATCTCATGCATGTACAGACAAGCCTTGAGAATGCCAAGGATAACCATCATGCCTGCTCCCCGTGGTAACAGATGAAAACACCTGAACTCCATCTACACTAGGTTTAAAACCCAACCCCATTGTGCACCATTGTCTGATACAATTGAAATCTGAAGTCCATATTAATTCAAAATCCAATGTCTTAACAAATGTTTGAAGAATGTTTTAATAAAGCAAAAATGCAGTATAGTATATTGCCAATATACCACGGCTAAGGGCTGTTTTTATGCACAACACAACACGGAACGCCTGGATACATTCCTTAGCCGTGGTATATTGGCAATATACCACAAACACCAGAGGTGCCTTATTGCTATTATAAACTGGTTACCAACGTAATTAAAGCAGTAAAAATACATGTTTTGTCATATCCGTGGTTTACAGTCTGATATACCATGGCTTTCAGCCTATCAGCATTCACGGCTGGAACCACCCAGTTTATAATATACATTCAGCATTTTCCTCGTCAATTGAACCTGCATTTTTTTTTACATTCAAGGTGATGAAAGCTATAATACATTTGCATTCCTGCCCAATTATCCCTTTTCTATTATAATTTTATTAACTCTGAATACATTGATAATATAATATTCTCTAGGCAATCTGACGTTATTCAGGAGCTAGGCTATATGTAGGCCCTATGACGTATGTAATAACATGTAATGGCATAGTAATGACATAATCATTAAAGCTCAAATATGAAATTCTATGATTGATTGATTGTGTCTTCTGGCCTTTCTCTTGCTCCCAGGGATGGTGCAGGGCACACGAGGTCTCATGGTGGGTGCCATCCTGTTGGCTGGCATTGCGATCCTGGTGGCCATGGTGGGCATGAAGTGTACCACCTGTCTGGCTGAGGACCAGGAGAAGAAGGACAAAGTTGCCCTGACTGGAGGAATCGTCATCATTATCGCAGGTGGGGGTTTATAGTCCACACAGTGCCATGCAATAGATCTTTATTCAACTATTTGCATGGATATTGTTCTTCTTCTTTTGTTTGTTGCTGAAACAGTTCCGACTTGACACACCAAAGAAAGTGTTATACAAAGGTGTTGACTAAAGAAAAAACACACTGGAAGTCATGCTAACTAGTAGTTAGTACCTCACCCACATGTTTAAACATAGTAGGGGTACTTACTTTTAAACTTGATGTCATGTTTCCTCTGCCTACCCTGTAATTTCATACTGCATTGCAAGCCCACATTTTTTTTCAACCAGATTCTTTCTACATAAATATCTATTGATGATTTTTCCTATGATGTTGTCCTCCTGTCACATAGGTCTGTGTGCTCTGGTGGGGACTTCCTGGTACGGGAACAGAATAGCAAAGGAATTCTACGACCCCTTCACTCCTACAAATTCCAGGTGTGCTGTCATCATCATTTTGACAGGGGACTAGGAAGGCTTTGTTTGTCTTTGGGGAGAATCATAACCAAGCTGGGTTTTGCGTAAATTATGCAATATATTACGATTGTGTGAATATTATAGATACGCAATATTTCATGTTTGCAGTTGTGCCTCTATACATAACTTACCATAATCAATGTTTAGTTCTTGATTGATATTGTTATTGAAATGTCTATTTGCAGGTATGAGTTTGGCAAGGCCCTGTTCGTAGGTTGGGGCTCTGCTTGCTTCACCATCATAGGTGGAGCCTTCCTCTGTTGCAACTGCTCCAGTGAAGGCTCAGGAAAGTCCTCCCGCTACCCCCCGAACCGCTCCGCTGCCCCACCAGGCAGAGACTACGTCTAGAGCCTGGGGATATCCAGGAGACCAGGGTCGTGTTCATTAGGGTAGACGTTTCAAAATGTTGTGCAATGGAAATTGAAAGCAAGTCTTTACTTACTGGTCAGGTAGTGCCTTCCCGTTTCACTCCATTTAAGTCCGTTTTCCTCTGTTTTGTGCTGAACATGACCCACCTCCATCCAGCCACTCTCTATTCTGGGTACAGCACTGCCTAGGGTCAAAGCTGGGGTTATTTTTGTTGATTTGATGGTTGGTTTGGTTTGATTCATGATTTCTGTTATTTTCATTTCTGGTTGTTTTACTGTGAGACACTCCACTAGCAAGCAATATATCCATGATGCATACATACAGTACTCTATTACTATTTTCACACTATCGATTCAACCCAAACTGCACTGTGCTGGCTCTGATGTTTTCTTTCCACACCGTTCATGATTCCAGCAACTATGGTGGATGCGTAACGAGGACAGCACTGTTCAGCTCGGCCCCACTTAGTTCGGCTCAGTAGTGTGAAAATAGTATTTGTGTGTAGTTTGAGATGTACAGTGCATTCGGAAAGTATTTAGACCCCTTGACTTTTTCCACGTTTTGTGACATTACAGCCTTATTCTAAAATTGATTCAATTGCCCCCCCCCCCCCCCCCCCCCCTGTCTGAGATATCTACTGCAGCCCTCATCTTCCACATTCAACACCCATTCTGATAGTCACATTCTGTTAAAGGTCCCCGAAGCACACACATCCCTGGGTTGCTCGTCTTTTCAGTTTGCTTCAGCTAGTGACTGGAACGAGCTACAACAAACACTCAAACTGGACAGTTTTATTTCCATCTCTTCATTCAAAGACTCAATCATGGACACTCTTACTGACAGTTGTGGCTGCTTCATGTGATGTATTGTTGTCTCACCTTCCTGCCCTTTGTGCTGTTGTCTGTGCCCAATAATGTTTGTACCATGTTGTGCTGCTGCCATGTTGTGTTGCTACCATGTTGTTGACATGTTGTGTTGCTATCATGCTGTGTTTTCATGTGTTGCTGCCATGCTATGTTGTTGTCGTAGGTCTCGCTTTATGTAGTGTTGTGGTGTCTCTCCTGTCGTGATGTGTGTTTTGACCTATATTAAAAATAAATTTATAAGTATAATTAAATCCCAGCCCCCGTCCACGCTGGATGCCTTTTGCCTTCCGTAAGGCCGTCATTGTAAATAAGAATATGTTCTTAACGGACTTGCCTAGTTAAATAAAGGTTAAATAAAAAGTTCTGTCAGGTTGGATGGGGAGTGTTGCTGCACAGCTACTGTCAGGTCTCTCCAGAGATGTTCAATCAAGTTCATGTCCAGGCTCTGGCTGGGCCACTCAAGGACATTCATTGGAAGGTAAACCTTCGCCCCAGTCTGAGGTGCTGACCGCTCTGGAGCAGGTTTTCATCAAGGATCTCTCTGTACTTTGCTCCATTCATCTTTCCCTAAATCCTGACTAGTCTCCTAGTCCCTGCTGCTGACAAACGTCCCCACAGTATGATGCTGCCACCACCATGCTTCACCGTAGGGATGGTGACAGGTTAACTCCAGACGTGACGCTTGGCATTCAGGCCAAAGAGTTAAATCGTGCTTTCATCAGACCAGAGCATCTTGTTTCTCATGGTCTGAGCCCTTCTCCCCCGATTGCTCAGTTTGGCCTGGCAGCCAGCTCTAGGAAGAGTCTTGGTGGTTCCAAACTTCTTCCATTTAAGAATAACGGAGGCTACTGTGTTCTTGGGGACCTTCAATGCTGCAGAATTTTTTTGGGTACCCTTCACCAGAACTGTGCCTCAACACAATCCTCTCTCGCAGTTCTACAGACAATTCTTTTGACCTCATGGCTTGGTTTTTTTGCTCGGACATGCGCTGCCAATTGTGGGACCTTCTATAGACAGGAGCCTTTCCAAATCATGTCCAATCAATTGAATTTACCACAGGTGGACTCCAATCAAGTTGTAGAAAACTCTCAAGGATGATCAATGGAAACAGGATGCACCTGAGCTCAATTTCTCATAGCAAAGGGTCTGATTACTTATGTAAATAAGATATTTCTGTTTTTACTTTTGTTACATTTGCAAACATTTCTAAAAACCTGTTTCCGCTTTGCCATTATGGGGTATTGTGTGTAGATTGCTGAGGATTTTGGGGGGATTTTAATCCATAAAAAGCGGTAATGTAACAAAATGTGGAAAAGGGGTCTGAATACTTTCCGAATTCACTGTAGCTTGCTAATGCTGTGAGCAGTATCTTCTCAAAAATGCACTGAAATACAGTGGTGTAAAGTACTTAAGTAAAAAATACTTTGAAGTACTACTTAAGTCGTTTTTTGGGGTATCTGTACTTTACTATTTATATTTTTGACAACTTTTACTTCACTACATTCCTAAAGAAAATAATGTACTTTGTACTCCATATAGACACCCAAAAGTACTCGTTACATTTTTTATGCTTGGCGTGACAGGAAAATGGTCCAATTCACACACTTATCAAGAGAAAATCCCTGGTCATCCTACTGCCTCTGCTCAGGCGGACTCACTAAACACAAATGCTTCTGAGTGTTGGGGTGTGCCTCTAGCTATCCAAACAAATCAAAAATAAATAAAGTTTAGCCATTTAGTTTGCTTAATATAATCAATTTGAAATGATTTATACTTTTACTTCTGATACTTAATAAGGTTTAATTCCAAATACTTTTAGACTTTTACTCAACTAGTATTTTACTGGGTGGCTTACTTCAGTCATTTTCTATTAAGGTATCTTTACATTCACTCAAGTATGACAAATGGATACTTTTTCTACCACTGCTGAAATATAAATGTGATTTATTTTACTGTGCATTTGTGGGTTAGAATATTACAAACAAATAAATAGGATTGGGTGGTTACTATACCCTTATGCAATTTTTTTAATGTAAGAGTTTACCTAAATAGTTTTGTTTACATTGTATTTTCTGAGCTGCATCAAATTATGTCCTGTGTGATAATAGACAAATAAACCTTGCTGTTGTTTTTAAAGGTAAGTGTTTTTATTTTATTTAGAGGTCAGGTATTATGAAAGGCATATTTAGAGATTATGTAACACGGTAACTAAATTAGATCTATAGTTCTCTCCTGTCTCCCGTTAGCTCCTGCGTTTTATTTGGAAAAGGGAGTTGTCTCGACTTGATTTGTGCGGATATACCTTGTGCCTGCAGTAACACGCCTCTGAGGGTCTTTAGAACATTCGAGAGGAATTTCTAGAAAATAATTTATATTTAAAAATCACCATTGAATTTTCAATAGATATGAACATGAGTATCCCACTCTCAATTATGTTGACAATATTCATGTTTATTTAACTGTATCCAAATGTAGACTAAAACTAGTGAAATAAAGAATAAACATTCTCATCCTTGATGTTCCAACAGGCAAAACCTTTACTCCTCTCCAAGGAAATCACAGGTAAGTTTCTTCCAGATACTACCTTTAGAATGGGTTTCAGTACAGTGGTTGGTTTCAGTAAACAATCCTCAGCGGTAAAACGTGTAACCCCAGGGTTAGGATTTCACGGCACGCCCAGTCATCCTAACAGAGCCAAGATGCTGGGGAGTGACTAAATCAAAAGGTATTCTTCATATCTCCAACAACCTGCATTTACATGTTCCTGGAACCTTCTCTCTGCTGGGAGAGGGAGTTGTCCTCTGAATTCAGCCGCAGCCATCCAACATCCCCTCTATTCAGCATATCCACCCATGTTAGAATTCAATCCACTGACACAACTTTACTTATGAATGTTAGAGCAGGTAATTATAGTTAAATAACTAAAGTGATATAAAAAAAAGAGATGGTTGTGATTTTTCTATTGAAATAATGCCGGGTATGTTCTTAGCACTATCGCTAGGCTGGTGTTTAAAACCTGAGTTGAGTTTTCCAGTTGCAGCTGTGCCTCTTTAACTGTCCAGTACAACAGTATAGGACTATAAAGCAAGCGCACATGACCTCCTGGATCTGAAGGGGGTCACAAGAACAGATCAGGTTGGCTATCGACTGATCCAGAAACAGTGCCTAGCTCCAGGGCCCTAGCTCCTATGTACTTCTCAGAGGTCTGAAAAAGTTGGATAGGTATGAGCCATTTGTTATCTTTAACCTGATAGGTGGAATGCTAGCCATATTCCTCAAACCCATCTACACCTTTCAAATCAACTAAGGTGCTTGGGGGCTGCTGCTAGAGGCAAAGGTTTTCTCTTTTGCACTGATTCCTTAGCAGACAGCACCACCCTCTGGTGCCACCTATAATTTATGTTTAGTATTGTACTAGATGTTCATTGTTCATCAGGAAAAATGGGACATATATCCTTGGGAGATCAAAGAAGTTATACTGTAAAGGCCAGTAAGACTGAGGGCATCATTCCAGGGTTTATATCATGAAAACCATGTAGCAACCCAATCAATCTCTCTCTCTCACGACTAAGCATTCATAAACAACTTATACGATTTTATTACATTCATAAAAATGTATGAAGCATTCATAAACATTAATAAATATGTATTAGCATACATTTCATAAATACTTATTCATGTAAAGGATTATAAAGTGTCAATAATTGATACGTTAGAAAACTCCCATACCGTGATAACGGCAAAGCAATCTCCAAAGAAAACGCCATACCTACCTGACCATGCCTGCCGCCACAGAGATGCTGTATGTATAACCAGGAATTGCCTTGCAGGTAAAAGACCACTAGAGGACAGCAGAGATCCAAGTTAGGTGATTGGATCACACGCCCCTCCTGTGGCGATAAGAGCTACTAGAGATAATTGTGTTGAGTATTTATCGTCTTGGGCATTTAAACAAGTGATCCCAGAAGGCTAAACAGAAAGGTCTAGCTGGGGAGATAAGCAGGATGAACAAAGTGTGCTAATTGACGACTCTCTCCGAGCTAAATTATCTGAGTTCACGCAGAGTTTAGTACCAGTAATTCATTCACATTAGTAGGTTATTTTCTTACACTTGGGGTCAATTTAATTTCAAGATATGACTGTAATCGTTCCATGACTTGTATTGATAGTAGCGAAAAAGGCATTTAGACTGGCGAAATGCATTCACACAGCAGCACGTAACACAAGGGATGGTAGCCTACCCACGTTAGCATAAATGTATCAGACCTGGATGACATCCAGCTTCTACTAATGCAATCACTCTACAGGTCGAGAGCTGTGCTGCTGTGCTGTTCGCAAATGCAGACATTTCAACTGCATGGCACAGTGTGTCTGGTAGGTGTCAAACCTAAATGACAAATGGAAATCCATTGCATCATCAACAGCCCTGTTGCCATGCCATTTTATAGACGCACTCGAAATAGTACAGATGTAGGCTCAGCAGGAAAATTAGGTTTAATAGGAGGTGGAAAAAGTCTTCTAACGTTTGTAATTTACACTTGAAAAATGTCAGACTTGATTTGCCCTAACGATAATGCATCAACCACTTCAGAAAATGATGTGAGAGGCACTCATTAGATTTATATCTAAATTCGACAAAGTTTCGGACAAAGATTTTGTCCTTTCTCCTTGCTTTTGAATGAAGCTATACTTGTTCACTGTATCATATAGACTTTGAACAAGTATAGCTTCATTCAAAAACAAGGAGAAAGGACTAACTCTTTGTCAGAAAACTTTGTTGAATTTAGATTTAAATCTAATGGGCGCCTCACACATCAAGCGTTTTTCTTATCAAAGACACACACAGCTCTGATTCATTCATGTGTGACGGAGCTTTGGAACATTTAAATAATTTCATCCTATTACCCTCAAGCGTGAATTAGCACCAGACAACCATAGACATATAATGTTTACCACTCATATTGCCAGGGTTAGAGGTTTCAAGCCTGTTCTGTTCATTCTATTTCTATGTGGACAACTGTGTCACGCGGGGCCATGAGATGAGAAATAGATTCCTCTGAATTACATCCAGACCATAGAACCCCGCTGCCCATCCCTTCTCTTTGCCAAAAGATAATATATGCTTCTCAGTCTGTGTGAGATACCATAATTTAGCACAAAGAGATCGTTCAAGTCTCAGGGAACAGTTTGTTCAATGTGAGTAGCCTAAAGAGGCCATTGGTGCATTCGCAGACAGCAGTTTATCGACTGTTTGAACGACTTCTTTGGAAAGAGACAAAAGAAGGAATGCTGCATTTCTTGAAGTAAATGATTTTTTACGTTTCCAATAAGGTTCTTGTGAATTCAAGAGACTTGGACAAATAATGAGATGAGAATGGCAAAGGCTTGTACTGTAACATCATGACTTCAGTAAGACATTCATTCTAGTTAAAACAGACTAAGATACTAATTTTGACTGTAGGGCTAGAGGCCATGTATACTCCAAATCCATTGCACAAGCCATTATGTAAATTAACCCATATTACGTCTGATCCTCGCCTGTTGCCATACACCTGCCACTGAGCTTACCTGAAACTGAGCCGCCAACGAGTTCAGCATTTCCTAAGCTCTCCACAGCAGCAGACTCCCTGAAGAAGAATCTGTGGTGACGCTGCTTCTGGATTAACACTTTAAAGTCTGATGATCCGAGCTTCACGGACTGTTCGTATTCCTCAACGCTCACCTAACGTGACCTCTAATGAACACTTCACACGTGACTGGAAAACCGGAGAGTGTTGGCATTTAGGATAAAGAGTATGTGGGACCACTAAGGGTTAACCGGTTCACCGGTACATCAGAGAGATTTGGCATTAAGTCCAGAGTCCATGGGTTAAACCAGGCAGAAACACCTGTTAAGAATCTCTCTTTGACAAGAAGTGAGATTAGTTCACATTAGTGTACTAGTTGATTAGTGTCTCGTGCCTCCAATCGTCATCACGGACCAAGGATTGTAAATCAAGTGACTGACCCATAACAATAACACTGGGATGGCACAGAAGCTAAGAGGAGAGAGCTGGCCACTGGTATGCCTGATCAGAACGATAATAATTACCAGTATCTCTGCTTCGTTGAGCCCACATGGTTTTGACTAATTTACTAATTAACTAACTGACTAATTGACCTTCGGGTGATGATACAGTATGTCACCAGCACATACACAGCTAACAGCAGCATTTTCATTATCGAAAAGTTACATACAGAAACTATATTTTCACAAATTAAATGGTATGTGACATCACCTGTTATGGTCCATTGCAGTTTGCAATAGTAATAGTAATGGTAACTCACTGCAAGCCAGTGATCTGACTTTGCAGAAGATAGTGGGGTTAGGACCCATAGGATCCAACGAAATGAGAACTAGGCTTAAAGAATCAGTGATGTAGGAAACAGATAACCTATGAGCAAACTTTGCAGAAGATAGTGGGGTTAGGACCCATAGGATCCAACGAAATGAGAACTAGGCTTAAAGAATCAGTGATGTAGGAAACAGATAACCTATGCATGAGCAAAGATGTGTGCTTTCAGAGGTCAACTCACATAGGTCAAAACATGTATATAAGATCATGGCAACTTTGGCAAGACACACCTTAACCTCTCTGGCTTCAGATCATCTTCAACTGTTGTTTTTTTTTATTTGAAGCTGAATATGAGTCAACATGGAGAGTTATTTGCATTCGAGATCATCTTCGTTAAGATAAACTAATGAGATCATGCTCGGTTGATGTTGATTGCAATTGACTCCGCGTCACTCAGCAAGTTGGAGTAGTGGGGGTGGGTGGGGAAGGGGGGCAGACAATCTGAACAGAAGCATCTCCAGCAAACAACATGTCCACAAAGCTCTCATCTCATTCTCAACAGCGTCATGAACTCCCCTGACCTGAGCAAGCTGCGGGATCACGATGTACACTGGGAGAGGATGGAGGTTACCACGGCAACGTGTGTGTCATGCATTATGCCGTGAACTGTGATTATTCACCTCAGCTGGGAAGTTACTGTCTTCATCCGCTCAGCAACGTGTGTGTGTGTCTGTGTGTGTGTGTGTGTGCGTGTATGTGTGTCTCTCTCCCTCTTTCATCTGCTTCACACCATTTTGTCACAGTATACTAAAATATAATACTGTGATTGTTTTAACAAGGTGGTCCTTGTTTACATGGACCACTGATGTCACCTAAAAACATCTTCCTACTCTGCTGTGCTCTAATTGATCACATTATCCCGCCAGCATGTGGCTCATATCATGGGACACAGAAAACCAAAGACATGGATGATCTTTTATCAATAGATTCTTTTCATATCTATCTAGTTATTTCGGTTGAGTCAGAAAACTTTCGAAAGGACACAGGCTATCAACCTGAGAATGAAGTAGTGCAGTGTCTCTGTACCTCTCTACTTAAATGTCCTCTTCAGCAAGAAACTTTTACATCTCATAGGCCTATGTGAATGTACCTGGTGCTGAAAATATCCACATACTAAATCCATCAATGTCGATTTGTCCATACCAGAAACGCTAAAGGAAAATCTTTAGTGATAGTGAAAACCGTGAAAAAAGATATGCTTCAACAAAACACAGCAGGTGCATTCTTTGTGTAATCAAGCACTGACTATGGAAATGTCACAGAGGTAAGTAGCATAGATTAATATATCTTCCTGTGATATTTATATCTTGAGAATGGGTCAAACCAGGCTGCCATGGCATTCTGTTTTGAGAGTACAGTTTAAGCACCGAGTTTATGTGACCACTGCTGCTGCTACTCTACCGTGCTAAAGATTACAACACAACATGTAAAGAAA
This sequence comes from Oncorhynchus mykiss, assembly GCF_057628025.1. Taxonomy (NCBI): domain Eukaryota; kingdom Metazoa; phylum Chordata; class Actinopteri; order Salmoniformes; family Salmonidae; genus Oncorhynchus; species Oncorhynchus mykiss. The sequence continues at coordinate 32,807,154 of NC_143049.1, forward strand.
GATTAGCCAAACATGTTACAGTCATTTTGACCTGAGCTCAAGCTAATCATTCACCAAGGTCCCATTTTTTCCTAACAGAAATCATGTGTAGATCGTATAGATTCCGTACTGTAAACATTCAGCTTTTCTCAGGTCAAGAAAGGGTTAGCCGGCGATAGAAGAAACCTCAACGAGTTAATAGGAGCTGCTGTGGCAGGAAGCTCCGGGAGCCAGCTAAGTTCACGCTGCGCGGAATGTGTACACAGTGTTCCCAACTGATTCAATTTACAGGCAACGTGGGCAGATCAAGCAGTGCTCTGAGGAACGTTGAGAGGGGGAACAGAGAGGGGGAGAGGGGGACAAGCCCCTTGCAAATGACAGTGGTCATTGTGAAGGGTGGTGTAACAGTACCACGTGTGTTGCTGCCTGTGACTTTCTTTCTCTTCATCTTTCTCCGTAGGTGTGCTCTCTCAGAAACCCCAAAAGAGAGAGTGCGCAGGTAAAAAGCAGTTTACTGTTGAGCCTGAGCCCCTTCAGCATCGACTGGAAACTCCAGAGAGCTTCTGCTGCCAAGGCCCATCTCAGGCAATAAACCCACAGGTCACTAAGTGTGCGGCTTAAAGTGATTCATCTCAAATGGAAAATTCTAAGGGGGCTGGCTACACTGTCCTGCTGGCAACGCAATATTGCTGGGCTTGCAGGGTTTTTAGAACCAGAAGAGGCATCCCAATACAAATGATTTGTATGGCTCACTTTCAGATGATGGGCCGCGCATGAAGTGTGAACAGCTCAGGAGTGTTGAACACAATGCTCTCTGTATCTACCAAGCTCAATGTGCCTCTGATTCAGCGGGGTTGCATTAAATGCAGAAGACACATTTCAGTTGAATGCATTCAGTTGTGCAACTGACTAGATTTCCCTTTCATGTTGAAGATAGTTACAATCAGAGGAGGCTGGTAGGAGGAGCTATTCGAGGACGGGCTCATTGTAATGGCTGGAATGGAATAAATGGAACGGTATCAAACATAAGGAAACCACATACGACTCCAGTCCTTTAATTCCATTCCAGCCATCACAATGAGCCCATCCTCCTATAGCTCCTCCCACCAGCCTCATCTGGGTAAAATACTGTCATATCTCTGTGCTAGTTGGGCAGTTAAACCACATGTGAGATAGGACTCTCCTGATATAGAGGTACCATTTTTGTTGCTGTGTGTTAAAGAAAAAAGCCTGGGATAGATATCGAGTTTGCAACCCGCACTAAACATAGATGAAGTTGCTATTGAATTGATTTGGCACTGGCAGGAAGGTGGTATTTTGTTTTGCGAGAATGATCGCTGATTGCTATTGACCCATTGTAGCTGTTTCAGACAGAGAGAGTCATGGAACTGATGAGCCCGGAGCTGGGTCTTTTCTAGTCTGAGTTTAAAGTGTGTACTTAATGGGGATGGATGTTATTGGACATTAGGCCTCTCGCTACTGAGCTACTTGATGATAATTATGCATAAAAGGCTAGTTATAGTTTCTGAGGAGGAAAACACAATTGTGAAGTTGTGGCTAGACATTAAAGGAAAAATCAGTCATTCTGATGAGAAATTATAGGGGAGACCTAGGGGTGTGGGGTCACATGTTACTGAGACAAACCGAGAGGGCATGCGTCTCATGGTGACTATGAGCGATGAATAGTAAATGGAGATTGTAACGTGAACGGGGAGGGGCCCATGTTATATAACTTGTGTCCAATCACAGTGTGAGCAGAGAAATCCCATGAGAACAGTGCCCAACTACAGAGAGGGCTGATGTACTGTGTACACAACTGACCCCTTTACAGGAAATGTGTTTCCTGCCTTTCCATGAACTTTGTAATAAAAATCTACTGGAAGTTATACTGACATATGTATGTATGTATGTCAGTCTATAATGTAGTTTGTGGTACAGACAACTTCAAATGTTTTCCTTGATGCCACAGGCCTGCCTAAATTACTTTTCTCCTCCAAGCCAAAACGCTGAGCTGACCCTCAACATCTCAAATCAAATTTATTGGTCACATACACATGGTTAGCAGATGTTATTGCGAGTGTAGCGAAATGCTTGTGATTCTAGTTCCGACAGTGCAGCAATATCTAACAAGTAATATGTAACAATTCTACAACAAATACCTAATACACACAAATATAAGTAAGGAATAGGAATATATAAATATATGGATGAGCAATAACAGAGCGGCATAGGCTAAGATACAGTAGATAGTATAGAATACAGTATATACATATGAGATGAGTAATGCAAGATATGTAAACACTATTAAAGTGATATTATTAAAGTGACTAGTGTTCAATTTATTAAAGTGGCCAATGATTTCAAGTCTGTATGTAGGCAGCAGCCTCTCTGTGCTAGTGATGGCTGTTTAACAGTCTGATGGCCTTGAGATAGAAGCTGTCTCTCGGACCCAGCTTTGATATACCTGTACTGACCTCATCTTCTGGATGATAACAGGGTGAACAGGCAATGGCTCGGGTGGTTGTTGTCCTTGATGAGCTTTTTGGCCTTCCTGTGACATCAGGTGCGGTAGGTGTCCTGGAGGGCAGGTAGTTTGCCCCCGGTGATGCGTTGTGCAGACCGTACCACCCTCTGGAGAGCCCTGCGGTTGTGGGCGGTGCAGCTGCCGTAGCAGGCGGTGATGCAGCCCGACAGGATGCTCTCAATTGTGCATCTGTAAAAGTTTGTGAGGGTTTTAGCTGACAAGCCAAAGGCTGTTGAAGATGATCCTCCTGAAGCTGTTGCACCTTCTCCACCTCACTGTCTGTGTGGGTGGACCATTTCAGTTTGTCCGGAATTGAAACGTTCCACCTTCTCCACTGCTGTCCCGTTGATGTGGATAGGGGGGTACTCCCTCTGCTGTTTCCTGAATTCCACGATCATCTCCTTTGTTTTGTTGACATTGAGTGAGAGGTTATTTTCCTGACGCCACACTCCGAGAGCCCTCACCTCCTCCCTGTAGGCTGTCTCGTCTTTGTTGGTAATCAAGCCTACCACTGTTGTATCGTCTGCAACTTTATGATTGAGTTGGAGACGTGCATGGCCACGCAGTCATGGGTGAACCAGGAGGGGGCTGAGCACGCACCCTTGTGGGGCCTCAGTATTTTGTATTTATTAAGGATCCCCCATTAGTACTTTTCCTGGGGTCCAGTAAAATTAAGGCAGTTTATACCATTTTAAAAACATTACAATACATACACAGATTTCACAATACTGTGTGTCCTCAGGCCCCTATTCCACCACTACCACATATCTACAGTACTAAATCCATGTGTATGTATAGTGTGTATGTTATCGTGTGTGTGCGCGCGCGTGTGTGTGTGTGCACGTGTCTGTGCCAATGTTTGTGTTGCTTGAGGATCAGTGAGGTGCAGATGTTGTTTTCTACCTTCACCACCTGGGGGCGGCCAGGACCCAATTGCACAGGGTGGGGTTCAGACCCAGGGCCTCAAGCTTAATGATGAGCTTGGAGGGTACTATGGTGTTGAATGCTGAGCTAAAGTCAATGAACAGCATTCTTATATAGGTATTCCTCTTGTTCAGATAAGATAGGGCAGTGTGCAGTGTGATGGCGATTGCATCGTCTCTGGACCTATTGGGGCGGTAAGCAAATTGAAGTGGGTCTAGGGTGACAGGTAAGGTGGAGGTGATATTATTCTTGACTAGTCATTTAGTTCAGTTACCTTTGCATTCTTTGGTACAGGAACAATGGTGGCCATCTTGAAGCATATGAGAACAGCAGAATGGGATATGGAGAGATTGAATAGGGGGAGTGGGGGTGGGGAAGGAGGCAGTGGAACTGGCTTCGAGGTCCAGTTGTGTTAGAGGGTTGCTAAAGTATACCAGACCTGAAATGTCTTACTCACATCGGCCACGGAGGAGAGCCCACAGTCCTTGGTAGCGGGTCACGTCGGTAGTACTGTATTATCCTCGAATTTGGCAAAGGTGTTTAGTTTGTCTGGAAGCAAGAAGTTGGTGTCCGTGACGTGGCTGGTTTTCCTTTTGTAGTCTGTGATTGTCTGTAGTGCCTGCCATATACAGTGACAAGAAAAAGTATGTGAACCCTTTGGAAATACCTGGATTTCAGCATAAATTGGTCCTAAAATTTGATCTGATCTTCATCTAGGTCACATCAACAGACAAACAGTCTGCGTAAACTAATGACACACAAACAAATACACGTTTTCATGTCTTTATTGAACACACTGTGTAAACATTCACAGTGCACGGTGGAAAAAGTATGTGAACCCTTGGATTTAATAACTGGTTGACCCTCCTTTGGCAACAATAACCTCAACCAAATGTTTTCTGTAGTTACGGATCAGACTTGCACAATGGTCAGAAGGAATTTTGGACCATTAACCATTAACAAACTCTTTCAGTTCTGCAATATTCTTGGGATGTCTGGTGTGAACAGCTCTCTTGAGGTCATGCCACAGCATCTCAAATCGGGTTGAGGTCAGGACTCTGACTGGGCCACTCCAGAAGGCGTATTTTCAACAGTCATTCTGTTGTTGATTTACTTCTGTGTTTTTGGTCGTTGTCCTGTTGCATCACTCAACTTCTGTTAAGCTTCAATTGGCGGACAGATAGCCTTACATTCTCTCACAAAATATATTGATAAACTTGGGAATTTATTTTTCCGTCGATGACAGCAAGCTGTCCAGAACCTGAGACAGCAAAGCAGCCCCAAACCACAATGCTCCCTCCACTATACTTCACAGCTAGGATGAGGTTTTGATGTTGGTGTGCTGTGCCGTTTTTTTCTCCACACATAGTGTTGTGTGTTCCTTCCAATCAACTCAACTGTAGTTTCATCTGTCCACAGAATATTTTGCCAGTAGCACTGTGGAAAATCCAGGTGCTCTTTTGCAAACTTCAGACATGCTGCAATGTTAATGTTGGACAGCAGTGACTTCTTCTGTGGTGTCTTCCCATGAACATAATTCTTTAGTGTTTTACATATCATAGACTCGTCAACAGAGATGTTAGCATGTTCCAGAGATTTCTGTAAGTCTTTAGCTGACACTAAGATTCTTCTTAACCTCATTGAGCATTCTGTGCTGTGCTCTTGTAGTCATCTTTGCAGGATGGCCACTCCTTGGGAGAGTAGCAACAGTGCTGAACTTTCTCCATTTATAGACAATTTGTCTTACCGTGGACTGATGAACATCAAGGCTTTAAGAGATACTCTTGTAAAAATGACAATTTTTGTTACGCAACCATGTCAGATATGATCAATAATTTAACTTTGAAAGATAACATACCAGTTGTAGTATTATTATTATTAATAATAATAATGTAAATACTGTATATTGTGGTTCCATCTGTATATGTACAACTACACATAGACTATAATAATAATAATATGAGAACAATGACAATATTTGTTGTTGTGCAAAGCTGTCATCAATGCAAAGGGTGGCTATTTTGAAGAATCTAAAATATTAAATATATTGTGATTTGTTTAACACTTTTTTGGTTCCTACATGATTCCATATGTGTTATTTCATAGTTTTGATGTCTTCACTATTATTCTACAATGTAGAAAATAGTAAAAATAAAGAAAAAACCTTGAATGAGTAGGTATGTCCACATTTTTTACTAGTACTGTATATACACTGAACAAAAATATAAAAGCAACATACAACAATTTAAAAGATTTTACTGCGTTACAGTTCATATAAGCCAATCAGTCAATTTAAATACATTCATTAGGCCCTTATCAATGGATTTCACATGATTGGGAATACAGATATACATCTGTTGTTCACAGATACCTTCAAAAAAACGTTGGGGCGTGGATCAGAAAACCAGTCAGTATGTGGTGTGAGCACCATTTGCCTCATGCAGTGTGACACATCTCAAACCAAATGTTATTGGTCACATACACATGTTTAGCAGATGTTATTGTGGGTGTAGCAAAATGCTTGTGTTCCTAGCGCCAACAGGGCAGTAGTATTTCCTTCGCATGGAGTTGATCAGGCTGTTGGTTGTGGACTCCTCTTCAACGGCTGTGTGAAATTGCTGGATATTGACGGGATCTGGAAAACGCTGTCATACACCTCAATCCAGAGCATCCCAAACACACTCAATGGGTGGTGACATGTCTGGTGAGTATGCAGGCCATGGAAGCACTGGGACATCTTCAACTTCTAGGAATTGTGTACAGATAATTGCGAAATGAGGCTGTTCATTATCCTGCTGAAACATGAGGTGATAGCGGCGGATGAATGGCACGACAATGGGCCTCAGGATCTCGTCACAGTATCTTTGTGCATTCCAATTGCAATTGGTAAAATGCAATTGTGTTCGTTGTCTGTAGCTTATGCCCGCCCATACCATAACCCCACAGCTTTTTGTGCATATGGAACATTTTAGGGATCTTTTATTTCAGCTCATGAAACATGGGACCAACATTTTACTGAACAAAATATAAACGCAACATGTATAGTTGACAACGTTTTCTCTGTAATCTTTCATGGAGCAAAGACATTTAGGGACTGGGGAGAAAAAGAAAGCTGTGAAAATGACCCAATGTGTTTCCGATAAGATTTCAGTTCGACTTCGATGCATATTTTACGTGGTTGAAAAACGATCACCTTTGGTTTTATGATGAAGATGGAAGCTCTACAGATGGTATCTAACTGAGCATTGCATTCAATTAAAATGCAGGACGAAAAAATACTATTTCTTCACTCCTGTTCCCAAGTCCAAATTTAACCTACTTTTAGTTCTTCATTTTACTGTAAGAAATGCTTAATTCTACAGGGGTTATCATTAAGGCTATGTGAGAGGTTATAGATCTACAGTCAGTGTCCAGATTTCAGTTTCCATTTAACCCTTCTAAACAGCAAGCATGCCGTAGGCCTATTTGAAGTCTAGTTTTGTGACTGTTAAATTTGTATAGCGCCTCACAATCATCACACATAACACTGCTATCATCCTCTTTTACCACTTCCCCAAATCTTTTCCAAATGTTACTTTTTTTTGGTCCTCCCTTCTCTTTATTTTCAACTCTTCTTTCGCAGCTTTTGTTTTATTCAATTAAACTTCAAAAATGTCATTTTTGCCTCTGTGGATTTACCCCTTCCCAAAATAACTATTTGGCGATTGATTGGCTGTGTACTGTAGGCTATCTGGCACATTTAGTTAAGCCCTGAAGCTTTGTTTTATGCACTAACACCAGATAACATTAAATTAAAACCTCAATGTAGCCTATATAAAGTGCACAAGAATTATACCATTTTGGATTTTTTTAAGGTATTGTTTCTCTTTATTCAACGTGCCCGCCACCTGTCCTTCAGCCACATAATATTTAATGACCCTAAACCCATCCGCCACGCGAATAGAACCGAGTCAAGCTGTGCACTACCATTCACTTTGAAAAGTTAGCCATTGATTTATATTAAGAACAGTTTCCAAAAGTTGAGCCAACACGGTGTAGTTTAAAACACTTTCCTGCAGGACCAATGTTAGCTATATTTGCATATGCAACAGTAGTGTCAATGTGTGCTTTGTGAAACGTGATACAACTGTAGTGTTTACATAACCCATCACACTACCCAAATACATGGAAGGCCGTGACTACCAGAGAGCTAAAATAGCTTTTCAGAAACCCACCAACATCCCATTAGGTTAAAAACAGCTCCAATGGCATTCATTGACTGACATTTAGCTAGCTGTAGGGTGATCTGAGTGATAGTCTACATAAGCCAAACAAAAATCACTCTTACAGTCTAGTCTCGAAAACCCGACCCTAGGGAAGCACAGTGACTAGGATCTGCTTTCATTGAAGGACTTCTTTGGACTCCGACCATGTCACTGTCTATGTCGATAAGGGCAAAAAAAATCTGGGGAATCTCCCAACAAATCATTAGGCAGATCTGTCAGAAAGTTGCGATTCAAAACCTAAGTTTGCAGGCAAAACCTGTGCAGTGGTTTCAGTTAACGTACTTGATGCTAATTATCCACTTGTGAAATGCACTCATTAAAAATAACCTCTGTGATCTCAGTCTTGCTAGCTACTATTTTGTATTTTATTCAAGCGGATAAAGTAGTGATGTAGGCAGTGACGTGGTTCCTCCATGTCATAAGGAGTCCATCATTGAAACCAGACCCTAGTCAGTGACTGTTTTGCCTAGGGCTACTTATACAGACTGGGCATGTACAGATGTGGGATCTTAATTCGATCACTCTTTTGTTGTGGAGAATTTTACTGCACAGCAGGAAATACAAACTTGTGGTGTATTTGAGTTTTAAAATGGCATCTAAAGTTTGCAATTTCCACTTTGAAATTGCAGACTTGATTTGCCCTATGAAAAATGTAACAACCCCTACACAAATGTCCATTAATTATAATCCACCTTTCCTAATGCTGCACGATTATTTTCCTGCTGTAGAAAACTGGCTCAAATTAAGATTCTACATCTGTATGGCTTAGAATAAGCAAGAGTAACTGAACATAGAAACAGTTGAATAAACAGCAAGCTACAGTGAGCCAGTGGGAAAGGTCATAGGAAAAATGAGAGAGATTGTGAACGTTCATGCTTAATTACAGTACAATGCAGTCCTTTGTGACTGACGCCGCTAACGGCTAACCGCTCATGTTGGCAACCAGGCCTCCGAGCCACGCACCTTGTGAAGAAAAAAGAAATACAAATTGTGAAACAAGACTCTGACATTACAGAGCACAAGCATTTCGCTACACCCACAATAACATCTGCTATACATGTGTATGTGATAAATAAAATGTGATTTGAAGAGGTCACTAGGTAATGATCTGAGATACGACCTCACCAATGATGTTCATACCTAATTTACTCACTCACTCACTCTCCAAATCACAAACCATTTCCATCCAACCTTTTAATGCGAATAAAGTACATGTCATGTAAAAAAATGTAACGACAGGCCTGATGGAAACAGAAACCGTTTCGGTAAAGTTTTCAAATGTTGACAAAACAAAATACTCTAGGCAAGGTGATATATTTTTGTACGGGTAAAATGAATTATACAAGAAATGTCGGTGGAAATGCGCAATTATTTATATAATAAGCATCATATCGAAGTAACGCGATGACGTATTGTATGGTCACCCCAGTACCAATAGACAGGAAAACACGTATGATTATGATAAACTTCACTGGGTGGTAATAGTGTAAGGGTGATGCGCCTTTCCTATAATTATCAATCAAGGATTTTATTATGGTGACATGATAATCCATGTTTATCTGCAGTTTGACAAATAAAAATAATCTCGATCTTTTGTCCATAATAATAATCTCATCATCTAGGTTGTGTGCTCTAGCCAACTGCGCGCAGTTAGTGATGTTGGCTAGAGAGCACGTGCCAATAGCGCGCACATTCGCTATATAACGCAACATTTTTTGTGAGAACACCATCACATACTTTTATCGGCTACAGGTACATTTGGTGGGAAACACATTACTGGTGGGAAAATGCGCATATTTTTTTTATTGGGATTTTAGAATATTCGCATTAAAATCTGTTGCCAATTGGATGGAAAAGAACATTAAAGCTGCACACTCTAGGAGCTCAGATGCAATAATAGAATAACCTAATTACCAACGTTTCAACAGACAAGCTGTCCTCATCAGGGTATAATGACAAAGGCTGCGGGGTGACTAGTTTATATAGTGTCAAAGGACACACAGGTGTCTGTAAACATGGCCGGGTGTGGCTTGATATCGTTGGTTCATTTTCAAATATAAATAGAATATACAAAAAACATGAATGGATAGCATGAGACCACAGATACAATTTGGTTACATAAGCCTACAAACATTTACAATGAATAGCAAAATCACAATAATCACAAGAATGGCTTCAGATCAAAGTCTACGTTGAGACGGAGGGGAGCAATGGTCTTTAAATTAAAGATCCAGGCATCCTCTCGTTTTAACAATACATTGTCAAGGTCACCCCCTCTCCATCCAATTGGATGGAAACCTAGCTAATGTCAAATAACATATTTGGATCATTCAGTGATTGAATCCACCCATCACTGTCATATATTGTCTAAACTGTTCAATGATGCCTTCACGAGAGACCGTCTCACTATTCATTGCTTGATTAGACAAATTAGATCTAAATGCATTACTATTTACGTTAATTAGGACGGAAAGGCCATAATTAATTTAGACCACACAATGCTCAAAAGCAAATGATTATGTAAACTGTGCAGTAACGAGGATGAACCCGTATAAAATGCATGAAAGGCCACAAATATTAGATGGTCACATTTTGATCAGTTCAAACCACTTACAGTGATTCAATCTTCTGTACTTACCGAAGTTAAACTCAATAGTAGTTTATGGGCTATGTTGTCATATGATTTTTCTGCTAGGATATCAACATTTTACTCAACTTATGTCACTCTGTAACAATTGAAGCACCTAATGAGTGCCCTAGGGACAGGCATGATGAAGGGTCATGACAGCTCAGCTTCTAGAACATTAGACTTATCCAAAGTGTCAAACCAAACAGACCAGCATGAACCCCAAGCGGAGAAAGCATAGACATCCAATGGGCAAACAGAGAGAGGAAGGGGACAAAAGTATGTTATTCTTTCTAGGTGACAGTAATGCCTTGAATACACTAGTTTGGCTGTAACTAATGCTAGCAATAGCATAGCTGGCTAATCCTGGCAGAACAATCAGTTGTTTCATTTATTAACATTTAGTGAAATGACAGACTGATTGATGTAACTATTTGCAACAGCTGTTATTTTGACATTATAACCACGCTATAAATGTATTTCTGACAGGTAAATGAACCTTAGTTTAAGGTCTAATCAGTGATGAAATCCGAGCAAGGGTAGCATTCCAGAGGGACATCAGAGACTGTAACGTCCTTTGCTTCACTGAAACGTGGCTCACTGGAGAGACGCTATCCGAAGCGGTGCAGCCAACGGGTTTCTCCACACATCGCGCAGACAGAAACAAACATCTTTCTGGTAGGAAGAGGGGCGGGGGCGTATGCCTCATGGCCAACGTGACATGGTGCGATGAAAGAAACATACAGGAACTCAAATCCTTCTGTTCACCTGATTTAGAATTCCTCACAATCAAATGTAGACCGCATTATCTACCAAGAGAATTCTCTTCGATTATAATCACAGCCGTATATATCCCCCCCAAGCAGACACATCGATGGCTCTGAACGAACTTTATTTAACTCTCTGCAAACTGGAAACAATTTATTCGGAGGCTGCATTCATTGTAGCTGGGGATTTTAACAAGGCTAATCTGAAAACAAGACTCCCCAAATTTTATCAGCATATCGATTGCGCAACCAGGGGAGGAAAGACCTTGGACCATTGTTACTCTAACTTCCGCGACGCATATAAGGCCCTGCCCCGCCCCCCTTTCGGAAAAGCTGACCACGACTCCATTTTGTTGATCCCTGCCTACAGACAGAAACTAAAACAAGAGGCTCCCACGCTGAGGTCTGTCCAACGCTGGTCCGACCAAGCTGACTCCACACTCCAAGACTGCTTCCATCACGTGGACTGGGAGATGTTTCGTATTGCGTCAGATAACAACATTGACGAATACGCTGATTCGGTGTGCGAGTTCATTAGAACGTGCGTTGAAGATGTCGTTCCCATAGCAACGATTAAAACATTCCCTAACCAGAAACCGTGGATTGATGGCAGCATTCGTGTGAAACTGAAAGCGCGAACCACTGCTTTTAATCAGGGCAAGGTGTCTGGTAACATGACCGAATACAAACAGTGCAGCTATTCCCTCCGCAAGGCTATCAAACAAGCTAAGCGCCAGTACAGAGACAAAGTAGAATCTCAATTCAACGGCTCAGACACAAGAGGCATGTGGCAGGGTCTACAGTCAATCACGGACTACAGGAAGAAATCCAGCCCAGTCACGGACCAGGATGTCTTGCTCCCAGGCAGACTAAATAACTTTTTTGCCCGCTTTGAGGACAATACAGTGCCACTGACACGGCCTGCAACGAAAACATGCGGTCTCTCCTTCACTGCAGCCGAGGTGAGTAAGACATTTAAACGTGTTAACCCTCGCAAGGCTGCAGGCCCAGATGGCATCCCCAGCCGCGCCCTCAGAGCATGCGCAGACCAGCTGGCCGGTGTGTTTACGGACATATTCAATCAATCCCTATACCAGTCTGCTGTTCCCACATGCTTCAAGAGGGCCACCATTGTTCCTGTTCCCAAGAAAGCTAAGGTAACTGAGCTAAATGACTACCGCCCCGTAGCACTCACATCCGTCATCATGAAGTGCTTTGAGAGACTAGTCAAGGACCATATCACCTCCACCCTACCTGACACCCTAGACCCACTCCAATCTGCTTACCGCCCAAATAGGTCCACAGACGATGCAATCTCAACCACACTGCACACTGCCCTAACCCATCTGGACAAGAGGAATACCTATGTGAGAATGCTGTTCATCGACTACAGCTCGGCATTCAACACCATAGTACCCTCCAAGCTCGTCATCAAGCTCGAGACCCTGGGTCTCGACCCCGCCCTGTGCAACTGGGTACTGGACTTCCTGACGGGCCGCCCCCAGGTGGTGAGGGTAGGCAACAACATCTCCTCCCCGCTGATCCTCAACACTGGGGCCCCACAAGGTTGCGTTCTGAGCCCTCTCCTGTACTCCCTGTTCACCCACGACTGCGTGGCCACGCACGCCTCCAACTCAATCATCAAGTTTGCAGACGACACAACAGTGGTAGGCTTGATTACCAACAACGATGAGACGGCCTACAGGGAGGAGGTGAGGGCCCTCGGAGTGTGGTGTCAGGAAAACAACCTCACACTCAACGTCAACAAAACTAAGGAGATGATTGTGGACTTCAGGAAACAGCAGAGGGAACACCCCCCTATCCACATCGATGGAACAGTAGTGGAGAGGGTAGCAAGTTTTAAGTTCCTCGGCATACACATCACAGACAAACTGAATTGGTCCACTCACACAGACAGCATCGTGAAGAAGGCGCAGCAGCGCCTCTTCAACCTCAGGAGGCTGAAGAAATTCGGCTTGTCACCAAAAGCACTCACAAACTTCTACAGATGCACAATCGAGAGCATCCTGGCGGGCTGTATCACCGCCTGGTATGGCAACTGCACCGCCCTCAACCGTAAGGCTCTCCAGAGGGTAGTGAGGTCTGCACAACGCATCACCGGGGGCAAACTACCTGCCCTCCAGGACACCTACACCACCCGATGTCACAGGAAGGCCATAAAGATCATCAAGGACATCAACCACCCGAGCCACTGCCTGTTCACCCCGCTATCATCCAGAAGGCGAGGTCAGTACAGGTGCATCAAAGCTGGGACCGAGAGACTGAAAAACAGCTTCTATCTCAAGGCCATCAGACTGTTAAACAGCCACCACTAACACTGAGTGGCTGCTGCCAACACACTGACACTGACTCAACTCCAGCCACTTTAATAATGGGAATTGATGGGAAATGATGTAAATATATCACTAGCCACTTTAAACAATGCTACCTTATATAAATGTTACTTACCCTACATTATTCATCTCATATGCATACGTATATACTGTACTCTATATCATCGACGGTATCCTTATGTAATACATGTATCACTAGCCACTTTATACTATACTATGCCACTTTGTTTACATACTCATCTCATTTGTACATACTGTACCCGATACCATCTACTGTATCTTGCCTATGCTGCTCTGTACCATCACTCATTCATATATCCTTATGTACATATTCTTTATCCCCTTACACTGTGTACAAGCCAGTAGTTTTGGAATTGTTAGTTAGATTACTTGTTATTACTGCATTGTCGGAACTAGAAGCACAAGCATTTCGCTACACTCGCATTAACATCTGCTAACCATGTGTATGTGACAAATAAAATTTGATTTGATTTGATTTGATTTGATTTGATTTAATCTGTGGGAGCCGGCTGTGATGTCACGAAGAGTGTACCATCCTTGTGTAACCTGAAAATCCCTCTTATGAAAACTTAAGAGTGAATGTAATTAAAAGTAACAGTATATCAACCAACATGTTTTTCTAATTTGATATGTTGTCACTTTTCAGTGATAGAAACAAACTGTGTATGAATACCAATGCATATGCTCTTCTGAATGTCATCTGCATTGCCCATAGCTAGACTGAGATCAGTTCTATTCGTCTGAGCCCTGCATCGCTCCCCCAGGCCACTTCTATAGTATACATCTATGTAGGCTAGCATGTACCCTAGCAGGCTATAGTACCTTCAGTGGATCCTGCTGAGGGGAGAACGGCTCATAATAACGGCCGGAATGGAGCAAATGGAATGGCATTAAGCACATGGAAACTCATTCCACTGATTCCGCTCCAGTCATTACCACAAGCCCGTTCTCCCCAATTAAGGTGCCACCAACCTCCTGTTCTGTATACTGCAAAGCCAGCTCATCTCCAAACATGCTGAGCATGGATACTGTATTTCACTGGCTCACTGAAATGGGATCAATTATCAGCTGGGCCTTTTTATAGGTCAGTGGGTAGTCTAATCCTGAGATCACAGATGGCTTTACACTTAGCCTATCTGTGTCATCAGTCATGTGACAGATACACTTTCCACTTCCTGGTAAAATGTGGACTGGACTTACCTGCTTTCTTGTGCAAGCACGTCTGATCTCATCTCATCAAACAACTTAGTGGTGTTGCTTGAGGACAGACTTCATTCACAGTAACCTTCCCAGTGAGCACCATCCGACGCTCACTGGTTTGTCATCGAATTACATCAATAAAATATTCAGGACAATGTACTAAACGGATTAAGTGGACAATGGCAGTGCTTTAAACTCTCAGTGGCCCGAGTTTATGTCTGTTTGTTCTCGTCCACTTTAATTGCTAACCTCTCCAGTCTCCTTGCTTATTTGGCTCTCTTTGTGAATATGATGATTCTAGTGCTAGACAAGACAAGTGAAATGTAATGTACTCGATCAAATGTAAAAACAAAAACCACTAAATATGCAACTACAGTTATTAGCAGACCTGGGTTCGAATACTATTTTAAATCTTGCAAATAATTTGAGTGTTTGCTCTAGCCTGCCTGGAGTGCCAGATGGGTCAGTGTTTGCAGTTTTGGGAAAAAATCTGCCGCCAATTGGTTGGAAACCTAGCTACTGTGTTGATTTTAATACATGGTTGATAGTCCAGCATATAGGCCTAGACTAAATAGCTGGTATTTGACCCCCCCCCAACCCCCCCCTTCCCACAATTGATTTTTACATTTTATTTCACTACCCACCTGTACAGTAGGTGGCGCTAATACACACCAATAGGTATAGTCTGCCATAAAACCATGACAAAGAAGAAAAGGTGCCAGTGAATTCATGCTGTCCTTTCCATCCATTTAAATGGTTAAATGCGCCCATAGGCTGATCGTTACTGCTTTGCCTAGCTTGAAGTAGCTTCATCCGTTGCATTTTTCACATGCGTATTGGCTAAACATATTGTGTGTGTAAACCTGGGGTAAACTCTGCACATTTGGCCGTTTCTACATAATTTGGCGCTCGCATCCTTTGAACTGAATGAACATGTTGTGTGTGTAAACCTGGGGTAAGCACACACAACCTGACAAATGGACAATATGCTGCACCTCAAACAACTTTCCATTTTTCACATGCGTATTGGCTAAACATATTGTGTGTGTAAACCTGGGGTAAACTCTGCACATTTGGCCGTTTCTACATAATTTGGCGCTCGCATCCTTTGAACTGAATGAACATGTTGTGTGTGTAAACCTGGGGTAAGCACACACAACCTGACAAATGGACAATATGCTGCACCTCAAACAACTTTCCAAGTTGGAAGAGACATTTGCAGGGTTCAAAGAGTGGAAGGTCAACTATAATGAAACATGAGACAGTAGCTCTACAAGACATTACTTTATTCATGACAGGAAACAACTATCTCCTTGTGTATCTTGGCTACGTTGCTATTTACATTTGGTGGAAATTGTTTGTCAATTTCAGTTAATAGCCTACTGTATGTTACTCTGGTTGTTGGAGCTATCTGTTGTGTGGAGAACCTGGGCTTTATCAATGTTTATTTGTGGGTAAATCTGGCTTAGATAGTAGCCAGTGCCTACCCAGACACCAACCTCACCGCACGTCATGGGTCAGTAGGTAGGTTTTTGTGTTGTGGCCTTTTAAGTGACCCTAGAAATGGAGTGGAGGACATCCTGTAAACAAGTTGTGTTGCATTTGAACTAGACATGTTGGCAACCCCACAAGACATGCCACAAGAGGTCTCTTCACAGTCCCCAAGTCCAGAACAGACGATGGGAGGCACATAGTACTACATAAAGCCATGACTACATGGAACTCTGTTCCACATCAAGAAACTGACGCAAGCAGTAAAATTAGATTACAAAAACAGATTAAAAAACACCTTATGGAACAGCGGGGGCTGTGAAGCAACACAAACATTGGCACAGACACATGCAAACACACACACACATAGGATAACATACGCACTATACATACACATGGATTTGGTACTGTAGATATGTGTTAGTGGTGGATTAGGGGCCTGAGTGCACTCACTGTGTTGTGAAATGTGTGAATGTATTGTAATGTTTTAAAATTGTATAAACTGCTTTAATTTTGCTGGACCCCAGGAAGAGTAGCTACTGCTTTGGCAGCATTACAAATACAAACTTGCATTCATTGTCAGCACAAAGACAGGTGTTTCAGTTAGCTCCAGTTTGATATGTATGTGAACATTGGGTTGCTGTTGTTGTTTTACATTGATGTAGTCCTTCATTCTGTAATTACATTTCGGGTCAAATCAAATATGGCCAATTTCAAATACTGTTGAAATCAATTGCTTAGAGCTCCATTTAAGTTCAGGTCAATGGATTGGGTAACTTGATATCTTGGTGAGGGTCATGTGAGGCAACTGTGAGTGTGTCAGGTTAATTTGGTATCATTGAGCGGAATCCAACTGCTGATCCAGGGACCATCATAAGGCTAGATATCCTTTCACAGCCAACTTGTGCACTGCTTATGGGAAGTTATCTAATTAGTAGCTAACAAGCTCACTGAAATAATAAATAACTGAATAGACACTGTGGTTGACTGGATAGAAGTTGGTAGATAGCTCAGTAGTTTACTTTGTATCCACCTGGCGTTCAAGTTGGTTAGCTAATGGTTTTGCAAAGTGATAGCTTATTTGAACATTTGAAGGAATAATGTTATGGGGAAGTGATTCTGAGCAGGCAAGCACATTGAGCAGTCACTCAATCACTTTTATTTAGAAACTTTTCTATTATTAGATTTATTAGGTAAGAGGATAAGTGGGTTAAGCAAGGGTCATTCTAAACTATGCTAACAAGCTCTTGATTGGGATCACTTTAAAGCTTCCTTGCAAAACATGCAAATCCAACTCTATAGGCTTACTGGTGGCAAACGTCAGCTAACATTAGCCACAGATAGCTATGAGAGTGATGGGGCATATGTCACCTTTAAGTTATGTCAAATCAAATAATTGAGTTGATTTCAGTAGATTTGGCCATAACGTTTTTAACATAATTATGCCCCATCACTCCTATTGATTTTTAGGCAGCATTAGTTAAAGTTGTCTGAAATTGGTAAGTGGCTCTTTAAAGGAAATTGAACATTGGATTGTAGTTTATCCTGGCCCATAGAATACTTTCAGGGTGAGGAACCATTTATCATGTAAAATGCTGAACATCCCCATACAAGTAACTTTGAAGGGCCTCCTGAGTGTCACATGCGCCAAATACAACAGAAAGACCTTACAGTGAAATGCTTACAAGCCCTTAACCAACAATGCAGTTCAAGAAATAGAGTTAAGAAAATATTTACTAAATAAACTTGTAAAACAATGTAATCAAAAAGTAACGCAAGAAAATTACATAGCAATAACGAGGCTATATACAGGGTGTACAGGTACCGAGTCAATGTGGAGGCTATATACAGGGTGTACCGGTACCGAGTCAATGTGCGGGGGTACAGGTTAGTCAAAATAAGTAGGGGTCAATGTAAGTAGTTTTGGTCCTGATTAATTGTTCAGCAGTCTTATGGCTTGGGAGTAAAAGCTGTTAAGGAGCTTTTTGGTCCTAGACTTGGTGCTCCAGTACCGCTTGTCGTGTGGTAGCAGAGAGAACCGTCTATGACGGGTGACTGGAGTCTTTGACAACTTTTTGGGCCTTCCTTTGACACCGCCTAGTACAGTATATAGGTCCTGGATGTCAGGAAGCTTGGCCCCAGTGATGTACTGGGCCGTGTGCACTAACCTCTATAGCACCTTACGGTCAGATGCCGAGCAGTTGCTATACCATGTGGTGATGCAACCGGTCAGGATGCTCTCGATGGTGCAGCTGTAGGTTGAACTTTGAGGATCTGGGGACCCATGCCAAATCTTTTCAATCTCCTGAGGGAGAAAATGTGTTATGTTCCTCTTCACAACTGTCTTGGTGTGTTTGGACCATGATTGTTTGTTGGTGATGTGGACACCAAGGAACTTGAAACTCTCGACCTGTTCCACTTCAGCCCCGTCGATGTTAATGGGGGCCTGTTCAGCCCTCCTTTTCCTATAGTCCATGATCAGCTCCTGTGTCTTGCATCACAGTGTTTTGTGGCATAACTGCAGCCTGGGGTTCGATCCCGTGACGGGGAGTCCCATAGGGTGGCGCACAATTGGCCCAGCATCGTCTGGGTTAGGAGAGGGTTTGGGCTCATCGGGCTCCAGCGGGTTACGCAAGCGAGTGTTAAGGAGCAGGGCTTGAAGGGTCATGTTTCGGAGGACGCATGACTCGACCTTCGCCTCTCCTCAGCCTGTTGGGGAGTTGCAGTGTTGAGACAAGATCGTAATAACGAAAAAGGGGGTAAAAATAAAAAAATATTTATTTTTAAAATATGTCACTTTCAGCCAGTTTTGTAGTATTCGAGAACGGTCTTGAGTCCAGTCTCAAGACCACATATTGAGTGTCTCGGTCTTGTCTCGGTGTCGGACAGTGAGGACTCGTAATTTCTTTCCGGAGACCAGAGGAATAAAAAAACAGCTTCCATTCAGTCAGCGCATAAAACCGCTTCAACAGACCAAATACATACACTCCTTTCTTGAAACATTTATCTTAACAGTCTTTACATCTATTATAGACATGTTTGCGCAGTGGCGAACCTATAGGCCTTCAGTGGTAAACCTATAGGCCTTCAGTGTGTGACAGGTTAGTACAGTGGTGAACCTATAGGCCTTCAGTGGTGAACCTATAGGCCTTCAGTGTGACAGGTTAGTACAGTGGTGAACCTATGGGTCTTCAGTGTGTGACAGGTTAGTACAGTGGTGAACCTATAGGCCTTCAGTGGTAAACCTATAGGCCTTCAGTGTGTGACAGGTTAGTACAGTGGTGAACCTATAGGCCTTCAGTGGTGAACCTATAGGCCTTCAGTGTGACAGGTTAGTACAGTGGTGAACCTATGGGTCTTCAGTGTGTGACAGGTTAGTACAGTAGTGAACCTATAGGCCTTCAGTGGTGAACCTATAGGCCTTCAGTATGACAGGTTAGTACAGTGGCGAACCTATGGGTCTTCAGTGTGTGACAGGTTTGTGGTTCTGAAAGGACAGCAACTGTAATACCAGTGCTCTCATGTAGAAGAGCACTTTTTGTAAAATACAAAGGGCCAGTGGTGTAGTGGAGGGTATATGCAGGTATAAGCCATATACCAACTTTTTTTTCAGTGGGCATTGTGTATACTCACTTCTTAATCCCTATTGATGCGTATTTAAGTAGTGTAGTGCAGGTATACAACGTGTCAATTATGTAGGACAATAGAGAAATCATGCACCAAGTAACCTACACAACAATCGCAAAGCTCGTGAAATATATTCACATCTGCGCTGCACATATAGCCTAGTTTCAGCGGGAATATCATCTACAGGCAGCAAGTGTGCAGCTCTCAACTGGTTTTGGCATGGAGCAGCTCACAGAAGAATAACAACGGTAGCTGATAGGGTAAGAAGATGTTTCAATTTATGATATATACCAGTAAATGCTAACTAAGGCAACAATGGGTATGCAAACCAGGTATTGAAAAAGTTTAGTCCGAAGTGTTGGTTAGTAGGCTATTTGTGATAGTAGGCTATTTGTCATCATGCGCTGTTTGCATCAGGGGCATAGACATGGATGGGTCTGGGTGGACACAGGCTCACCTACTGGTTAGCCAGGCCCTGACAGGCCCACCCAATCAGATTGATGTGGTTTAAACACTTCTTCAGGATCGGTGGATCCCCCACGGGACGGTTGAGCTAACGTAGGCTAATGTGATTAGCATGAGGTTGTATGTAACAAGAACATTTCCCAAGACTGAGACATATCTGATATTGGCAGAAAGCATACATTCTTGTTAATCTATCTGCACTGTCCAATTTACAGTAGTTATTACAGTGAAAGAATACAATGCCTTTGTTTGAGGAGAGTGCACAGTTATGAACTTGAAAAGTTAATAATAAACCAATTAGGCACATTTGGGCAGTCTTGATACAACATTTTGAACAGAAATGCAATGGTTCATTGGATCAGTCTAAACCTTTGTACATACACTGCTGCCGTCTAGTGGCCAAAATCTGAAATTTCACCTGGACTGGAATAATACATTATGGCCTTTCTCTTGCATTTCAAAGATGATGGTACAAAACAATAAAAAAATATGTTTTTTTCTTTTGTTTTATTTTACCAGATCTACTGTGTGTTATAGATCTGCCCTACATTCATTTCACATTTCCACAAACTTCAAAGGGTTTCCTTTCAAATGGTATTATGAATATGCATATCCTTTCTTCAATGCCTGAGCTACAGGCAGTTAGATTTGGGTATGTCATTTTAGGCGAAAATTGAAAAAAAGGGTTCGAGGTTTTAAGGATTATTGTGGATTTAGATTTCTGTATTTTTTTCTATTTAAAAAAAAGTGACTTTGAGAGTGAAAATCTGAAAAATCTACAGGAAAACTCATATTGGGCGGGCTTTTTGGGAACTTATCTAAGTGGTTGCTTGTCAGAAAATGACAAGTTCAAATGCAACAATGCAAATGCAACAATGTTTCACACACACACACACACACACACACAAGTTATTTTCATAGATATGGCTAACAACAGCAAGCATGCTGTAATAAAAAACACAGTTCCACTCACCAGATTACAATCATTTGAAACTTAACTTCTTGTTGAAAGTTATTCTTGAAAAGGGAGAAGCTAACAAATTAGCAAGAACACCCTTTTTGATAACACCTGCTGCAGCCGCTGCAAACTAGCCAACAACAAAAGCTAGCTAGCTAGACCGTGGGAAAACTACTGCTCGCTATTGCGCAGTGACCTCTTAGCCTTCAAGAAGGCAGAAGTTTCCATAAGTTTTTGTAAAAACGGTCCCACCCATATACAGTTGAATGGCAGATGCCTTTACCTAGCTTCTGATGGCCTGGCCAATGGCTGACTTAGCTAGCTGTATTTATCTCCCCAGAGACTAGCAAAGAAAAATCCTGATTGGATTTGTTTCTTTTCAGTCTTAACCCTTTCCTTTCCAACAAAAACTGAAGAGATTCAATCATGGTATCATTAAAAACAACCCTATAATTATTGTATAAATCCTTAGCCCTTCTCTGAAGGTGAAGGTGTAGTAATAATTTGTAGTGGTTCTATTTGCCCTTAGCATGCATTATTTCACTATTCTGATGTCTAAAGAGTCAATTTGTTCTGCAATATGAACGCAGAAATACTGGACATTCTGAAATCAATTTGTGGTGGTGATTTGACAAAATTACAATCGTGGTTGTTCTGGACCTGTTCATTGTTTAGCACCCCTTAGTGGCAGTTTAAGGGCAGCAGTGTAGAATTGACCTGTTTGTCATGTGACAGGAAGCAGTTTCAAGAAGTGAAGATGAAGATGTGCAAGTGTGACAGAGTAGTTGCAATCCTTCAATATACTTCTTTATAAGCTTTGTAAGACACAATGTCTGTAAGAACATTTGTTTATTAACACAAGATAAATGTTTACCACATAATTTATGTTTCTGTAAAGGATGTAGAATTGAGTTAGCTGTTAGCTACTTTGCATTAGATTCAGTGCTATTTCTCCCTAGGGTAGGGTGACCAGACGTCAACCATTTACCGGGGACAGTCCCCATTTTTGGTGGCCTGTCCCCGGCTGGAGCTCTCCCAGGAAATGTCCACATTTTTAACTGTGCATTTAAAAACAGACCAAGTGAAATAATATTTTACATGACAAGAAAGACCAGGCAGCAGAGTCTACCGGTTGACGTTTCAATTGCGTTGTGCTTGTGTTGTCCAACAGTGGGGGCTGCTCATTATACCAGCTTCATTCACTCTTCTTCTTCTACTAAACTGCTTGCTTGCGCTAGTTATAGAGAGAACTGCTGTGGAAAACTCGGCCAGAAGCTAGCAAGTGTCAAGTGAATCCACAACATCACCACACATTTATTTTCAATCCAGGTAAATTACAATAGTTTGAGATACTAGCTAGTGATGTTATAATGTGACAATTTATTATATAGATACAGTAGATGATCTGCTCTATAAGGTTTTAAATAGGTTATGCTATCTAACATTAGTCTACATAGCTAAGTTAGCTAGCTAGGTTAGCTAGCTACTGTCATGGTAGCAAGGTTATACGTTCACATGTAAACATGCAGTGGAGGGGCTATTTTGAAAATATGATTATTAAATATGATTATTAAATGAATGCACAATTAATTATGATAATATTTATTTGTAGATTACAATTTTAATGGTTTGACATTATAATAAGTAGTGTGAAAATATATTTTGAAATTTTCATGGCTAACATTAGCATAATGTTTTATGTTAGAGTGGAGAGGAGGAAGACTGGATAGGAAGAAGAGTGAAGGAGATTGAGGAGGAAAGGTAAAGTTATGATTACAGAGACTGACAATTTATTGTTCCAAACAATGTTTTTGAGATAAAATACAAAAATGAGGCAAGCAATGGGTATCTGTTAACCTAAGTATTTTATCTAATAGTGTACTATTTATTATTAAAGATTGGAGAGGAAGGAGAAGAGAGTGAGAAGGAAAAATGAAGGGAGTAAAAAGAGTGATGCGAGGAGTGTAGAAGAGTGAGGTGGAAAGGTAAAGAGAAGGAAAGGAAGAAAGCGAAGGAAGGTGAGTGAAGATAAGAGGAGAAAGATTGGAGGAGAAGAAAAAGTTAATAGAGTAAGAAGAGTGACACAAGGAGAGTGAAGAAGAGCAGGCAGAAGTACAGAAGTACAATGGCTCTTTCCAAGAAACAGAAATGCCATTTTAATGACAACATGATGAGAGTATTTCCATTTATACGCTAAGGTCAAGACGATAGAATGGTTCACTGCACCCTTTGTAATTCCTCTTTTTCAATTGGCAGCGGGGGAAGAACGGCAGCGGTAGAACATCAACAGACGAAAAAGCACAAAGCCTCTGATTGGCCGTGTTGGTCTGCCCTCTGTCACCACATTCTTCAACAAGGTAGAGCCTTTAGCTGTGTAGGGCGGTGTCTTTACATACCACACAATGCGACACAATCATATTTATGAGCCAGAGTTTACATGTGCTAGGACAAAATGTGATGCCATTGTGAGTAACGTGTTAGCACCATGGGCAACTACTTTGGTAACACAGGACCTAGACCAGGTTGAATTTGTGTCCCTGTCCATTGATGCGTCCAATCATGGACATGTAAAGCTGCTGCCAATAGTAGTCAGATATTGTAAGATATATGATGGCAGCACATCTGTGGAAACAAAACAGTTTGATTTTGTTTAATTGAACGGAGAAACAGCAGAGGAAAAATTGCAGCTGAGGTCCTGGTGGTCATCCAAAAATGTAACCTGGAAAACAAAGTCGTGGCATTCTCTGCCGACAACACAAATATCAACTTTGGAGGACTGAATAGACTGGGGAGGGTCAATGTCCATACCAAAGTTAAAAATGCTCTGCAACGGGAGGTGATTGGCTTAGGTTGTCCTGCACACATCATTCATAACACGGCCAGAACAGCTTTGGATATGATTCCCCTTGATGTTGAGTACCTGCTCACAAAGATATTTTCATATTTTCACCATCAGAGTAGAGACTGAAGAGCTTTTGTGAGTTTGTTGGCCAGGAGTACCATAACATTTTAGGACACAGCAATGTTCGCTGGCTGTCCATGCTCCCTGATCTAGAAAGAGTACTGAAAATGTGTGTGCCATTGAAATCCTTTTTTCTTTCTGAAGACAAATGCCCTGTTGTCCTGCGAACAATGTTCGAAGATCCACTGACTGAACTTTGTCCATGGGGCGGCAGGGTAGCCTAGTGGTTAGAGCGTTGGACTGGTAATTGAAAGGTTGCCAGTTCGTATCCCCGAGCTGACAAGTTACAAATCTGTTGTTCTGCCCCTGAACAAGGCATTTAACCCACTGTTCCTAGTCTGAATTTGTTATTAACTGACCTGCTTAAATAAAGGTAAAATAAAATGGAAACCTGACTGTATTCAGTGAAAAGATCAAGATGGCCAGGACCGCTGTGGCGTTAGCTGCAATTCTGAGAAACGTTGAGTCAAAATTGACTGCAAGATGTGATGATAACTTCATTCCAGTTTTGGTCAGAGGACTAAAACTGGAATGAACAGAGTTCCTAAAGGGTGGATCACTTGAAGAATGGAAAACATCTGAGACACAGCTCAGAGATGGAGCACGGTGGTTACCCACTTCAAAGAGAATGACATCCCACACACTAACCTGGTTAGATCAGTGTCTGTTGTCATGTGCTTATCTGGAATTAATGCACCAGTCAAGAGAGTGTTCTCCCAAATGAATGATCTATGGACAGCAGCAAGAAATAGGTTCACTGTTCCTACCATCAATGCCATGCTTATTGTGAAGACAAACTTCAACCTCCCCTGCCAGGAGTTCATGAAGAAGCTGGCCAAAGACAAAGCAGTCCTGGAGAAAATACATTCTTCTGAGAAATATACAGATTAAGTTCTGACTTAGAACATGTGGACAACTACAAATACCTAGGTGTCTGGTTAGACTGTAAACTCTCCTTCCAGGCTCACATTAAGCATCTCCAATCCAAAATTAAATCTAGAATCGGCTTCGTATTTCGCAAGAAAGCCTCCTTCACTGATGGTGCCAAACATAACCTAATAAAACTGACTATCTTACCGATCCTTGACTTCGGCGATGTCATTTACAAAATAGCCTCCAACACTCTACTCAGCAAACTGGATGTAGTCTATCACAGTGCCATCCGTTTTGTCACCAAAACCCCATATACTACCCACTTCCCACTGGCTTGTTTGAATGAGTGTTTAGCTAACTGAATAGCTGGATAAGTGCTACTGTACATTTAGCGAGTCCAGTATAATGGCCTTGAATTGGAGTTACAGTTTTCTGGTCTAGGTCTTGATTCGGTCTCACCCCCCCTTCCTATTTTGTTGCATTACAACCGGTAATTTAAATGGATTTTTATTTGGATTTCATGTAATACACAAAATAGTCCAAATTGGTGAAGTGAAACAAAAAGTGGTGCGTGGTACCTTCAGAAGTCACATAATTAGTTAAATAAAGTCCTTGTTTTGAAAGGCTCCAGAGTCTGCAACACCACTAAGCAAGGGGCACCACCAAGCAAGCAGCACCATGAAGACCAAGGAGCTCTCCAAACAGGCCAGGGACAAAGTTGTGGAGAAGTACAGATCAGGGTTGGGTTAAAAAAAAAACTGAAACTTTGAACATCCCACAGAGCACCATTAAATCCATTATTAAAAAATGGAAAGAATATGGCACAACAAACCTGCCAAGAGAGGGCCGCCCACCAAAACTCAAGGACCAGGCAAGGAGGGCATTAATCAGAGAGGCAACAAAGAGACCAAAGATAACCCCGAAGGAAGTGCAAAGCTCCACAGCGGAGATTGGAGTATCTGTCCATAGGACCACTTTAAGCCGGACACTCCACAGAGCAGGGCTTTATGGAAGAGTGACCAGAAAAAAAGGAATTGCTTAAATAAACAAATAAGCAAACACGTTTGGTGTTCGCCAAGAGGCATGTGGGAGACTCCCCAAACATATGGAAGAAGGTACTCTGGTCAGATGAGACTAAAATGAATATTTTTGGCCATCAAGGAAAACGCTATGTCTGGCACAAACCCAACACCTCCCATCACCCCGAGAACACCATCATCGGCAGGGACTGGGAAACCGGTCAGAATTGAAGGAAGGATGGATGATGCTAAATACAGGGAAATCTTGAGGGAAACCTGTTTCAGTCTTCCAGAGATTTAAAACTGGGACAGAGGTTCCCCTTCCAGCAGAACAATGATGAATAGTTATGCACACTCAAGTTTTCATTTTTTTGTCTCGTTTGTTTCACAAAAAAATATATTTTGCACCTTCAAAGTGGTAGGCATGTTGTGTAAATCAAATGACACAAACCCCCCAAAAAAATCAATTTTAATTCCATGTTGTAAGGCAACAAAATTGGAAGAATGCCAAGGGGGATGAATACTTTCGCAAGGCACTGTATGTAAGTATGTGTGTATGTAATATATATATCAATATATATATATATATATTAAATCAAAAGTGAAGGTTGCATTCAATTGCCACTCTGTGTTGCACACAACAAGCTTCCATTCCTCCTGTCCACAAGGGGATTGATGGCTGATTTAAGATGATATAGTCAAGTGCCAAATAAAGTAACAGGGTTATCGGCACTTTCTATAGTACTTTTATTTGTGACTCGTTTCAGGAAACTTGGCGTATGTCGCCGGGTCACTACTTCACAGGAGAGACATTTGAGCATAACTTTTTTTAAATCAAAAAGCGTTTTTTTGCAGAAATGCCTTCTGGAACATGTGAACTTTCATGTGCCTTATTAACAAACACATTTTTAAATTACGAGACTAGCTGGTTTAGCCACAGAAAAAGAGAGCAACCTTCCCACTAGCCATGATTGGCTGAAATAATGAGTGGGCTGGACATGCTGAGACTTTGGATTGGTCTGCCATATAGCATGCTTCTGTCTATTCGAGCTGGTTAGTATGTGTAGGTTATCCTGTCTAACGCAGCTTCTTTTTAAATATATCACATAGTAGAACTGCATAAGTATTGCTCTCCACTTTCTGGAGGACTGTTTTGAAATCAGTGGAATTAGAATATGATAGCTAAGGAGATGGAGAAAACACCTGTCTCCGGATTACATCTTCAAACTAAAGGCATCCATGGCATCCGTGACAGGGAGAAGCATCCATCCATGAAGTATACGGGTAAGATAGTCTTGCTAACTACATTTTCAGATATTACACGTTTCTAATTTTGACAAAGTCGTTTTCATTTCATGTTAGTGTACTGTTAGCTAGCTAGCTAACATCAGCTGGCTGGTTCGCTAGCTAAAATTACGTGTCTGATCTTATTATTCGTATCTCAGAGCCATTTGCTTTGCTAGTTATAGCCTAATGTTAGCTAGCTAACATTGAACCTGGTTGGTTAGCTACCTGCAGATTCATGGAGGATAGTAATGTCATTTATTAAAATATTATTATTTTAACCTTTTTTAACTAACCAAGTCAGTTAAGAACAAAGTCTTATTTACAATGATGGCCTACACCAGCCAAACACAAACCCAGACGACGCTGGGCCAATTGTGCGCCACCCTATGGGACTCTCAATCACAACCGGTTGTGATACCGCCTGGAATCGAACCTAGGTCTGTAGTGACGTCTCTAGCACTGAGATGCAGTGCCTTAGACTGCTGCGCCACTCTGGATCCCTAAACATTTCAGGCTTCAAACATAAAGATATAAAACTGTATTTTTTTGTGAAGAATCAACAAGTGGGACACAATCATGAAGTGGAAAGATATTTATTGGATATTTCAAAAAAATTCAACAAATCAACAACTGAAAAATTGGGTGTGCAAAATTATTCAGCCCCCTTAAGTTAATACTTTGTAGCGCCACCTTTTGCTGCGATTACAGCTGTAAGACGCTTGGGGTATGTCTCTATCAGTTTTGCACATCGAGAGACTGACATTTTTTCCCATTCCTCCTTGCAAAACAGCTTGAGCTCAGTGAGGTTGGATGGAGAGCATTTGTGAACAGCAGTTTTCAGTTCTTTCCACAGATTCTCGATTGGATTCAGGTCTGGACTTTGACTTGGCCATTCTAACACCTGGATATGTTTATTTTTGAACCATTCCATTGTAGATTTTGTTTTATGTTTTGGATCATTGTCTTGTTGGAAGACAAATCTCCGTCCCAGTCTCAGGTCTTTTGCAGACTCCATCAGGTTTTCTTCCAGAATGGTCCTGTATTTGGCTCCATCCATCTTCCCATCAATTTTAACCATCTTCCCTGTCCCTGCTGAAGAAAAGCAGGCCCAAACCATGATGCTGCCACCACCATGTTTGACAGTTGGGATGGTGTGTTCAGGGTGATGAGCTGTGTTGCTTTTACGCCAAACATAACGTTTTGCATTGTTGCCAAAAAGTTCAATTTTGGTTTCATCTGACCATAGCACCTTCTTCCACATGTTTGGTGTGTCTCCCAGGTGGCTTGTGGCAAACTTTAAACGACACTTTTTATGGATATCTTTAAGAAATGGCTTTCTTCTTGCCACTCTTCCATAAAGGCCAGATTTGTGCAATATACGACTGATTGTTGTCCTATGGACAGAGTCTCCCACCTCAGCTGTAGATCTCTGCAGTTCATCCAGAGTGATCATGGGCCTCTTGGCTGCATCTCTGATCAGTCTTCTCCTTGTATGAGCTGAAAGTTTAGAGGGACGGCCAGATCTTGGTAGATTTGCAGTGGTCTGATACTCCTTCCATTTCAATATTATCGCTTGCACAGTGCTCCTTGGGATGTTTAAAGCTTGGGAAATATTTTTGTATCCAAATCCGGCTTTAAACTTCTTCACAACAGTATCTCGGACCTGCCTGGTGTGTTCCTTGTTCTTCATGATGCTCTCTGCGCTTTTAACGGACCTCTGAGACTATCACAGTGCAGGTGCATTTATACGGAGACTTGATTACACACAGGTGGATTGTATTTATAATCATTAGTCATTTAGGTCAACATTAGATCATTCAGAGATCCTCACTGAACTTCTGGAGAGAGTTTGCTGCACTGAAAGTAAAGGGGCTGAATAATTTTGCACGCCCAATTTTTCAGTTTTTGATTTGTTAAAAATGTTTTAAATTTCCAATTAAATGTCGTTCCACTTCATGATTGTGTCCCACTTGTTGTTGATTCTTCACAAAAAAATACAGTTTTATATCTTTATGTTTGAAGCCTGAAATGTGGCAAAAGGTCGCAAAGTTCAAGGGGGCCGAATACTTTCGCAAGGCACTGTATGTGCGCAAAACTCAGAGACACAATATTGCACCCCTCAGAGAGACACAGTATCCACACCTCAGAGAGACACAGTATCCACACCTCAGAGAGACACAGTATCCACACCTCAGAGAGACACAGTATCCACACCTCAGAGAGACACAGTATCCACACCTCGGAGAGACACAATATCGCACACCCTTGAGAGACACAGTATCCACACCTCAGAGAGACACAGTATCCACACCTCAGAGAGACACAGTATTCACACCTCAGAGAGACACAATATCACACAACTAAGAGAGACACCATATCTCACACCTCAGAGACACACACCTGTTTTGTCGTTGATTTCTCCAGTCTAAATGAACCTTCAATGTACCTTCACTTTATATATATTGCCAACATATTACCGCACTTATGACATAAAAGTGATAAATACCTGAGTTTTGTTGGTCTCTGGCCTAGAAGGGCGACCTACGACCTAGTAGGGTTGCTTTAAGTGACTTGAATTAGTGGACAGCCATGCTAGATTGCTCCAGTCACATTCCACCCCGATCAACCCATTGGAGACTCCCATGGTAGTTTTCCACTGGCAATTAGGCCTGCTGGAAAACTACAGTCGGGACAAAGGGAACAAAACAACTGGAACGTTAAAGGCCCAATGCAGTAAAAAATGGGATTTGCCCTTGTTTTTAGAAATATTTACACATTATGTCGTGGGAATAATACTGTGACAATTATGATAATGCCCTTTTAGTGTAATAGCTGTTTCAAAAGACTACCTGAAATTTGTGCCTGTTTTAGTGGGATGGAGTTTTGGCCTTCCATGGTGACCTCAACATGTGGTAAATTAGTTAATAGACCAATAGGAAAGAGTGTTCCAAACCTCTCTGCAAATAACAGCAAGTTTTCTGTTTTCCCCTCCTGACTCAGACCACTCCCAGACAGTCCTAGCAAAATTCTTGCTTGAGAAATTGCCATTTGCTAAGAAGCTATTTTTGTTTGTTTTCAATTCAAATTGTCAAAAGTAATCACAGTAAGGTACTTAATTGTTACTCAGAAATTATTTGGTATTGATAATAGTGTATGAAGTGTGTGTGGAACGTGGATTCATCTTGACATTAGACTACTTTTGATGTTTTGAAAACATCTAATATCTTGCGATGCTCTGCCTAAGTTTATAACCCACCAGGTGGCACCATGGTGACTGAACAAGAGACTGTTCCATTTCAAATTAAGTGATTTTACATCTGTGTGAATTACTTTTCAAAGGGAGCACATTTTGTAATTGAACCCAGCCTCTGTCCCAATTGTGGAAACAGCTTTTCTTAATCTTTCCAACCTATGATTCCAACATTTCTGACTTATACTCTTTCTTCCACATGTTGGAACCAAGTCCTGATTTTTGATGGCTTGATTCCAAGACTCTTCTCTAGACCAGGTCTTTCCAGCCCTGTTCCTGGAGAGCTACCGTTTTGTAGGTTTTCACTCCTACCCTAATCTGATGCACCTGGTTCTAATAATGCACTGGTTGATAAAGCTGAATCATGTAAATTACAACTGTGGTTGGAGTGATCCTACAGGAGGGAGGCTCTCCAGGAACAGGGCTGGAGGGATCCTACAGGAGGGAGGCTCTCCAGGAACAGGGTTGGAGTGATCCTACAGGAGGGAGGCTCTCCAGGAACAGGGTTGGAGTGATCCTACAGGAGGGAGGCTCTCCAGGAACAGGGTTGGAGTGATCCTACAGGAGAGAGGCTCTCCAGGAACAGGGCTGGAGGGATCCTACAGGAGGGAGGCTCTCCAGGAACAGGGTTGGAGTGATCCTACAGGAGGGAGGCTCTCCAGGAACAGGGTTGGAGTGATCCTACAGGAGAGAGGCTCTCCAGGAACAGGGCTGGAGGGATCCTACAGGAGGGAGGCTCTCCAGGAACAGGGTTGGAGTGATCCTACAGGAGAGAGGCTCTCCAGGAACAGGGCTGGAGGGATCCTACAGGAGGGAGGCTCTCCAGGAACAGGGTTGGAGTGATCCTACAGGAGAGAGGCTCTCCAGGAACAGGGCTGGAGGGATCCTACAGGAGAGTGGTTCTCCAGGAACAGGGTTGGAGTGATACTACAGGAGGGAGGCTCTCCAGGAACAGGGTTGGAGGGATCCTACAGGAGGGAGGCTCTCCAGGAACAGGGTTGGAGGGATCCTACAGGAGGGAGGCTCTCCAGGAACAGGGTTGGAGTGATCCTACAGGAGAGAGGCTCTCCAGGAACAGGGTTGGAGGGATCCTACAGGAGAGTGGCTCTCCAGGAACAGGGTTGGAGTGATACTACAGGAGGGAGCCTCTCCAGGAACAGGGTTGGAGGGATCCTACAGGAGAGTGGCTCTCCAGGAACAGGGTTGGAGGGATCCTACAGGAGGGAGGCTCTCCAGGAACAGGGTTGGAGTGATCCTACAGGAGGGTGGCTCTCCGGGAACAGGGTTGGAGTGATTCTACAGGAGGGTGGCTCTCCAGGAACAGGGTTGGAGTGATCCTACAGGAGGGAGGCTCTCCAGGAACAGGGTTGCAGCCCTGCTCTAGACTCTCCCATGTAGGCAGGCACACACACACACACACACACACAGTTCCTTCCAAGAGAGCATGACACTCCAACACATGACCCCTACAAGCCGTGTAACAGCCAACAAAGCTGCCATTCATTTCCATAAACACATGTACCCTTATTTATAGAACTGTTCCAAGTCCAGGCCTGACGCACAATCTGGGGATGCCCACAAAGCACCCTAATACAGTTAACAGTCAGGTCATTTGAACTTGACCTCAGACTGGCTTATCCAAATCTACAGCGCTGTTATGGTACTGCATCACTACTAGATCTTGCGAACATCCACTCATCAATTCTGCTCGTGACACGGTGACCTGATTTAAGTCTTGAGCAGTTTGACGCTCTGTTATTCAGGCACTAATTTTGCCATTTGAACCCAAATTCACTTTGTACTCATCTCGTGAATGGAGCTATCACAGTTCAATGGGCTCTTCCACCTGTTCGATAACTTTTCTCCCACAGGAGCTTTGTTGAACAAAAAAGTTTGTGAACAGTCATTCGATTGGATGATAAAAATGTCATTGTATTTAACCAGGTAAAATAAAGTATTTAAGACAAACGGTTGATTTTGAACTGAAAAATACAAAGTTGTTCTTATTATACTTTATTTGGGTCAAATCGTTCATCCACCTGGCCTTAAGAGATCGTGGGGATCGATTTAATTCTCTCTGTTTATCACAAGACAATAACTAGCAGCGTCACACATCCTACCACTGCCACCAGATGTCATAGTTTTTTTGTATTCTCCACAAGTTCACATTGTCGACACGCCTGTTTCAACAACAACAACAGCAGCAACAGAATTGTGGGTTTTTGAACAACAGGAAATTATGTCATGCCGATTTAAGTCTAGGAGAAATAATACGCTCACACTCATAGTAATGACTGGTTACAAAACCATTCTCATACCCCAAAGATGAGCTGAGTTCATATTTCAGAAACCTCTGGCTTATTACATGTCATGTGATTGTATCTGGTTTCTCTCTGGAGTAACCTGACACACTACTAGATTGTGGAATCAATTTTACGTGAGGAAGTTCCTAATATGTATTCTGCATAAGACTATGGAATTCACTCTACATGAGGAAGTTCCTAATATGTATTCTGCACTCCTGGACCGTGGTATTTAATCTATGTGCCATAACAATCAGTTCAAGGGTTTTGAACCAGTCTTTATTATCAATCAATAATTTTGCACAATCACTTTTTTTTAAGGAGTGGTAGTGGAGAGTCACTCTCCTTCCGTATATTTTTTAATGCTTTATTGATAGACAAAGTATTCAGACCCCTTGACTTTTTCCACATTTTGTTACGTTAAAGCCTTATTCTAAAATGGACTAAATAAAATAAAAATCCTCATCAATCTACACACAA
Organism: Oncorhynchus mykiss; assembly: GCF_057628025.1. Classification (NCBI taxonomy): domain Eukaryota; kingdom Metazoa; phylum Chordata; class Actinopteri; order Salmoniformes; family Salmonidae; genus Oncorhynchus; species Oncorhynchus mykiss. The sequence continues at coordinate 32,840,529 of NC_143049.1, forward strand.
TACCCCATAATGACTAAGTGATAACAGGTTTTTAGACATTTTAAAACCAGAAATACCTTATTTACACAAGTATTCAGTCCCTTTACTGTGTGACTTGAAATTGAGCTCAGGTGCATCCTGTTTCCATTGATCTTCCTTGAGATGTTTCCACAACTTGATTGGAGTCCACCAGTGGTAAATTTAAATGATTGCACATCATTTGGAAAGGCACACACCTGTCTATACAAGGTCCCACAGTTGACAGTGCATGTCAGAGCAAAAATGAAGCAATGAGGTTGAAGGAATTGTCTGTAGAACTCCAAGAAAGGACTGTGTCAATGCACAAATCTGGTGAAGGGTACCAAAAAATGTCTGCAGCATTGAAGGTCCGCAAGACAGCAGTGGCCTCCATCATTCTGAAATGGAAGATGTGTGGAACCACCAGTACTCTTCCTAGAGCTGGCCGCCTGACCAAACTGAGCAATCGGGGGAGAAGGGCCTTGGTCAGGGAGGTGACCAAGAACTCAATGATCACTCTGACAGAGCTCCAGAGTTCCTTCCAGAAGGACAACCATCTCTGCAGCACTCCACCAATCAGGCCTTTATGGTAGAGTGGCCAAACGGAAGCCACTCCTCAGTAAAAGGCACATGACAGCACGCTTGGAGTTTGCCAAAAGGCACCTAAAGACTGTCAGACCATTAGACACTGGTCTGATGAAACCAAGATTGAACTCTTTGGCCTGAATACCAAGCGTCACATCTGGAGGAAACCTGGCACCATCCCTACGGTGAAGAATCATGGTGGCAGCATCATGCTGTGGGGATGTTTTTCAGAGGCAGGGATTGGAGGACTAGTCAGGATCGAGGGAAGGATGAACGGAGCAAAGTAGAGAGAGATCCTGCTCAGGATGTCAGGTTGGGTCAAAGGTTCACCTTCCAACAGGACAATGACCCTAAACACACAGGCGAGACAGCGGGTAAGTCTCTGAATGTGCGATGCCTTATGGGACTCACGATCACGGCCAGTTGTGATACAGCCTGGGATCGCACCAGGGTCTGTAGTGACGTCTCTAGCACTGCAGTGCCTTAGACCACTGCGCCACTCGGGAGCCCCTGCAAACATTTCTAAAAACCTGTTTTTGTCATAATGGGGTATTGTGTGTAGATTGATGAAGGGGAAAAAAGCAATTTAATCCATTTTAGAATAAGGTCCATAATGTAACCAAAATTTGGAAAAAGTCAAGGGGTCTGAATACTTTCGGAATGCACTGTATGTGAAGGGAAGACACAAAGAGAAGCACACGAGGATTGGGACCCTGGTCTCCGGCAGGGAGTCTTATATGTGCATAGAGCCGGGAGTGTTACCACTGGACCACAGCTCCCCACACAATCACTTCTTTCACGTGGAAATGTCTACATTTAGTTACACCTAGAAACATCTATATGTTTTTGCTTTTCTCAAACCATGTATTTATTTGGAGGAAAGGCCAAACCAATGTTATTGAGTTACCAATTTTGAAATGAGGAGAAAACCATTGGACTTGTTTGATTTCTCGCCAGGCAAAGATGCCAGATCAACATCAGTTGTTTTTTATTGACTTTAAGTCATTAGCAAACGTGATATACATATTTTTTTCTCGAGTGGGATGTTTTCTACATAGCATCAACCAAGTTGCTCAACCAAGGAAAGGTACTTGAACCCCAGGTTCTATGTGCATGCTTAGAAATGTTGCTGAGTGTATACATTGTGCACATGGAGAGATTATGCAGTGGCGCAGTCGGTACTTTGCACCGGCCTCTGCTGAACTTCAAATTTATGTTAGCTCATGCCTGTATTAAAGCGGCAATAAGCAACTGAAACAATAGCAAAGCATATTCCCCACACCTGTTTTGGTAAAAAGCTGAGGGATGTGGCTGGAGCAATGTTACCACTCTGAAATTCATAGACAGCTATGGCTGCAAGGACTGGCTATCCATGATATCAAAATTATAGATTATAGACACATTTTGTGGGACACGCTGTATATTGTAAATTTCGACTGAGCGACAGACCACACATAATTTAATATCCAACTTTGTATCTCTTTTTTTTTAACAAAAGTAAACGGATATATCTGGTAATTGAACAAAATATTAAGGTGGCCAATAACTGGGGACCGTATGCCGATAATACGGGATGTATTGTTTTTTTGCTAAACCACTTATCAAAAAGCTGATAGTAGTAATATTTCCACTGAAATGTCAAACATGCTAACTGCTAACCCGTTAGCTAGCATTTTCACAACACCAATAATCACAAAACATTGATGGTTTCATCACAAAATAACACTGTTGAAGGTAATATATTTATTCAACGCTGTTGACCGTGCCGATAATACGGGGTGCTACGCTATATTGTTTGTTTACATTTCAACAAACAATATAGTTCTCTGCTGCCAATGACTGGAACGAATTGCAAAAATCACTAACTTTAAGCATCAGCTATCATAGCAGCTTACAGATCATTGCACCTGTACATAGCCCATCTGTAAATAGCCCATCCAACTACCTCATCCCCATGTTGTTATTTATTTTATTTATATATTTTTTGCTCCTTTGTACCCCAGTATCTCTACTTGCACATTCATCTTCTGCACATCTATCACTCCAGTGTTTATTTGCGAAAAGTAAGTAAACTATCTTATATTTTGGATTCTGATGGGATATTACAGTTTAACTAAGTTCATGAGTTCAATATGTTATATTCTTCAAGAATCAATCGGTACATATAATTAATTTACAAGTCCAAAAATGGATGTAGCAACTGCAGATTGCTACATAAAACAGCTAAAAGTTCACTCGATACGGATAGCATGTGATATATCGTAGGGAAAATCGTTAATTTTTATGGTTTAACGGATTGACAGATTTACTAGGAATTTTAATTGAGTCACAGTCTGCCTCTTGCATCATGAGGCATTAAAGGTGAACTGCATGTGTTTCTTCCGGTGCTCATTAAGAAATGCAGCGGCCATTATTGAATCCCAAACAAGAGTTGTCTTTCTGGGTGTGGTTTAATGTGGGTGTTTCTTGGGTGTGTCTTTGCCATTCATTTACAACAAACAAACAAGGGTAGTAGTGAGTAACTTAGTGACAGTGAGGAAAGCTGAGCTAAATTTGCTATGGAGAGAAGTTCTGAAGTTGAAGACTTGTCGCCTCCTGAGTGACCTGCCATCTCAAGATGATCTGCTGATTCAGTTCTATGTGTAGGCTAAAGCCTGCGCTGACCTTGTGTTTAGCCAATCTGACAGAAGCTAGCTAGCTAGCATTGCTTGGGGATAGCTACAGCTGGCTATCCATCTAGCTAGCTGATATTTCTCTGAAAAAATCACAGCTATACCAAGATAGCAAGAAGTACCCGTGTCTGGAATGTGTGTCATGAGACACACCTTCTACAACACCTTGCTACAAAAATAGCTTCCAACTTGAAGTTTTGTCACGTCATGTAATCCCATGATCACATGTTACCGTGAATCGATACCAACAACTGCCAGTTGATTACCTGGTCTTCAGTCAGCTCAGCTGTCAACACAGTTTTCTATAACTGGCTTGTGTTGTCTCGTCTCTCCTTATGTCCACTGTTAGATCTTTCCCTAATATACCTACAGGTGTAGGCTACATGTGGACATTGCACAACACAGGAGGCTGCTGAGGGGAACAGCTCATAATAATGGCCAAAATGTAGTGAATGGAATTTGGAATATGGAATATGGAAACCATGTGTTCAATGTATACTGAACAAAAATATAAACGCAACATGCAACAATTTCAACGATTTTACACAGTTACAGTTCATATAAGGAAATCAGTCAATTGAAATAAATTCATTAGGTCCGAATCTATGGATTTCTCATGACTGGGCAGGGGCCCACCCACTGGGGAGCCAGGCTCACCCACTGGGGAGCCAGGCCCAGTCAATCATAATACATTTTTAAAGACAGAAACAATCCTCTCAGAAACACTCCACTCTCTCCCAGACATCTGTATAAACCTGTCTTTTAGTCAGGGGACTCCATGACAAAACACCTCTCCTGTCCTCCATCTGTAGAAAAACAAGGTAGAGTTGGTACACACAGCACTGATTACATTATCAGTGGTTGTTAGCTATATTCCAGGACAGTATTTTAGTAGATAGTATTTTGACCTATGACCAGATCAAAAGTGACCAACCTGAAGTGGTCACGTACTTCCTCAGCCTTCTGTTCCTGATATGGTAGGGGTGTTCCCACGACACTGCCGATCAGCAAATCCACCAAACTGTTCAAATAGAGAGACTCATAAAACCATCATTGTGTAGTAAAACCATGAAAAGTAGTGCACCTAAGCTGAGACCTGGTGTTTGGAGGTTTTTCAAATGTAAACCCAATGTAAGTGTTATGATACACTGAATATATTTCAAAACAGAATGGATGTACTCTGAAACACCCAAAGTGGTTCTTCAATGTGAGTCATTGAGTTTTTAAGAGAGTGGTGTGAAAACACAAAATGTAGCCAAACACAAAATGTTTTGGCAGACTGTCTCTCATATAATGAAATGGTTTTAAATTGCAAATGGTTTTTAAAGCATAAATATTGATTGATTATAAATATCGATTTGATTTTCTGTCAATATTTTAATTAACATTTTAAATAATGTTAATATCTTTTTTCCTAGGGTAGACTTTGGCACTAATTATAGGCTACAGTTGCCAGGCAACTTTGTGAGTTTATAAATATTGTTACAATCAAAATGTTCAGGGCCACACTACCAGTCAAAGGTTTTAGAACACCTACTCATTCAAGGGTTTTTCTTTATTTGTACTATTTTCCACATTGTAGAATAATAGTCAAGACATTAAAACTATGAAATAACACATATGGAATTATGTAGTTATCAAAAAAGTGTTAAACAAATCAAAATCTAATTTATATTTAATATAATGTATATTTATACTTCAAATAACCACCCTTTGCCTTGATGACAGCTTTGCACACTCTTGGCATTCTTTCAATCTCAACCAGCTTCACCTGGAATGCTTTTCCAACAGTATTGAAGGAGTTCCCACATATGCTAAGCACACTGTTGGCTGCTTTTCCTTCACTCTGCGGTCCGACTCATCCCAAACCATCTCAATTTGGTTGAGGTCAGGGGATTGTGGAGGCCAGGTCATCTGATGGAGTGCTGCAAAGCACCATCACACCTCCTCCTCCATGCTTCATTGTCGGAACCACACATGAGGAGATCATCTGTTCACCTACTCTACATCTCATAAAGACACAGCGGTTGGAACCAAAAATCGCAAATTTGGACTCATCAGACCAAAGGACAGATTTCCACCGGTCTAATGTCCATTTCTATAGGGCTATCTTCTGTATACCACCCCTACCTTGTCACAACACAACTGATTGGCTCAAATGCATTAAGAAGGAAAGAAATTCCACAAATGAACTTTTAACAAGGCACACCTGTGAATTGAAATTACTTCCAGGTGACTACCTCATGAAGCTGGTTGAGAGAATGCCGAAAGCTGTGCAAAGCTGTCATCAAGGCAAAGGGTGACTACTTTTAAGAATCTCAAATATATTTTGATTTGTTTAACACTTTTTTGGTTACTACATGATTCCATGTGTTATTTCATAGTTTTGGTACCTTACATACAGATCTTTCTAAATATACAAATGTCTATCAATATAAAAATGTTTAAGACCTTTTAATGTTTTGTCGTTTTATAATTTGCAAATAGAAAATAAAGCATTTGAAGCTTCAATCATATCTTGAAAAAGTAATTTTATACTCATGAATTATTATCCTGGACAAACGTATTAATTTGTAATTTCACAACAACAAAAAATTCTCATGTCCTTTTGTTTGAACATAATACTGTACATTTGACCTTTTAGAATTACTGATGAGGAGTTTATCAACACACCATATAAGATCAGGGAATATACAAAAAGAGGAGGAACTCCCATTTACAGTACTTGGAAACTCCAGAAGAAGGGATTTAATTCTGCACTAGACAGGATTCAAAACACCATCTTAGTGTTTAGGAGCTTTAGAGAGAGGAAACAACGCCAAAAGAGAAGGGATTTAATTCTGCACTAGACAGGATTCAAAACAGCATCTTAGTGTTTAGGAGCTCTAGAGAGAGGAAACAACGCCAACAGAGAAGGAATTTAATTCTGCACTAGACAGGATTCAAAACAGCATCATAGTGTTTAGGAGCTTTAGAGAGAGGAAACAACGCCAAAAGAGAAGGAATTTAATTCTGCACTACACAGGACTCGAAACACTGTAATAATGTTTTCAAGCTTTTCCGGGTTAGTGCTCCCAGTCTTTGGCAAGATGTTGCACAACTCTTGACTATTTGGTGTTACAACACACCATGTCATGTTTCATAACACCTCAGGATGAATGTTTCTTAAATCTGGCCCAATACCATCCCAACCATGTGTTTCAATACTCAAGTTAAAGGAAAACCTCACCCATTTGATTCATTAGTCCATTGCTAATATAGTCCCAAAATATTTTGGTTGTCAGCAATCAAGTTTTCAAGATATGTAACTTTCAAAATACAGAAATATATATATTTTTGAAAGAGTTTTTGGATGGAGTTTTCCTTTTAAGGTTTTGTCTCGTTTAACTCAGTTGCCGATTGTTTTAGTTTTACAAAGCACTTAATTTTTGTTCTGTAAGTAGTGTTGCTGAATGCTTGCTGCCACATATTTGTATCATGTTAGCTAAAAAGACTGGTACTCAGGCTAGACAAGTACCATCCTTCATTTATTTTTACCATAGAAAATACACAATAGATTGTTTAAGAGAACAGGGATGTTGTTTTAGCACTAGTAGCAGATGAAGCCCCCAAATGCTAGATAGCTAGTGCTAACCAACCTTGATCATGACTCCCAATTCCATTACAGTAAAGGCAGAAAACCGCCAGGGACTGAGTTATTGAGAGCAAGTACTAACCCAAACAACATGCGTATTCTCATAAAAGTAGATTGCTACCTAACTTCCAAATCTGGTTAAGTTATCAATATCTTTGTCCGAGGGATCTTCTTAGCAAACCAGTTCCAGTGGAAAATGTATTGACAGCAAGCCAGCTAACGTTACATCTAATCGTCAGTTGGCTATGCAAATTTCCTCTATATGATTTTACACATTAGCCAGAGGCTATGTACTTATCTAGTTAAATCACAGTATCATAGCTAGCTACTCACCACAGACCAGTCACAGTCATCATGTCGTATGTTTGTTATATGTAATCCATTCTTTGCCATATTGTTGAATGCGTTAGAACTTTGCACCAACTTTACGGAAGTCCATTTTCACTCCTATGCCAAGCAAGTGTGTGTGCGTTGCAGACTTGAAAACATGTCCACAACACATGGCAGCTGGGGCCGGACCACATCTTGTTGTCTCTGGGCAATTGGACATCATTGGCAAAAGCTGGCATGTCAGTAATCCATACCCCACCCATACATACACATTGTGACACATTCAGTTACAAATCTCGTTTTGGACAAGACTGATTTTATGAACAACATGATCCTATTTACACTTTGTATTCAATTTGGACATTGTAATTAATGTTTCTGACTCATATTGATGACCCACGGGCTGTTTATAACCAAAAAAGTTGGTTCTAGTAGGCAGTTCCCCTTTAAAACTTCTTATGGATCAAATCCTGATGGCGGGATCGACTTGACAACATACGATGAAATGTCAGAGCGCCAAATTCAAATTAAATTATTAGAAATATTTCACTTTCATACAATCACAAGTGCAATACACCAAAATAATGCTTAACATCTTGTTAATCCAGCCACTGTGTCAGATTTCAAAAAGGCTTTACGGAGAAAGCAAACCATGCTATTATCTGAGGACAGCACCCCATCATACAAACACATGACAATCATAATTCAACCTGCCAGGTGAAACACAAAACTCAGAAATAATATAATTCATGCCTTACCTTTGAAGATCTTCTTCTGTTGGCACTCCAATATGTCCCATAAACATCACAAATGGTCCTTTTGTTTGATTAATTCCGTCATTATATCCCCAAAATGTCCATTTATTTGGCGCATTTGATTCAGAAAAACACTGGTTCCAACTCGCCCAACATGACTACAAATGATCTAATAAATGACCTGTAATCTTGGTCCAAACATTTCAAACAACTTTCCTAATCCAACTATTTTAAAACGTAAATAATCAATAACATTTAAGATGGGATAAACTGTGTTCAATAGCAGATAAAATCAAAGTGGAGCGAGCTTCAGGTCGTGCGCCTCAGGTCGTGGGCCCCAAACAAAAGATTCCACTAGGCTCAACTCCCAGAAAGGAAAGGGCTACTTCTTCATTACGCAAAGGAAAAACATCAACCAATTTCTAAAGACTGTCGACATCTAGTGGAAGCCATAGGAACTGCAATCATATTTCTATTAAAACAGGCTTGCCATAAAAACCTAATGGAAAACAGATTGACCTCAATTTTTGTCCCCCCTGGTTGGATTGTGCTTGGGGTTTCGCCTGCCAAAACAATTCTGTTTAACTCACAGACATTATTCAAACAGTTTTAGAAACTTCAGAGTGTTTTCTATCCAAATCTACTAATAATATGCATATCTTAGCTTTAGGCCTGAGTAGCAGGCAGTTTACTTTGGGCGCGCTTTTCATCCGGATGTGAAAATACTGCCCCCTATCTCAGAGAGGTTATTCAAGTGTGCCTCCTGTTTTCTCCCAAGGGAAATCTACATAGAAGGTAAATAAAAAGATGTATGAAAAGGAAGAGGATGTGAAGTTTAATGTTTCGACTTTGTTGTACCTAGTGTATATGCTCTGCTTTTTGCTGAATGAAAGGTCAAATAAAGAGTGTTTAAAAGTATTTCTCAGAGTTTCACATGTTAATTATTTAACAATACTTCACATGCCTGCAATTACATCTGTTGTTGTTATTTGAGGGGGAGGAGGGTTATGATGAGCCAAGAAAGTTGTACTCAGCTATTATTTGAGACATTTCTAGGTCATATTCTTCAAAACAACAAGTTGAAATGGATGAACTATTACAGCGGCTCAAACAGTTTCTTAACCACAGGAGAACAGTTGATCACCTTGAGGCAATATGTGAACGCTCCACAGGTATGCAGAGCCTATAGGCGTGGCATTTCACATGACATGTGCACACATGGAGATATACAGTGTGGTTTTACCCTCCTATATATCAAATGAATGCCTGTCTGTAGATCTCCTGAGGACAGGATTGATGCAGGTTAAAGTTAAATCCATATAGATTGCATATGGCATATCATGAACAAATATAATGTATCTTTACCATATCTTTTTAATGGCTATAGTAACTGTTAAAGACAGTTGAACATGAAACCTTATGCAATATTTAAAAAGGCCTCCTGGCATTCTGCATTACGTAATGATACACCATCATGTACATTTTTTGTGTGCCTGTTGCTCTGTATTATCATTATTGTTATTGTAAATGCCCAGCATTCTGTCTTTTAAAGGTAAAGCATTACTTTACAGCTCAGTTTAATTCTTAAATCATAAATAATAACGTTTTGAAGTATCTGCCCTATAGCTAGGAGATATAAGAAAGCTCAGGAAATATGTAAATATATTTTTACACATATTTAACCACTTTATTTTTTTTTACTAGATTGACACAATAGACTCTAGGGGGTTTTAAGCTGGTACTTAATTGTTATTACCATGGTAACAATGGATACGTTCTGGTACTTACCTCAAACTCAAATATATTTGCTTATCTCAAAGAAACCAAAATGTAATTACAATGCAATATTAGGTCACGTAATTACTTAGTAACTACCTGGTACACAAAGTTCCTTAAAAGAAAAAGAAGAAAAAGAAGAAGCATTACCAAGAAAAAAGGAAAAAAATCAGACCTACATTGAGGATTCATGAGGTTCTTTTTTATTGAGAGAATTTAACAACAAATCACTTTCAAATGTATGCAATAATTCTGTCATCCTGGCCAATTTTGTAAGGTTTAAATATTCTCTGCAGAATCATTGCTCTGAAGCTTTGGACTTTTTTACCTTCACACTATCCGTAACGAATGAGCGGGTGTTTTGCAAACATGACCTTTGACCTCTGTCAGGTAACTATGCACCTAGGTAAAGTTTGTGAGATGGGGCATGTAGATACTTTCAAATATCTACAGTTCAAGGGTGGAGCAGGGAAGCTCTCTCACACAGCTCAAACTGGTTTCAAACAAATATACTTTCAGACCAACACAACAGACTATACAGTGCATTCAAAAGTATTCAGACCCCTTGACTTTTTCCACATTTTGTTACGTTACATTCTAAGGTGGATTAAATTGTTTTTTTCCCCCTCAACAATCTACACACAATACCCCATAATGACAAAGCAAAAACAGTTTTAAAAATATATTTTAGCAAATATAAAAATAAACTGAAATATCACATTTACATAAGTGTTCAGACCCTTTACTCAGTACTTTGTTGAAGCACCTTTGGCAGCAATTACAGCCTCAAGTCTTCTTGGGTATGATGCTACAAGCTTGGCACACCTGTATTTGGGGAGTTTCTCCCATTCTTCTATGCAGATCCTCTCAAGGTCTGTCAGGTTGGATGGGGAGTGTTGATGCACGGCTATTTTCAAGTCTCTCCAGAGATGTTCAAGTCCGGGCTCTGGCTGGGCCACTCAAGGACATTCAGAGACTTGTCACAAAGCCACTCCTGCGTTGTCTTGGCTGTGTGCTTAGAGTTGTTGTCCTGTTGGAAGTTGAACCTTCACCTCAGTCTGAGGTCCTGAGCACTCTGGAGCAGGTTTTCATCAAGGATCTCTCTGTACTCTACTTCGTTCTTCATTCCCTCAATCCTGACTAGTCTCACAGCCCCTGCCGCTGAAAAACATCCCCACAGCATGATGATGCCACCACCATGCTTCACCTTAGGGGTGGTGTCAGGTTTCCTCCAGATGTGACGCTTGGCATTCAAGCCAAAGAGTTCAATCTTGTTTCAGAGAATCTTGTTTCTCATGGTCTGAGAGTCTTTAGGTGACTTTGGCAAACTACAAGCGGGCTGTCATGTGCCGTTTACTGAGGAGTGGCTTCCGTCTGGCCACTCTACCATAAAGGCCTGATTGGTGGAGTGCTGCAGAGATGGTTGTCCTTCTGGAAGGTTCTCCCATCTCCATAAAGGAACTCTGGAGCTCTGTCAGAGTGACCATCGGGTTCTTGGTCACCTCCCTGACCAAGGCCCTTCTCCCCTGATTGCTCAGTTTGGCTAGGTGGTCAGCTCTAGGAAGAGTCTTGGTGGTTCCAAACTTCTTCCATTTAAGAATGATGGAGGCCACTGTGTTCTTGGGGACCTTCAATGCTGCAGAAATGTTTTGCTACCCTTCCCCAGATCTGTGCCTCGACACAATCCTGTCTCGGAGATCTAGGGACAATTCCTTCGACCTCATGGCTTGGTTTTTGCTCTGACAAGCACTGTCAACTGTGGGGACTTATATAGATAGGCGTGTGCCTTTCTAAATCATGTCCAATCAATTGAATTTACCACAGGTGGCACAATTAAGTTTTAGAAACATCTCAAGGACGATCAATTTCGAGTCTCATTGCAAATGGTCACAATACTTATGTAAATAAGGTATTTTTATTTTTTATACATTTGCAAACATTTCCAAAAATTGTGTGTAGATTGATGAGGATTTCTTTTTAAATCCATTTTAGAATAAGGATGTAACGTAACGAACTGTGGAAAAAGTAAATCGGCCTGAATACTTTCCGAATGAGCTGTAAGTCTTGACATGTCAATCTGGTAAATACACCACTCTCTTACCATCATGTAACTAGTAGCTTTATGTCACTTTAGTACTGTTGTTCCTAATCTAGAATATCCTGAGGCAATAATGTGTTTGCCTCCCTCAACAATGTCTATAGAGAATTATACATTTTCATATAATCAAAACAGAGATGTGCCTATGGAATTTTGTTGTAAAATATACAGTATGCTCATTTTTTGTTAACATCTTATTTTGCTGCCTTGTGTTTTTGTCAATCTGAACCTTTGACCTTGAAGTGCTTGAACATTCTCCTTGACGTCACAACCAATTTAGAAAGACTTTGTCTTGTCTAAACTACACTAAGTCCATGACCATAAAAGACCATTATAAACACATTGTATATTCTATTTGTATGAACATAATGTACATGATGTAATGTCATGATGAGATGTTTCCTGCATTGTGATAGAAGATATGTGGTTCGTGGCAGACAAAACTAGCCTCATCCTTTAACACGCTTCTCTTTTGAACTGCTAATGTTTTTTATACATACCAACAGTGTTACAACCCTCTTACATCATGCCTCAAATAGACACTAAACAACACCAACAATAATTGATTTCAAGATACAGGAAACTGCATATTTTCAGCTGTCTAGTAGCCCTACTTTGATGAGCATTAAGAAAACTAAGTTTCTCACACTCAACATTGACTGATTCCTCTTATGTTGTCTGAGACAAAATCAATTTGTCTCTTGCATACGTTTAACTTCAAGTGTATTTTTCATTGGCCTGACTCTCTGTACGTTAAGGTTTAGCTCCTACTTCTGATATAGGAATGGAAGGGGCCAGAAGATGAACAGTTCTGGTGCATGTTCATCTTGCAGCTCTCAGGAAAGATGGCTGCCTCGCTGTCACTGTGGTGAGTGGGAGGAAGACAAAACAGCTGCACACCAGTGGGACTTTGAAACCTCACAAACCCTGACTATTGGTCTTTTGCTTGAGTAAGTATTTCCCACAAGCTGTGTATTTATGGGTTTCTTCTTGCCCATGTTCAATTATACCAAAGTCTCGAAAGAATGCTGCTAAGATGATTAAACCACATGATGTTTCAACCACTAAAGATAAGCGAGGACAACATAGGCCTTTGGAGGAGACATCACGTCCTAGAAATAGAACTATCAGTTACCATAGTCGCCTAAACCTCTTTACCTTTTGTTTATGTATGTAAGTTTGAGAACAGCTGGAGGAGATGTTCCCACTTCAAATGCTTTAATTAAAATATTTTTGTTTTAATCCCTTGCATATTACGCACAGAGTAGCATTTCAATTAACATTTCAGCTGGTGTTTGTTATTAACTAAGCAAGTATGTAGTAACAATTAATATTTTGCTGTTACTTGCTTTAAAAAAATCAGCCAAAATTATCTCAAATTGATTGTGAAGCTCAACAAGGTCACTTAGTCACTTAAAGAGGATTTGAACATGATGCGCGAAAAATGCTAATATCAGTCCCAAGACTTGAATGGGTTTTGTGCCACAAATGCTAGAACATTAGCATCTGGAAACAGTGCCAGGGACACAAAACCAAAGCATGGATTGCTGTCATAGCTTGTCCATAGACTGCTTACAGGGTAAGGAAACCAATATGTAATTTTGTCATTTGAGTGAACTATCCCTTTAATTACAGGTAGGATATGGTAAGTAATAATGTTTATTTTAATAAGAAACAAGAATCATCATTATGAAATGAACCTTTTACATGGCTATAACATTTCCTCTACCATCTCAGCCACATCATTGTGATGTTTTGCCAAACTTGCCAAGGTTAGTTACCACACTCCCTCTTAGATTAGCCTACTCAAGAATCATAATATAGATTAGAATGCAGATAAAAATTGCCAACCCAGAGAGTGCTTTTCCCAAATGTTTTAGAACTCATAGCTAGAATTGCATCAGTGTCATATGTTGCATATGGCTTCTTGAATTAGCTCTGTTGTAAAGAATGAGGAAGCATGTCCGGCATCCCTTTGGTCTTCGTTTCTCTCCATTTGACCAAAAATGAAATCTCTGAGATTCTGGAGTGAGGCAATAGTGGCTTTAACAGACAGCATAAATATCTGATTAAAAAAGCACTATTGTATTGTATGTAAGTATCTTATAATGGGATGTTTGGGTTGGCCATGTGTTATTTCATGTATTAATTATATTGTATTTAATGTATACAAATATGTCAATATTTTCCTGTTATTAGGCTATTTGCTTATCCGAATAGATTGATTTTAGTATTTTACTTTACAAATACCAATAAGCACTACTTTACAACAAGCATTTACTTTACAATAAGCATTTACTTTACAATAAGCATTTACTTTACAATAAGCATTTACTTTACAACAAGCATTTACTTTACAATAAGCATTTCATTTACAATAAGCATTTACTTTACAATTAGCATTATTGTACTCTTTTCTTTCTATTATCATTATGTCACAATGTGTCATAATGCATGTTGTTCAACTAAAAATATAATAAGGCTTTCATTACTAATAAAGTTAACACATTTCAAAATGACAACTGAGTTAGACAAACGTGATCTAAAAGCCACAGTTGTTGCTGCTGTTGTCACACGTGAAGATTTGGAGATTTATCTAGAGGATGTGGTGTCAAAGAGCTGATTTAGAGAGAAAACATTGCTGTTTTCATGCCTGCTCCACGTCAACAACAAACATCAGAGAAGAAAAATAATATTGCGAAAAGCAAAGCTTCTGAATCAGCATTAGGTGCTATCTGAAAGTCAGACTCACTCACTCACTCACTCACTCACACACACACAATGTTACTTCATTTCAAGTATATATTGTAGCTTACGAAACAGTGATTTCAAGCAAATAAGGTTCACTACAGATGGGGGCTACACAATGAGAATATCACCTTTGTTAACATTTTGCCTGGCACCTTAATAGATTAGGCTACTCAAGTTCAATCAGTGGAGGCTGCTGAGGAGAGGACGGCTAATAATAATGGCTGGAATAGAGTCAATGGAATGGTATCAAACGTGGATTCCATGTGGTTGATCAAATCCATTCAAATGTATTTATAGAGCCCTTCTTACATCAGCTGATATCTCAAGGTGCTGTACAGAAACTCAGCCTAAAACCCCAAACAGCTAGCAATGTAGGGGTAGAAGCACGGTGGCCAGGAAAAACACCCTAGAAAGGCCAAAACGTAGAGAGGAACCAGGCTATGAGGGGTGGCCAGTCCTCTTCTGGCTGTGCCAGGTGCAGATTATAACAGAACATGGCCAAGATGTTAAAATGTTCATAAATGACCAGCATGGTCAAATAATAATAATCACAGTAGTTGTCGAGGGTGCAACAGGTCAGCACATCAGGAGTAAATGTCAGTTGGCTTTTCATAGCCGATCATTGTTAGTATCTCTACCGCTCCTGCTGTCTCTAGAGAGTTGAAAACAGCAGGTCTGGGACAGGTAGCACGTCTGGTGAATGATACCATTCAATTGACTCCATTCCAGGAATTACTATGAGCCTTCCTCCCCTCAGCAGCTTCCACTGAGTTGAATAGATGAAATAGCATAAACACAGGTGAAAGTTCACACCTCATTTAGTGGTTCAAGCTGCCTACTGGACAGGCTATTGACCTTTAAAGGGCTGATTTAAATATTTGTGTCCCTATCTCTTGATTGACTGAGGGTGCAAGGGGATAATGTCAACAACTCATGTAAAAGTACCAGTGAATAACCAGGATTAAGTAAATCAAGTAAATAATAAATAAGTAAATAATCCATGAATACATTCATGGAAAGTGAAAGACTAAAGTTACATACACGGGATGCTTTAGTGAATTTCAGAATGTCTGGAATAGAAAAGGCAGAAATAAAACAATTCAATAAACATCATAAACATCCCACAGAGCCGTGCGCATTACTATAGCGCATAAACCATTGCTGCCGTTGGAGCTCTTGCGCAAGAGTTTTACGCACGCCTTTAGGTGGATATTTCTGTAAAGGCAATTCTTCACACCATATTTTTGGCTGCGCTTACTATTAACTACTACTATAAACACAGAGTCCAATTAACTTACAACGTTTGACATTGCTTGCCATTGTGGTGCTTTTCTATTTCCAAAGTCTAGCGTGCGCAACCATCAACGATTATAACGTTCATTATTGAGTCCCCCAAAATACAAAATTAATGTAATCACTCGCACTTTCACACAAAAGCGCACGGAAAATGTTTTAAAATCCCAGGTCGATAGCTGAACGTGACGAAGTCAACAAAGTCAGGTCTGACGATGTTCGTCCACAATTATTAGTGGTAGGATTACGCGTAAAAGTAAAAACAAGTATCTAACAACAAGCCACCTATCGCCTGATTTATAGAACAAATGCTCATGCGCAGACCGTGCTCGTGTCTAGCCTCGTGAACGAGCTCAAATTCTTCGAGGTCTACATAATGGTCAGGTGACCTTGTATTTTGACAGTTCCACTTTGGAGGGAGAATAGAGCAAGAATAAAATAGTTGTCATAGTTCAAATCCATATCACCGTTTATTTTCGAATCTGAATCAATAGTATATTGTGTGTAATTTACTGTCTAAATTGAATATCCAAATATATTTCCTGTAATGACGATAAAACGAAACCGACAACATCATGTACGATCCTCACTGTTTTGGAAATGGTATGGCCCTCTGGTAGAATTCCGAGAATTAAGCCCTTGAGTTTCTTAGAACGGCATTCTCAGAACTGGTGATGCACGAAGTTTCCAGGAAAGTTTTACAAGGTGATTTTTTCCCCCATTATTTGACAGTATTATACCAGAAGTTACTTGTAGTGGTAGACATGCGTTGTGGCTCATTGGCTTTATTGATCAAATTTAAATACTTAAAAATATTTATGTTTTCTTTCGTTTTGTGAACAGTGGGGTTTCTTAGACTGCAGTTACTATACTTTTTGCTGATGTTTATGTTTGATGCATGGTCAGGTAGTTTAGTATCTCCTCTGCTTAAGCAGCATGTATGTGAGAAATGTACTCGGAAGTTCGTCTTTCATTGCGAAACTATATATATTTTCATTGCCTATGCTCTCACTTTTTGATCATGTTGGTTTATCGAATATATAGATATTATCGCGAGATAATATATTAGTCTTAATGTGCTGTTGGTTTGTAGCCTATCCTACTGTACAGAAAGATTACATTTGGGTTATATAGTTAATCAAAGTAATCTTTCCGGGCAGTATGAATTTAATATTCTCAAAAAGTATTTATCTGTAATAGTCGTTAAATATCAGTAAACGAATAGCAAGAAAAGTAGCGCAACAGGGCGAGCCAGTCTGGTTAGATCACTGCGTACTACTTTCCAGCTTTGCGCACTGTTTTCCTCTCTTGTGGTGCTTTCATTTCGCTGGTAGATTTCGACTGAACGATCGGTAGTGAGTCAAAAACAAGTCTAACAAAATGTTGACGCAGATGTACATTCTTGATCTGTTTTCATGGAATGTTATTATCAATAACTGCCTATTAATTTTGTACTAAACTTATAGGGAGCTTCAGTGCAATGTGTAGGCCTATGTGCACATGCATTTGAAACTCCTAAAATCCTACACCCTATTTTACGCATAGGTCTACTTTGCCATATTCAATTTTTTTTGGAGTACTCTTTTCAAGGTAAAAATAAATTGGGTCTAACCAGTGTGAAATGTCATGGGTTAAACAAGGTGGCTTTCCACTTCTAGACCTTCGAAAAGCAGGAAGCCTATTTAGAAGCAACCTAATCTGTGCGCACCCAAGACGGAATGTACTCAATGCGAGACACGTTCCAAGCGCGAAACTCGGGCTCCTCTTGAGGTGCAGTCAGTATTCGTGGGCTTGGATATATGCCAAAAGCAAATCGGTCATAACCGAATATGATTGGTTACATACACGTGTTTAGCAGATGCTATTACGGGCTATTAACGGATGAAATTGGTTTTAAACGTGTGCTTTTCTCAAACTGTTTCTAAGTAATGTAGCCTATAGTAAAACATTTGTAGTAGAGTAAAACTCACAATTTCTTAAAGTACAAATGTTTTATTTTTAAGCTTATTGTTTTTGGTAGGTCTAACAGCAATATGTAACCTGCAATGTGCACAAACAAATAGCCTAACTTGTTCACTGTAGCCTGTACAAGTCTACTTTCCCACTGGCCACAACAATCATCATGGCTTGTCACTGTTATGAACACCAGTTCAATGCCTCTAAGATGCAGTCTATACCCTATAGTAGTTGACACGGTTAGTAATATCAGTCTGTGGCCTCACTCGCAGAAACGTGGTCCACTTTCCCCAAATTATTTTTTACTTTGTTGGACTTTGAAATGGCGCCACCTATTGAGGAAATATTTCTGACTTGCCAACATCAATGGGAATAGAATGATAGTGCCATGTCCTCATATATAGAATATTACATATTTAAATCAAATCAAAAGGAACAACTTTGCTTACTTTATGTTAAAATCATCCTGCAACTCTCACAACCTGTGTTTGTCAGATTGTCTATAATTTACAAGGTATTTCCCATGTTTCCTCAGATTCTGACACCATGGCCTCATTGGCAGATGGCTGCATTCAATTTACCCGCCATGCCGGTGATGTTCTGCTCAACTTCAACCGCCTCCGCAGCAGAAATATCCTGACGGACGTCACTATCCAGATTAACGGTCAGCACTTCTGCGCTCACAAGACGGTCCTCGTGGCTTGCAGGTACGTTCAAGACCAACTACCATTTTTTTTTAGGCCAATCATCCTTCTTGTGCAATAGGATTGTCATTGTGAGAGAAGGGGCATAATCATAACATTTTTTTTATTTTGATAGTGGACTTTTTTACTCCATATTCACGGACCCCCTGAAGAGTAACCTGAGTGCCATCAGCTTGGACCCTGAAGTTGACCCTGATGGTTTTGCCATCCTGCTGGACTTCATGTACACCTCCACCCTGACCCTGAAGGACAGCCTCGTTCTGGTTACCATGAACACAGCCTCTTACCTCCAGATGGAACATGTGGTGGACACCTGTCGCAGGTTCATCAAGTCCAGGTACGGAAAAAATGCATAATTGCTCATCTATTTATTCTTGGTCTGTAGCCTACTAGTACATGGAACCTTTCCTGGTTAGTTCTGGGAATATTTCCAGGCCCTATTTTTCTTATTCCCATCTGAATAGTATCAGTTTGGAACTAAATGGTTGCTGTTCCTTACTTCCTGCCCTTTTAGAGAGCAGTCTTTGAGTCTGCAGAGAGAGGAGGTACTGGCCAGCCCGATGCATCTCTCTCAGGACCTCCCTGCTTTCAGGGTTCTGGATAGGGTGGCGACCAGCCCCAGTCACACATCCATATCTCCCCTCAGAGACTGGAGGAGCTACTGCCCCAGTGTTTTCAGTGGTATCAATGCTTCAGGTAGCTCCCACCACGTCCACGGAAAACACATCCCCATCAGAAAAATGTCAGATGCCTGCAATGTCAGTGACATTCCCAAAGGGGGCGCCATCTTTCAGAAACTCTGCTCTACCTTGAATCGCACAGAGACCACCATCATACACCACCCTTTGTCATCCGACTCCTCATCCTCCTCAGTTACGACCATCTGCCCTCTCCCCTGCTCCAGCCGTCAGTCGGGGCCACTTGGGAGCCTCCAGGGGCCTGAACACAGAGGGGCCTCCCCCATGGAGGAGGACAGGAACCCGTACCCACAGCCCAGCTCCCTCAGCCTGTCCCCAGGCTGCACCAAAGGGGTGATCTGCAGTCCTCAGAGCCCTCTTCGTTCTGACTGCCAACCCAACTCCCCCACTGAGTCCAGTGGCTGCAGCAGGAACACAGTCCCGGCCCTGACCCAGCCATCCGGCTGCTCCCAGGAGCCCAAGGCCCGCAACTGGAAGAAGTACAAGTTTATCGTTATGAACCAGACCTCTGGGGAGAAGGAGGATGAGTCCCAGGTAGGGAGTGTTGAGGCTGGGGACTGCTCTCCTCCGCAGGGCCGCTACAGGACCAGTGGATCAGAGGGATCCGTTGAAGAACTCCAGACTGGAGAGATGGTCAACGAGCATTGGGAAGAGGTCCTTGTGCCACAGGCCAGCCATCGCAGTGTTAGGCAGCAGAGATGCTCCTCCTGTGGTACGGACGCCCCTCAGCACCTGGAGGTGTGTTCCCACTCCCCTGGGTCCTACACGGGGGAGGACACCAATGAGCTGCACTCTGAGTACTCCGACTCAAGCGGTGGTGAGTAGTGTGTTTCAGTGAGTGTGGCCGATTCAATAAATGTTGACACAGTATAGTTCCATTCATGCTGTTACACTTTTAATTGACTAAATCTCAATGTTTCCGTTGCAGAGAATGGTTCCTACTTCTGCAACGAGTGCGACGCAAAGTTTGCGGAAGCGGACTCCCTGAAAGGACACATGCTCCAGGTCCATGCTGATAAGCCATACAAGTGTGACCGATGCCAGGCTGCCTTCCGTTACAAAGGGAACCTTGCCAGCCACAAGACTGTCCACACTGGTAAGACTTCTGTTACATCTTAACTCATATCTGTCCTGTCAAACTAATAAGGTCATTATGTTGTCTTCAGAAGTGGGATCCGTATGACTAAGAACAGTGTATTTACAGGGTTCTGGGTGGCATCAGTGTCATGGTTTCTTTATGCCTCTTGTAATTCCAGGAGAGAAACCATACCGCTGTAACATCTGCGGCGCTCAGTTCAACCGGCCGGCCAACCTCAAGACCCACACCCGCATCCACTCGGGAGAGAAGCCGTACAAGTGTGAAACGTGTGGCTCTTGCTTCGTACAGGTGAGGAAACCGCTATGAGCTGTCATTCACTCATGAAGGACAAATATATAATTAATATATAATTATGTATTTCGTTCCTAGGTAGCTCACCTCCGGGCCCATGTGCTGATCCACACAGGGGAGAAGCCTTATCCCTGTGAGATCTGTGGGACGCACTTCCGCCATCTTCAGACCCTCAAGAGCCACTTACGGATCCACACAGGAGAAAAGCCATACCACGTAAGCGCCTTGTCTTTCCCTTCACATGGCCCAGTGTGTATCTGGTTAATTTGGACTGCTTCCTCTAATCCCATTCCTGGCTTCCTGTGACTGCCTATCAATAGCCTAAACTGAGGACCCAGGGCCTCCGCTTAAATGCATAGTGGCTATAGCCTTTGTCCTCCTGCTAATCCTGCGTTTAATGTATGAATGAACCCATTGAGAGGCAGTTTGATTCAATTAGTGACTCATTGCGTTCATTCTTTTTCTTCCTCAGTGCGAGAAATGTGACCTTCACTTTCGCCACAAGAGCCAGTTGAGGCTGCATCTCCGTCAGAAGCACGGCGCGGTCACCAACACTAAGGCTCAGTACCGCCAGGCGAACAAGGACATGCTCATTGGCTTGGCCAAGGCCTGCTAAATGGACACTGGGACGATGGAGTGTGATTTGCTGGCAATTTTGACGTTGTTTTAGGAACACGTTGTCATAGTACCACGCTGTCAGTGATTGTTGTGTTTGTTGGCACTGGCAGACAGGTTTCCTCCAAATGTGAATAGTTCATATCGTTTATAGCCCTTTTACTCTGTTTGTATATAAATCTAATATGTACGGTGTATAAATGTGTTTTAAGATTTTGTGAAATGTCCTGTATTGGAATATACATTTTGAAAATTAGAATTTTGTAATATGAATTCTTATCGGGTAATAATGTTTTCTTAATGTTTTCAGTTGAGTACGACTTTTTTCCTGAATGTTTTCAGTTGAACGACAGTCGTCTTCTAGAAAACTGTACGACACACTTTCATTCATATTGAGAAACACTGTTACATTGGTACAGTTCTGTTATAGATAGTATATGGGGGCATGTTCAGCTGGACAATAGATAATATATTACCCAGTTCTTTGTAGTTTCTTATCTTAATATAGTAAATATATAATGTACTACCTACCCAGATTTCCCTCTGCTGGCAGAGTATATGTCTGCATTACTAAGGTACAGACGTTTTTTTTTTTTATGTCTTTCTACCTAGTGAAAGATTGTCATTGAATCTGTCGTTTGGGCAAAATAATATATTATCCGACACGGATACATAGACATGCAATACGCAATGTATTCAAGGTGCTTTACACTGAGTTGTCAGATTTTCAGTTCATTAGCGCAATGTCCCACGTCAGCACTTTGCACTGTATTTGTTTTGTCTGCTTTCTGTCTCAAGCCCACAAGCTGTAAGTACACCAGGTCTCAAGCTACAAGTCCTCAGGAATGTTATCAACATTTGTCTTTGTAAAACTGCAGAGCTTTATGTGAAATATAATTAAAGGAATGCATTATGAAAACATACATTTGTCAATGTGAAAATGCACATCACAACACTAATTATAAATTACTATCTTCTATCCCGTAATCATATCATGGTCTTATAGTCAGTGTAGATTTGCATCTACCATAGAATGACACACTCAAAGGCATCAGATAACAATACAATACCACCAACTTCCCCAGAGGATTAACCACAGTATGAGACAGAATGACACACACTGAGTGTACACAACATTCAGGACACCTGCTCTTTCCATAACATAACTGACCAGGTGAAAGCTACGATCCCTTATTTATGTCACTTGTTAAATCCACTTCAATCAGTGTAGATGAAGGGGAGAAGACAGGTTAAAGAAGGATTTTTAACCCTTGAGACATTTGTGTACATGTGCCATTCAGAGAGGGAATAGGCAAGACAAACATTGAAGTGACTGGAGTGTGTCAAGAACTGCAACGCTCCTGGGTTTTTCATGCTCAACAGTTTCCTGTGTGTATCAAGAATGGTCCACCACCTAAAGGACGTTCAGCCAACTTGACACAGCTGTGAGAATCATTGGAGCCAACATGGGCCAGCATCCCTGTGGGGGGGGGGGGGGGGGGGTAGACAACACTGCTTTCATTTTGTTTTGACTAAATAAAGTTCATTTGGATATATTCTGTTAATATTTGGCCACACAGTTAAAAAAGCAAAAGATAATGAAACGTCAATGGACATTTTCCTTGAACACAAATAACAGAAGTGCTGGTATGCTAGAGAGTCAAGGAATCACAATATGTAATTCAATTAACTAATTCACTGAATAGTATGTGAATGTGACACTTTAAAAGTGGACATTTACATGAAAAACTAAAATAACTAATAAAGTAAGAATGGCGACGACGTGGCGTTTCTCAACACCAGCCAATTAATAGTAGTCAGTCTGCCCTCTGCTGGCTTATTGGTTGACTGACATGGGAGTGATTCCTATCTGTACAGACCAGTATCTACAATGTAGAGTTACATGGGTAGGTACAGGGTAACTGCCCACTGCCACATAATACTTACTCTGCTGGCTGTTTATATATTTAATTGCATAATGAAATTCTCATCAAATTAAACTATAACACACAAGCAAGCTTGGCTGAAATAATAAGGAATGTAAACGATGTTGAATCATTTCTGTGACATGAGTTTGGTCTGTATGGCAAAGTTATTCACTTACAGCACAACAACCGTTTAAGGCTTGTGGCAGAAACAAAATAAACAGGTCGTAAATATAGTTACAGATATCAAAATCTCAGTGAGGAAGAATTATATTGTTCCAGGAAGACTTTGTCAAACCTTTTTTGTAGCAGGGACTTAAAAGCTATGGTCTCTTTTGTGTCAGGAACCACTTGCATTAAAGAGAACTGACCAAATTAGAGTCTCGGGGACCGCCAGCAAACTGTTGAGAGACACTGATATAGCCTTGAGAGTGTGATCTTCTGTCTGTGAGTGTGGAATTCTCAGTTTGAGTGGGTCCGTCAGTAAGTACTCACCTGTCAAAGAAAAATGAAGTACAAACAGACAGACACGAGAGGGAGGTATATTTGGTTTGTCTGTCATTAACTTTTTCTCCCACTTTACATGGTAACATACTCAGATTCAACAAAACTGGTACTTTTTTCCTTTGTTGTGTAATCAATGATTAAACAAATAACACACAACAAAAACTTCAGTCGAGAGCTGATCTTTGTGCACTTTTATAGTGACGCATAAAGCCAGACCCAAGTGATCATGGAGAACTAGGTCTCTATTGGACTAGACATTTTCAGTCACCCTGCATAGGACCACAAAGACACTCAGTATTTCAGCATTCTGGAGAACACAAAATAATATTTAATGTGCAGAACACAAAATAATATTTAATGTGCAGTGATGCACACTTACAGATAAACAGGGTTTAAATTTAGGACTAAGCCCAGTTTAAATTTCAAACTGCTCCAACACCGTATGTGATGTAACCAATATCATTGTCATGCCAGTTTAATCCAGAAATTTGTACTACTGCAATCAAGGTTGCTTGTTTCTCGATGACCTTATGTTGAAAGAAATATGAACTGAGACAGGTGTTTTCTATGTTTTATTAGTATACAGGGGAAACCCATAAGACAACAGTGTTTATCTAAATTGATTAGCAGAGATGCTCTCTCTTTCCCTCTCGGTCTGTCCTTTTCTTCATGATCTTTCTCCATCTAGTCCGGAGAAATGGTTGGTCTGTGAAAAAAGCATGTGCTTGTCTAGGTTTCCACTGACAATGATGTACAGAGATTTTATCACAGAAGATGTAATTTTGTAAACATACTGTACTGTATATGCCTCTGCTTGACAACAAAAACAAGCAGCTCGCAGAGCAGAGAAATTCTAAAAGTCTTGTCCCTATACAAAGGCCCCCGACTAAAATGACAGACCTGTCAGTCGCTGTACTACTATCACAGTGAACCCCCTCAGAGGGTTCATGTAAGGTTTTTCAGCAGAGCATCTCATTCACTCTGACACACACACACACACACACACACACACACACACACACACACAAAATAGCCCCCCCCCCAAAAAAATTGAATGAATGGAAATAAACTAAGTATATTGTTGCTGTAGCTAAAAGTAGCTGTGAATGGTAGTTGTTGGCAGTGTGCGGAATTTCAATTCTCCTTGTCCAGGATGGTTTTGACATTGGCAAACACCTGAAACAGAGAAGGAGGGAAAGAGATGCATTAGAGAAAACCAAATTCATGTTTGTGTTTTTGTACATGTGCAATCCCCTGGGGACAAGTGTGTGATTGCCCTCCGGAGGGTGCAAGGGAACAGAGAGACAACCAATAGGGAAAGAAACATCTCAGATTGAGGGAATTCTTACTGAATTATAAGATCATAGGGAATGAGTGTATACTACTGAGTGTGTACTACGGAGTGTGTACTACGGAGTGTGTTCCAAATGCACATCATGTGTGACTGCAATGGTGCAGTGCTGTATACTTGTCACGCCCTGACCTTAGAGAGCCTTGTTTATTCTATGTTTGGTTAGGTCAGGGTGTGACTTGGGTGGGCAAATCTATGTTTCTATTTCTTTGTTGGCCTAGTATGGTTCCCAATCAGAGGCAGCTGTTTATCGTGGTCTCTGATTGGGGATCGTACTTAGGCAGCCTTTTTTTCCACCTTTAGTTGTGGGATCTTGTTTGTGTGTAGTTGCTTTCTGCACTGCATGTAGCTTTCCGTTTTGTTGTTTTTTTCGTGTCATTTTAAATAAAAGTAAAATGTACGCCTACCACGCTGCACCTTGGTCCAATCCATCTCTAAACGATCATTACAATACTCCTGTTGCTTACTTTGTCCACACTGTACGAGGCATCCACAGTGCGCACCTTGCCCTGTTTCTCATACAGTGAGATGACGGGCCGTGTTGACTGCAGGTAGGTCTGGGTCCTTCAGGGGAGGAAACGAAGGCTCAGAAACAGGGCTGACACGCGCCCAGGACTTAGAGGAGACCCAAGTACATACAGCCAAGCTAAAACATGCTCCAGGGTGTATTATTTTTAAGGGTGAGTCAAGGTGGAACTGAAAATCGCAATCTCAAAAGCAACGCCCGTCAATGTTTTTTCACTATTATTAAAGGTGCATTATGTAGTTGTGTACAACCTGACTGATTGCAGATAGAAATGTGAGTTATAGATCTGTCACTCATTACAAGCAAGTCTGATTCACAATAGATCTGTTCTATATGAAATATTTCTATGCTTTCGCCTCGTTTAATTTTTGCTTGATATTACTTTCGGTTTTGTACATCACCTTAAAACTGCTGAAAATATGATATTTTTGGTGACTGAAACTATATTTCACAGAGGTTTAGATAGCATGATGATTCTCTACACTATACATTGCTTGTTGTGTCGCATTAACTGAAATTAGAATTTTAGAAACCGGGAAAAGGCAGAGCTATTTCAACATATGGCGCTTTATAAGCACACTTTTTTTTTTAAAGAGCAAGAGCCGTGTCTCCTTTTGAGAGGTCCAGTTCATGTTAAAAAGGTCAAAGGTCATGGAAAAAAGGTCAAAGATCATGGAAAGCTTTAGCGTTTGGACGCTACCTTTTCTCCAGGCTCGCTCTGTTGTCATCGGTGCGCCCGCTGCTCTTTCCCTCTTTCTACACATCTGTCGATACAGACCTGTAGACAAACAAAAACAGAGCTCTCAGGATAAAGATTGCACTGTCAGCCAAGCAATAAAGACATTCACACTCGGAGGCAACTTTCAGAAATAAAAGTCGTACTCCAAATGTGTCATATCTGATATGTTGCCCCTCCTTGTTCGCCCCCTCCCTTTCCTCTTGGAGATCCTTGCCCCCAATGCCGTATTATTACCTCATTGCTACAGTCGAAGACAAGCACAAATTTGACGTCAGCCTCCCCATCCATGATGGTGGTCCACCCATAGAGGTTCTTTGTTTCGGGGGAAGCCGTCGATGAAGAAGTGGATCTTCTTCTCGTCTAACTTCCTGGTCTCCTCCATGGCCTGAGGACAAAGGAAATTGAAAGTTAAAGGGATATTCTTCTCCAAATCGAAGTCAGACATTTTTATGTCTAAAAAGTATTTATTACACACCACCTGTAGACCTCACTGGGTGAACTATCCCTTTAAGGGTGATGCAAGGATTAATTCAGCCTATGGAGCAATGACAGAGACTATTTCAGTACTCAGACTATTTCAGTACTCTGTAAACACCTGCCTCTTGGAGACAGGCCCTTACATCCTAATCAGAAAGCACCAAACATTCTGTAAACAACAGCCTCTTGGAGACGGGCATTTACACTACCAGTCAAAAGTTTTAGAACACCTACTCATTCAAGGGTTTTTCTTTATTTTTACAAATTTCTACATTGTAGAAAAATAGTGAAGACATCTAAACTATGAAATAACACATGGAATCATGTAGTAACCAAAAAGTGTTAAACATATCAAAATATATTTTATATTTGAGATTCTTCAAATAGTCACCCTTTAATGAGAGAAACCCTTGAATGAGTAACGTTAGGTGTTGTAAAACTTTTGATTGGTAGTGTATATGCTAATGAGACAGCACCAAATGTTAACCAAATGTTCTGTAAACACCAACCCCAGTGGCTTGTAGGAAATCAAAACTAAAGGCAGTGCTGTCAGCTGCTACATAATCACAGTGTTCACAGAATGTCATCAACACAATACAACAGTGAATAATCAGTGTGTTCTCTGTTCTTATACATTCCGTTTGGCGTCAACCACTATCAACAGATATGAGAATAATCCATAACATTCAGCATCAAGTCTGGTGACCATCAACACACACCTTCAGTGTCACAAACACTAGAAATCATGTGTATTACAGAAAGAACAAATATATTCAAATTCTGTTGATCATTCTAATCTAAATAGGAACTTTAGTAACCTTACATCTCCCCATAAAGTCTTTCCTAACAATTTAGCTAGCCTAATTTGTTAAGGAATCAATTGGGTTATGAGAATGAAATTGTCTGGGAGTAATGTAGATCCTTTAAAAGGAGTGCAATAGTAACAATGTCCCAAGCAGAGAATAAATATAAAGGAGTCACATGGTATATGCCTAAATGGTTATTGTTCAACAGTGAGTCGCTGTGCTCCATTGACTCTGAAAGCAGGGGAGGGGTTTAGGGAGAGAGGAGACAGCATCACTAATGCCCTTTAACTATTATTGTGCTGAATGAATGGACACTACACGCGGGTTCGTGTTATTTCATGCTGGGACAGGATGCTTGCTCAAACTCATTTGGCCACAGCCCTAAATTATGAATATAGGGCAGGGATTGACATTAAGAGCTTAAAGACACGTTAGGAATATTTTTAGGTTGCCCAAAGATTATGATCACAAGCCCGAAAAATTTAAGAAGCTATTTTCACCTACACAGGGGAGGAACCAGAAAGATCAGACTAATTGATTTATTTGCATTTTGGCTGTTATCAGGAGAGAGGAATGAATTGCCAGCTCAATGGTACAACCACAGAGAAGGCTCAACTTGCACAACTGCCCAGGTCACTTGCCCGGGGCAATAGGACAAACTTTAATGCCAATCCCTGATATGTCAAAACACACATCAAAGTAGTTGGCAAATGTATGAAACAACTTGTCACAGAAGAAAGATAAAAGAGGCCTGCTGAATATCAGTAGTAGACATCTATTGATGCAAAACACCCCCCAGACATCTGCCTTGATTTCTCATGCCTCCCTGTTCAAGGGCCCCGTTGGTTGGAGGGGTAGAGCAGGTGATTAAAAAAAGACCGTAACATAAAGTGAATTGCACGGCAGCTGAACATGATAAGATGTACACTACACATCCGCATGACGCCAATAGCTGTTTGAATGTTAAATGACGAGACAGAGGCATTGATGCGAGTAACCAGTCTTGTTCAGTACATGACAACACATCCGGGTATCTCAAGCACCCCGGTAAAACACAAGAGTTGCAGTAATGAACATTTACCAACAGATGGCATCACTGTGCCATCTTACACCCATAACAATAGCGGTGCATAGGCTACTCTGTATGTAGTTAGAAGCCGACCACCATAAACACATTCCATTCTTTTCTCAACAGAGGCACCGAGTGTTCAATGTAAGACATGAAAACACTAGCTACTGATTAGAATAGAAGTCATTGCTGTTTTACATAACAAGCTAGCTAGCCTCTGTCTCTCGTTGGTGAACTAACTATAGCCCACTTTGAATTCTTGAAGGGTAAACTACAAAACAGAATCAATGAGTTAGCCAGCTAAATAACGTATTATTTTTAAGAAAGATAAGCTAGAAATTAACATGTTCTAATTGACACAAAAACCTGGGAAACGGATTAAAAGCAGCTACTATACACCTCTTTCATGTATTCAGAAATAACTTTTATCCATAGCTAGTTAGCTAGTTAGCTAGTCGAAAGTGTAATGATGGAAAAAATATATATAATGATTATTCATTGCTCACATAGCTAGTTAGCTAGTGTGGTCCTGGCATAGTTATACTGGTAACTGCTCCTTCTTCTATACGTGGCTATGCTAACTAGCTAGCTAATGAGTAAGGTACATTTAGAGGACAAGAACCGGAAGTCGATACATTCAGCTGGTCTCCACTGGACAGAAATTTCCACAACCCCCTCAAATGTATTAGTGGTTTATTTCCTAACACAACTCAATGCCCTGTCAAATGATCATGGTCCGTCTCATACCTCAACGATTCTGACGCACTGGGTTCCTTTGCCCGAGCCAGGTCCGCCTAACACGAACACAACCTGCGCCTTCTTCATGTCGATAAAAACGACGGTCGCAGCCCTGTACACAACGCTCGGCACCTTCGCAGATAAGCTACTCAATAAACTGAAAATCATAAACCGAAAACAACAGCCGATCAATAGTCGGCAGAACAGGTTGAATTACCTGTTTATGAACGTCAGTGGGAAGTCTGCAGAAGCCAACACCACTTCCAACTGTTGACGTTGCCAACCAATGGCAGCACAGGAGTGTCCATGGGGTGTTAACCACGTCTATGTATACTTGTTTTTTCAACGCAGGGGTCTGGTGTACGCCTCTTCCTCACTGGTTGTCGCTGTCTATCCTCCCAGCATCAGCACCTAGCCTAACTGAACAGCGACCGTTCTCGAAGAAATGATGCTCTACCAAGCGAGGGAGTTGGACGGATAATGGTTAATCGGTCGACGGAGAAAGACATGGATGATTCGTGCCACCAAAACATTTAAGGGATAAATGAGCGGCTGGGTATCACAGGAAGTCCCGGGCACGTTTGTGCAGTTCTGGCTGCTTTCTCTCACCATTCATAATGCACCATTCATGATGCGAGCTTCCCTCATCCTTGATCTCAAGAATGGCAAGAAGAAAACATTGAAATAGCCTAGCGTTGTTGGCTCGACAGGGCACCATAGCATGCCACGCGCTGTTTCGTTGTTTCATATAGACTGTTAGGCTATAACTAGCCTACTATCATCGGGTTTAGGAAGGATATGAGCCAAAGTCTTATTGTTGTGCCGAACAAGACAATCTTCTTTGAGGGCGCCGTACCAAAAGCAGGGCTATGCAAGCCATCCAAACAAAGGCACCCCAACACCCCCATTGACTCACCAGCTGTCCCGTCGCCACTGACATGACAACGTCGAGCCGAAAGAGCAGGATCAAAGGGCACCGACCTGCAGCCGGACGCGTGGACTCGAAAAGGAAGGGGGCGACGGACTCGAAGCGAGGAAGCAGCAGCCCGAAGAATGCCGAATTGCAGTTTCTAGGGATAAGCACCAAGGGCAGTGCGGCACTCACCAGTCATATCGGGGGAAGGTGGTGGGGGAGCTGTTCAGTGTACCTTCCCCCCACTCTTCGTTCTGCTTCTACCTTGTCCTTTACGTTCCATTTTCCCGGCGCGAAAAAATGCTTGAAAACAACTGCAGTATTGATTTGATTTCGAATGTTGGTTCTGTGTTTATATTCAAAATGATTAACCTATTTCGTTTTCTTAAGCCGTTTGACTGCATCAGTGATGGGCAATTGAAATATTAATCTTGATTTACAAGCTCGCTGGAATCCGAGAGGGACTGATGTACATACTGGTCAGGTATCATCTCCTCCCTCCGTCTCTTGTTCTGCTTACTCTGCTACTTGCCAGCACCATGGGCTGTATCCAGAGCATCGCCTGCAAGCCGCGTATTAGAAGGGAGAACATTGTAGTCTACGAGGTATCGGCCTCCATTGACCAGTGCCCAACGGTGATAGAGGAGAACTCGCCTATAGTGCTGCGGTATAAGACACCATATTTCAGGGCCTCAGCCGGGATCGTAATGCCTCCGGTGCCCCGCAATGAAACCTGGGTGGTGGGTTGGATCCAGGCTTGTACTCAAATGGAGTTCTACAATACTTATGGTGACATTGGCATGTAAGTTCTGAGCTGTCACCA
The DNA here is from genome assembly GCF_057628025.1 of Oncorhynchus mykiss. Classification (NCBI taxonomy): domain Eukaryota; kingdom Metazoa; phylum Chordata; class Actinopteri; order Salmoniformes; family Salmonidae; genus Oncorhynchus; species Oncorhynchus mykiss. Next base: position 32,871,657 of record NC_143049.1, read on the forward strand.
ATCAGTAGTCATTCAATCTGACTGACTGACTGACTCTGACTCTTTCTCACTTTCTCTCTCACACACACACACACACAATAGGCTTTAGTTCAGTGGGCTAATGTCTTGAGTAACTTGGCCAGACGATCCAGGTTTGGTACCCAGTCGGTCACATAATGTGAGCTGTTCTGTCTATATGCATCCGTTGGTGTGAGTGAAATTCTAGCAGCTGTACATTTCCTAGGCTACTATTAACATAGTCCATTAAGCGAGGCTATTGTAATGTATCATTATCATAAACTGTTATACTGTTTTGTAAGCCAGATATGATATAATAATATAAACTCTTCGTCCACTACCAAAGGTCCAGCTGGGAGTTACCGGAGCTCCGCGAGGGCCGGGTCAAGGCCATCAGCGACTCGGACGGGGTCAGCTACCCCTGGTACGGCAATACCACCGAGACTGTCACCCTCACGGGCCCCACGTCCAAGCCGTCGCGCCTCACGGTCAGCATGAACGACAACTTCTACCCCAGTGTGACCTGGGCCGTGCCCATCAGCAACAGCAACACAGCCATGCTGTCACACATCACCCGAGACCAGAGCTTCATCACCTGGCTGGTTGCCATCAACTCTGTTACCAAGGTACTGTAGGCTTCAGAACATGGACTTACTTGGACTTTATGAACTGCTCTGTTTAGTTTTTGTTTCATTATCTTAAAAGGTATAATTCACTTTTTCCAACCTCTAAAGTGGTCTAATCTCGAGATAAATCCACATCCCACACAATCAGTTCTATGGATCCAACAATACGTTCCTCAATCCCAAATGCATGGGAATGATTAGCACCATCTAATTAGTTTGATCAACCCAAAAAATGGTGTGCAATGTGGACTCATCCCAACATATGACCACCTTTGAGGTCTGAAACCATCTGATAAACACATTTTGGACTGAACTAAGCCTTTAAATGAGTGTTTTCTATGGTGTTCCTGGAGTACCCCCAGGGCTGTTCATTTCTGTCCTAGCCCAGTGCAGCCTTGGTTCGGGGGTAATCAATGTAGGCTACATATTGCAAAACACTTCTTCTCTATGTGCTAACTGTAAAGCTCTTTGGGCTGCAGCGTATTACATGACAGTTGCTATACAAGACTCAGTGGATCCTGCTGATGGGAGAATGGCTCATAATAATGGCCTGAACAGAGCAAATGGAAAGGCATCAAACACTTGGAAATCATGTGTTTGATGTATTTGGTACCATTCCACTGATTCCGCTGCAGTCATTACCACAAGCCCATCCTCCCCAATTAAGGCACCACCAACCTCCTGTGATGCAAGTTAACTTTTACGAATATAATTTTTTCACTTCCCAGGAGCGCATTGTGCTGCAGACGGTGCGGTGGCGGATGCGGGTGGACATCGCCGTGGACCCTGACATGCCCCTTGGCTCCCGGGCCTCCCTAGTGGGCCGTCCTCACCAGGAGCAGCCCCACATCCTCAACTATCAGGAGCCAATCCTCTCCAACGCCCTGGGACGACCCAATGCCAACGACGCCCAAGTGCTGATGTGGAGGCCCCGCAGAGGGGCGCCCCTAGTGGTCATACCGCCCAAATAAGGTCAAAAGGACTGAGAAAAAAGAGATGTGATTGGTTCACGGTAATGAGGAAGTGTGGACCATCGCAAAGCAGGGGAATTATGAGTTATCTTGCCAAGATGTCAGCTCTTCACTCATACCTACTACTGTCAGGGTTCAATGGATGATAAGAAATTGTGAAACAGTATTTTCTCTGGACTGGACTGCATTGGAATTGGCACAGCGGAAATTTACAGAGCTAGACTGGTTTTAGGTGCAGGCTCAAAACTGCATCAGAGTTTGATTAAGTTGGACTGTTTTTGGACGGCCACAGTCCTGAATTAGAGTTGTATCCATTGGACAGAAAGGGACAGAGCTATCGAAGTTTCATTGAGGTGGACTGAACACAGAACTGCATCCTACTGTAGATCTTATTGCATGAGAAAGAAAACGGTCTATGACTGGAATAAGAATACCATTTTATATAAGCTCATCACATTGAGGATATTGAATGGAACTTCTTACATTGGCCATGAAATCCTGCAAGCTGGAAAATCTCCTCAGTGCCAATTATGGATATAACAGCCTTTAACGCTCATACAACATTTTAAAAACACATCGTTAGATTTAATTATGAGTCAAATCATATTATATAAATTTTCTGTTAGTTTAAGATTAACTCACATCAATCAGATTGTATTAAGAACACCGACTTGGCATAAAGTTCTACAAAGAAATGGTCTGATTGTAGTCTTATTGAAATACGCCATGTTTATCCATTCAAATAGAAACATAGAACATGGACGGGTTAAAGGTGTGGGTTTTCTCGTGTCAGTTGAGTATCTACACGTACAAACATGAATGTCCAAGTCTAAGTCCAACCCTTGCCACTACCCATATTGCTTATCTTTACCATCCATTCCGATATACTCAAAGTGTCTTGGGTGAGGGGATAGGGGTTTATTTGGGATTGGGCCATAGTCCCACAGTACACTATTAAGGCAGTGGTCTGGGCTGGTATTGGGTTTATTCAGAGGTGTCCCTATCCTATTACACAATGTCACATGATTCATTCTCCATCTATGCTCCTCACCAGGTTCAGTCCACACCTTCCCATCTGTCTGTCCATCTATTTCTCTCCCTCCCATCACTCCATTCTCTCTCCTCTCCACATGTCACAATCCCTGAATTTCTCTCCACTCCAAGACTATGCAAACACAGAGGGACTGTTGAGTGAGATAAAAAAAAGTACCAGTCAAAAGTTTGGACACACCTACTCATTCAAGGGTTTTTCTTTATTTTTTACTATTTTCTACATTGCAGAATAATAGTGAAGACATCAAAACTATGAAATAACACATGGAATCATGTAGTAACCAAGAAAGTGTTAAACCAATCAAAATATATTTGAGATTCTTTGAAGTAGCCATCCTTTGCCTTGATGACAGCTTTGCACACTCTTGGCATTCTCTCAACCAACTTCACCTGGAAGGCTTTTCCAACACTCTTGAAGGAGTTACCACATATGCTGAGCACTTGTTGGCTGCTTTTCCTTCACTCTGCGGTCCAACTCATCCCAAACCATCTCAATTGGGTTGAGTTCGGGTGATTGTGGAAGCCAGGTCATCTGATATAGCACTCCGTTACTCTCCATATTGCCCAAATAGCCCTTACACAGCCTGGTGTGTTGGGTCCTTGTCCTGTTGAAAAACAAATGATAGTCCCACTAAGCACAAACCAGATGGGATGGCGTATCACTGCAGAATTCTGTGGTAGCCATGCTGGTTAAGTATGCCTTGAATTCTAAATAAATCACAGAGAGTATCACCAGCAAAGCACCCCCCCACACCATCACACCTCCTCCATGCTTCATGGTGGGAACCACACATGCGGAGATCATCCGTTCACCTACTCTGCGTCTCACAAAGACACAGAGGTTGGAACCAAAAATCTCAAATTTGGACAATTCAGACCAAAAGACAGATTTTCACCGGTCTAATGTCCACTGCTCGTGTTTTTTGGCCCAAGCAAGTCTCTTCTTCTTATTGGTGTCCTTTAGTAGTGGCTTCTTTGCAGCAATTCGACCACGAAGGCTTGATTTACACAGTCTCCTCTGAACATTTGATGTTGAGATGTGTCTGTTACTCTGGGCCTTTCTTTCGTGTGGCGGTCCTCATGAGAGCCAGTTTCATCATAGCGCCTGATGGTTTTTGCGACTGCATTTGAATAAACTTTCAAAGTTCTTGATATTTTCCGTATTGACTGACCTTCATGTCTTAAAGTAATGATGGACTGTCATTTCTCTTTGCTTATTTGAGTTGTTCTTGCCATAATATGGACTTGGTATTTTGCCAAATAGGGCTATCTTCTGTATACCACCCCTACCTTGTCACAACACAACCAATTGGCTCAAACGCATTAAGAAGGAAAGAAATTCCACAAATTAACTTTTAACAAGGCACACCTGTTAATTGAAATGCATTCCAGGTGACTACCTCATAAAGCTGGTTGAGAGAATGCCAAGAGTGTGCAAAGCTGTCATCAAGGCAAATGGTGGCTACTTTGAAGAATATAAAATATATTTTGATTTGTTTAACACTTTTTTGGTTACTACATGATTCCATATGTGTTATTTCATTGTGTTGAAGTCTTCCCTATTATTCTACAATGTAGAGAATAGTAAAATAAAGAAAAACCCTTGAATGAGTAGGTGTGTCCAAACTTTTGACTGGTACTGTAGGTGGATAAATGATTAGGAAACACAGGGTGGAGGTATTTTTCACAATGATGGCTTTCGTCATTTCCCCAAAATGGCTGCTGTTCATTGATTAAACTGAATCTTTTTCTAGCCACATTCACAATTGTCATTCTTGGGTAAGATGGACGCTATTTCCATGTTAGATATTCAAAGAAATGAAAATAGATTATATATGAACACAGTTTATGCAGCTCTTACTAGGCACCAAACATATTCAGTGATCTGTTGTTATAGAGACTGTTTTGGTTTGTCTAAACTTGACACCATAGGAAGCAGGGTCGCCTTCATTAGGGCACAACGTAGCAGGATGCTTTGCAACATAAACATGTGGGCAGTCTCACCCTGTCTTTAGCCTGTTTTGTTCCATTTGGTGCCCAAAGACCCAGTTGTCACACAATTTATTACCTCTTTGCTCATCAATAAATCCTGCTTTGTGATTTCATGCCTAGAGGAAACAACACACATACATACATACATACATACATACATACATACATACTACTGGATTTTTCAATACAAAACATCTGTTTAGACCCATGTTTCACATTTGATCACTTTAATTATTAATTAATGTTGTTGCATGAAAGGCAATTTTTGCATACAAACATCAGCAACTGGATGTCCGAAAATGAGCAGAAAGTTCAAAGCATTCCTTCCTTTAATCCTTTTCCTCCTTGTCCCCAATAAAAAGACATCCAGCATCTCTAGTCATTCGTCTCAACCCCTCCCCTCTGCAGTAAATGTGCTATGGCCCAACACTCCCACTAGGTGGAGCTGTCACTCAAAGACAAATGAGGAGGGGCTTTGTAACGTGTGAGGTATTCAATTCATTTGAATGCCCTTGGTATTATTGACCATCAGTACCCATAAAATACATTCATACTACAAACTGCCTTTCCCCTACTCCCTTATTCCCCAAATACATAAAAACATGATCAAATATATACAAATTGAATATTTATCTCAAACTAACATTGTCAGTGAATTCTTGGATTTATCCAAACATTTTTGTTGATACCTGTAACGTCCCTGTTTTCCCATGATTCCATGCTTTGGTGATTCCATGATCACCCCTGAGATGAAAGGAGGTGAGAGATCAAAGGTGAGCATAACCCTTCATAGGCATCATAACAGCTTCAGCTCGATGAATGGGCCTGTGTGTGTGTGTGTGTGTGTGTGTGTGTGTGTGTGTGTGTGTGTGTGTGTGCGTGCGTGCGTGCGTGTGTGCGTGCATGTGTGAAATGCATGCGAGTGTTAACTGTAAAGAAGTCACATTCATGAGCCTGTTCGAGTCAAACTTGATGGAGTCACTATGGGGAGAGCATTGTACCATTTTTACCCCCATGCATCATAAATCACTTTGAATTTCAATAAAAAGCTTAGTAAATGCTAAATAGTCATTGTCGGATGTTGCCCTCCATCTTGATTGGACAAACAAAACCCAGTCTGTGTTGGCGGTCTCAGACATTCCGTTTCAGGCAACTCCGATCTATTTTGAGCTCTAAACATCGCAGGACTACTTCTGTCTACACTC